>NC_138960.1:16967500-17357500 GCF_965226115.1 Aulonocara stuartgranti
AAAAATTACTGTACGGATTTCTGATAAAATTAAATCCTATTCCATTACCAAACAAAATGAGTTCATTGAAGTATTTGCTTAGCTACAAGAAATGTCTTTCCACACACAATTTAAATTTTTCAAAATGTCATTCACACACCACCTCAAGTATCAACTTCAGTTTTAGACATTATTTATTCAGTGCTTAATCACAACAATAGTCAACTTAAGGCACTTACATAATAAGTTAAACCTTACAATAATACATACAGAGAAAAACCCAACAATCATATGACCCCCTATGAGCAACAGTGGGAAGGAAAAACTCCCTTTTAACAGGAAGAAACCTCCGGCAGAACCAGGCTCAGGGAGGGGCGGCCATCTGCCTCAACCGGTCAGGGTGAGAAATTACATTTCTCAGATTACTGATTTCTCATATTACTACTACACAGTTTAGATACACTCAACAAAAATATAAACGCAACACCTTTGTTACTGCTCCCATTCCCCATGGGATGGACGTAGAGACCGAAAATTCATTCCAGATACACAATATAACCATCCCTCCCAAACAGTGGTCACAAATCAGTCCAAATGTGTGGTAGTGGGCACATCTGCTATATTGAGATAATCCATCCCACCTCACAGGTGTGCCACATCAGGATGCTGATCTGACATCATGAGTAGTGCACAGGTGTACCTCAGACTGCCCACAACAAAAGGCCACCCTGGAATGTGCAGTTTTGTCTCACAGCAAAATGCCACAGATGCCACAAGCAATGAGGGAGCGTGCAATTGGCATGCTGACAGCAGGAATGTCAACCAGATCTGTCGCCCGTGCATTGAATGTTCATTTCTCAACCATAAGCCGTCTCCACAGGCGTTTCAGAGAATATGGCAGCACATCCAACTGGCCTCACAACCGCAGACCTCGTGTAACCACACCAGCCCAGGACCTCCACATCCAGCAGGTTCACCTCCAAGATCGTCTGAGACCAGCCACCCAGACAGCTGCTGGAACAATTGGTTTGCACAACCAAACAATTTCTGCACAAACTGTCAGAAACCGTCTCAGGGACGCTCAACTGCATGCCCGTCGTCCTCATCGGGGTCTTGACCTGACTCCAGCTCGTCGCCGTAACAGACTTGTGTGGGAAAATGCTCACATTCGATGGCGTCTG
Organism: Aulonocara stuartgranti; assembly: GCF_965226115.1. Taxonomy (NCBI): domain Eukaryota; kingdom Metazoa; phylum Chordata; class Actinopteri; order Cichliformes; family Cichlidae; genus Aulonocara; species Aulonocara stuartgranti. The sequence goes on from NC_138960.1 coordinate 16,968,661, forward strand.
GCTCGTTGGAGAGGTGTGCGCTTCACGGATGAATCATGGTTCACATTGTTCAGGGCAGATGGCAGCTGAGAATGTCCCAGTTCTTGCATGGCCAGCATACTCACCGGACATGTCACCCATTGAGCATGTTCGGGATGTGCTTGACCGGCGTATACGACAGCGTGTACCAGTTCCCACGAATATCCAACAACCTCGCACAGCCATTGAAGTGGAGTGGACCAACATTCCAAAGGCCACAATTGACAATCTGATAGACTCCATGCGACCATGTGTTGCACTGCATGAGGCAAATGGTGGTCACACCAGATACTGACCGGTTCTGGGTCCCCAGACCCCCAATAGCGCAAAAAACTGCACATTCCAGGGTGGCCTTTTGTTGTGGGCAGTCTGAGGTACACCTGTGCACTACTCATGATGTCAGATCAGCATCCTGATGTGGCACACCTGTGAGGTGGGATGGATTATCTCAATATAGCAGATGTGCCCACTACCACACATTTGGACTGATTTGTGACCACTGTTTGGGAGGGATGGTTATATTGTGTATCTGGAATGAATTTTCGGTCTCTACGTCCATCCCATGGGGAATGGGAGCAGTAACAAAGGTGTTGCGTTTATATTTTTGTTGAGTGTATCTAAACTGTGTAGTAGTAATATGAGAAATCAGTAATCTGAGAAATGTAATTTCTCACCCTGACCGGTTGAGGCAGATGGCCGCCCCTCCCTGAGCCTGGTTCTGCCGGAGGTTTCTTCCTGTTAAAAGGGAGTTTTTCCTTCCCACTGTTGCTCATAGGGGGTCATATGATTGTTGGGTTTTTCTCTGTATGTATTATTGTAAGGTTTAACTTATTATGTAAGTGCCTTAAGTTGACTATTGTTGTGATTAAGCACTGAATAAATAATGTCTAAAACTGAAGTTGATACTTGAGGTGGTGTGTGAATGACATTTTGAAAAATTTAAATTGTGTGTGGAAAGACATTTCTTGTAGCTAAGCAAATACTTCAATGAACTCATTTTGTTTGGTAATGGAATAGGATTTAATTTTATCAGAAATCCGTACAGTAATTTTTGCTGTGGATCACAGGGTGCAGAGTGGGGGTCACCCAGAGTCATAATCCAGTGAGATATCTGCGTCACCTCTTACAGTTTTCCTGTAATCTAAGCTCAAAGATGAGAATATATAGAGTACAGTAGAGTAAATTGTGCAAAGTTTACTATCAATTTTCTCAAAATCCGTACAGTAATTTTGGCTGTGGATCACAGGGTGAAGAGTGGCGACAGCCTAGATTCATAATCCAGTGAAATATTTGCGTCACCTCTTACAGTTTTCCTGTAATCGGAGATCAAAGATGTCAATATGTAGAGTACAGTAAAGCAAAATGGGAAGATTTTACTATCAATTTTCTCAAAAACTGTACAGTAATTTTGGCTGTGGATCACAGCATGCAGAGTGGGGGTCACCCAGAGTCAGAATCCAGTGAGATATCTGCGTCACCTCTTTCAGTTTTCCTGTAATCTGAGCTCAAAGATGAGGACATTAAAAGTATAGTTGAGTAAATTGGGTAAATTTTATTGTTAATTTTCTCTGAATCATACAGTAATTTGGGCTGTGGATCACAGGGGTGAAAGTGGAGATTAACCAAAACTGGGAGTGGATTGTGAAGTAAAATAGTGTCAGGACAGAAAACACTGCGTTTCTAAGCCAGTCGGCACCTATACCGTAATATGCGTAAGAGTAGTGCAACAACATTTTAGGTGCGGCTGGCGGGGCGGCTAGCTTGACTGCGACTTCGTAAGTGAGGGCTCACTTGACCGCAGTAACGTTAGCTGGATAACCAGGGGTTATCTGACCGGAGAGGTTCACTGCATTTGGTCTTCCACGACGAAAAAGTGAATAAATTTCTTCATCAGTAGTACGATGCGGTACACTAGTACAAATATTAGGTTGCCCAGAACATGCATTTGCCAGGGTGTTAATTAGCTCCTCATTACTTAGAATTTGAGCCACAAAATTCCGTGCGGACTGGCTCATAGTGCCATTCCTCGCAGGTACAAACAAGGAAAACACTAGATGGCGCAAGCGCCTCCGTGACGTCAAGTTTCATTCTATATATTCAGAAGATCATTTTATATATTCAAGCTTCATTCTATATATTCAAAAGATCATTCTATATATATTCAAGTTTCATCCTATATATTCAAGTTTCATTCTATATATTCAAGTTTCATCCTATATATTCAAGTTTCATTCTATATATTCAAGCTTCATTCTATATATTCAAAAGATCATTCTATATATTCAAGTTTCATCCTATATATTCAAGTTTCATTCTATATATTCAAAAGATCATTCTATATATTCAAGTTTCATCCTATATATTCAAGCTTCATTCTATATATTCAAGTTTCATTCTATATATTCAAGTTTCATTCTATATATTCAAGTTTCATCCTATATATTCAAGTTTCATTCTATATATTCAAAAGATCATTCTATATATTCAAGTTTCATCCTATATATTCAAGCTTCATTCTATATATTCAAGTTTCATCCTATATATTCAAGTTTCATCCTATATATTCAAGTTTCATTCTATATATTCAAGCTTCATTCTATATATTCAAAAGATCATTCTATATATTCAAGTTTCATTCTATATATTCAAGTTTCATCCTATATATTCAAGTTTCATTCTATATATTCAAGTTTCATTCTATATATTCAAAAGATCATTCTATATATTCAAGTTTCATCCTATATATTCAAGTTTCATTCTATATATTCAAGCTTCATTCTATATATTCAAAAGATCATTCTATATATTCAAGTTTCATCCTATATATTCAAGCTTCATTCTATATATTCAAAAGATCATTTTATATATTCAAGCTTCATTCTATATATTCAAAAGATCATTCTATATATATTCAAGTTTCATCCTATATATTCAAGTTTCATTCTATATATTCAAAAGATCATTCTATATATTCAAGTTTCATCCTATATATTCAAGTTTCATTCTATATATTCAAGTTTCATCCTATATATTCAAGTTTCATCCTATATATTCAAGTTTCATCCTATATATTCAAGTTTCATTCTATATATTCAAGCTTCATTCTATATATTCAAAAGATCATTCTATATATTCAAGTTTCATTCTATATATTCAAGTTTCATCCTATATATTCAAGTTTCATCCTATATATTCAAGTTTCATTCTATATATTCAAAAGATCATTCTATATATTCAAGTTTCATTCTATATATTCAAGCTTCATTCTATATATTTAAAAGATCATTCTATATATTCAAGTTTCATCCTATATATTCAAGCTTCATTCTATATATTCAAGCTTCATTCTATATATTCAAGTTTCATTCTATATATTCAGACTTTGGTTGGAATATATATATAATATTTTCCTAAAGGGCATGCCATAATATATATACATATATATATATATATATATACATATATATATACATATACATATATATATATATATATATATACATATACATATATATATATATATATATATATATATATATACATACACATATACATATATATACATACACATATACATATATATACATACACATATATATATATATATATATATATACATATATATATATATATATATATATATATATATTATATATATATATATATATATATATATATATATATATACATAACTTATATGTAACTTGAAATCAAATGTGTGATAAGCTGCAGGATTCAAACACAAGTGTAACTTCTAAATACATGTTCATACTTTTATTCCACAATCAGAGAGTAAGAAACAGAGAGAGAGTGCAGGACAGACAGGTGACAGTCTCAGGTGTACACACTGCTACAAAACAGCACAAGAGACGGAGGATTTAGTGTTTGTGTTATTACGAGTGCTACACAAGAAGAGTTCCCAGATGGTTCAGTGGACACATGTGCGACTCCTGTGATTAAAGCATCTTTCTTACAGCTTAACGAGTGAACCGTCAGCTCGTTCAAACACACTTTAAAGTCCGTTTGGCTCGACACCACCGAACAGAGGCAGCAATATAACATAGCTAACATTAACAGTGCAGTGAATCCTGCTTGTGTGATATTCAGGACTGCAAACCGAGCAGCATCACTGACTTTCAGCTTGTTGTGTTTGTGGATATATGACTGACTTTAATTATCCATAAAATCATCACATTCTCTGTAAGATTAAGATCAACTATATATATATATATATATATTTTGAAGTAGAGGCTCTAAAACCAAGTTAACGCTGAAAGTACACACATTACTACAGGGAGTGCAGAATTATCAGGCAAGTTGTATTTTTGAGGAATAATTTTATTATTGAACAACAACCATCTTCTCAATGAACCCAAAAAACTCATTAATATCAAAGCTGAATGTTTTTGGAAGTAGTTTTTAGTTTGTTTTTAGTTTTAGCTATTTTAAGGGGATATCTGTGTGTGCAGGTGACTATTACTGTGCATAATTATTAGGCAACTTAACAAAAAACAAATATATACCCATTTCAATTATTTATTTTTACCAGTGAAACCAATATAACATCTCCACATTTACAAATATACATTTCTGACATTCAAAAACAAAACAAAAACAAATCAGCGACCAATATAGCCACCTTTCTTTGCAAGGACACTCAAAAGCCTGCCATCCATGGATTCTGTCAGTGTTTTGATCTGTTCACCATCAACATTGCGTGCAGCAGCAACCACAGCCTCCCAGACACTGTTCAGAGAGGTGTACTGTTTTCCCTCCTTGTAAATCTCACATTTGATGATGGACCACAGGTTCTCAATGGGGTTCAGATCAGGTGAACAAGGTGGCCATGTCATTAGTTTTTCTTCTTTTATACCCTTTCTTGCCAGCCACGCTGTGGAGTACTTGGACGCGTGTGATGGAGCATTGTCCTGCATGGAAATCATGTTTTTCTTGAAGGATGCAGACTTCTTCCTGTACCACTGCTTGAAGAAGGTGTCTTCCAGAAACTGGCAGTAGGACTGGGAGTTGAGCTTGACTCCATCCTCAACCCGAAAAGGCCCCACAAGCTCATCTTTGATGATACCAGCCCAAACCAGTACTCCACCTCCACCTTGCTGGCGTCTGAGTCGGACTGGAGCTCTCTGCCCTTTACCAATCCAGCCACGGGCCCATCCATCTGGCCCATCAAGACTCACTCTCATTTCATCAGTCCATAAAACCTTAGAAAAACCAGTCTTGAGATATTTCTTGGCCCAGTCTTGACGTTTCAGCTCGTGTGTCTTGTTCAGTGGTGGTCGTCTTTCAGCCTTTCTTACCTTGGCCATGTCTCTGAGTATTGCACACCTTGTGCTTTTGGGCACTCCAGTGATGTTGCAGCTCTGAAATATGGCCAAACTGGTGGCAAGTGGCATCTTGGCAGCTGCACGCTTGACTTTTCTCAGTTCATGGGCAGTTATTTTGCGCCTTGGTTTTTCCACACGCTTCTTGCGACCCTGTTGACTATTTTGAATGAAACGCTTGATTGTTCGATGATCACGCTTCAGAAGCTTTGCAGTTTTGAGACTGCTGCATCCCTCTGCAAGATATCTCACTATTTTTGACTTTTCTGAGCCTGTCAAGTCCTTTTTTGACCCATTTTGCCAAAGGAAAGGACGTTGCCTAATAATTATGCACACCTGATATAGGGTGTTGATGTCATTAGACCACACCCCTTCTCATTACAGAAATGCACATCACCTAATATGCTTAATTGGTAGTAGGCTTTCGAGCCTATACAGCTTGGAGTAAGACAACATGCATGAAGAGGATGATGTGGACAAAATACTCATTTGCCTAATAATTCTGCACTCCCTGTAATGTCACATAACTTTGCCGACATGTGGCCAACAGTAATGTTTTAATGTTCTTCATCATTAAACATTCGCACATAAATAAGTGACATCCTATTCAGTATTTACTGTTGACAGTTCGCTCTTCGGCCGCTCCCTTCTGCCGTATTTTGCAGCAAAATTATCCACACCCACCGCCGCGCTATGAATTGTGGGATATATGGGACCACGAAGCGTGCACCGGACCACACGTGATATTTGGGGAAATTTGGAGTACACTTCGAATTGGGACAGCCGTCGTCACGTGGCGGTGACGTAATCGCACTCAAAATGCGTACTTCAAGCATGTGGTCTCTTAAACACTAGCATCCCCAGGCTTCTACCTTTCTACCTATAAAACCCGGAGAGCAGTCAAATGGTGGAAGTGGAAGCTAAATTGGCTAGTCATTCATATGTATATTAGGCTGTTAAGTAGGAATTCTGGAGGGAGGGGAGTGGGGGTGGGGGAGTGGAGTGTTTCAGTTTGCCATCTTGGGGAGAAATCAACACACATGGGTGTATGTCCTTTGTTGCTGACATTTATTGATAAAAACAGTACAAAAAACCAACCATTTGTACACATATTTACAAATAATTCAACATTGTCAGCAATCACTCACAATCCTGGCACTGCCATGGTACCTGTAGTCTGCATTTACCACATGTGTATCTTTTGCAGTGAACACATCGCACAGTGGCCTGATTTTTCTTGCATTTGTGTTTGACCTGACACGTGGCTCTTTTTCCAGGGCTAGGTGTGGAGGGTTCTGCCCGAAGCAACTGATCTTTTCTTGCCTTCTTCGCAGCTACATGAGAGTGAGCCAACTCTGTTGCAAGCGCCACCAGGAAGTCCACCCGTCTTTCCTTCGTCCCGGTGCATGCTTGATACAGCACATGTGCATTCAGTGCTGCCATGTCAATCATGTTATAAAACACGGCGACTGGCCAGCGCCGTGTTCCTTTGCGGACAGTGTACTCCCGAACCATCTGGTCCATCACATCCACGCCACACTTTGTTTTGTTGTAAAGGGAGACAGTGTTTGGCTTCCTTTTGGTGGTGTTATCAGTCTGAACCACGCTGTGCATGCTGCTAAGAATATAGACTGTCTTCTTCCGTTTGGCCGCATACGCCGTCAGCGTGGCAGCAGAGGTTGAAAACACCTAAGAAATAAGATAAATTGTTATTTTCATAGCCCTTTTACACACAATGAAACACATAAACATAGAACCACAAAAGACCTGCAACATACCTGAGTGGTGAATTCATTGCGATCTGTCTGTCTAGTGGATTGAGGAATTTCCCTGCGAATCCTGTTGACTGTGCCGAGGATGGTGGTTTTCCGTCTAAGAAGTTTTTGTGCCAGTGAAAGCAATGTGAAAAAATTGTCCGTGGTAACATTTCTGCCCTTGTCTAGGAATGGTTCCATCAGCCTCATTACTACATTTTCAGAAAGTCTCTCCCCAGTGGGACGACTGGGGTCCTTGGGTGTGACCTAGCCGGTCACACCCCTAACCCTAACCCACCAATCTGATTGGTGGGTTAGGGTTAGGGGTGTGACCGGCTAGGTGTGGAGGGTTGTGTCCGAAGGGTATATATACACTGCACTTAGCCTAATCCTTCATTGAAGAATCTTCATTGAAGAATCCTCTCCAAGGAAAGAAAATTCATCGCCCTGAAGAATCCTCTGGTGTACGGACCTCCTCTCCAAGGAAAGAAAATGCAGAGAAGACTCACCACTCAGCAGGCCTTGGAAATGATCCTGACGGAAGTCGACCCTTGTGACTCGGATGGAGAAGACCTAGCAGTTCAGCCGGATTCGGACTCAGAGCTGTCTGATCAGTCTTCCGGTTAGTTTCATTTCATGTTATTTCCTTTTTCATTTCAAACAAGTAAGTGGATGTAGTTAGTAAGTAAGATATTTCAGACATTATTCTGATACAGAGGAGGAGATACTGGAATTATAATTAGTATCTATGCATGCATTTGTGATTTTGTTTGACCTTCCCATTTTGCTCACAATTTGAATTTGTTCACACTGCAGATGAGGAGACTGCTTCTCCACCGAAAAAGAGACCTTGTTTGGGGACTGAGACAGCGAAAGATGGCACCGTGTGGCGTGAAGAACATGTGGGGACCTGTCTCCCTTTCACCCCAATAGAAGCGTACGCTGCAGATGGAGAGCCAACGGCTAAGGCCAGGAGAAGTATCTCGAGTCGCCTTCAGAGCTTCCTGTGTTTCGTCACTCTTGACATGCTTCGTAGGTCTTTTGTGGTTCTATGTTTATGTGTTTCATTGTGTGTAAAAGGGCTATGAAAATAACAATTTATCTTATTTCTTAGGTGTTTTCAACCTCTGCTGCCACGCTGACGGCGTATGCGGCCAAACGGAAGAAGACAGTCTATATTCTTAGCAGCATGCACAGCGTGGTTCAGACTGATAACACCACCAAAAGGAAGCCAAACACTGTCTCCCTTTACAACAAAACAAAGTGTGGCGTGGATGTGATGGACCAGATGGTTCGGGAGTACACTGTCCGCAAAGGAACACGGCGCTGGCCAGTCGCCGTGTTTTATAACATGATTGACATGGCAGCACTGAATGCACATGTGCTGTATCAAGCATGCACCGGGACGAAGGAAAGACGGGTGGACTTCCTGGTGGCGCTTGCAACAGAGTTGGCTCACTCTCATGTAGCTGCGAAGAAGGCAAGAAAAGATCAGTTGCTTCGGGCAGAACCCTCCACACCTAGCCCTGGAAAAAGAGCCACGTGTCAGGTCAAACACAAATGCAAGAAAAATCAGGCCACTGTGCGATGTGTTCACTGCAAAAGATACACATGTGGTAAATGCAGACTACAGGTACCATGGCAGTGCCAGGATTGTGAGTGATTGCTGACAATGTTGAATTATTTGTAAATATGTGTACAAATGGTTGGTTTTTTGTACTGTTTTTATCAATAAATGTCAGCAACAAAGGACATACACCCATGTGTGTTGATTTCTCCCCAAGATGGCAAACTGAAACACTCCACTCCCCCACCCCCACTCCCCTCCCTCCAGAATTCCTACTTAACAGCCTAATATACATATGAATGACTAGCCAATTTAGCTTCCACTTCCACCATTTGACTGCTCTCCGGGTTTTATAGGTAGAAAGGTAGAAGCCTGGGGATGCTAGTGTCATAAGGGCCCGGCGTCCTTCAGTGTATTTATCAAAGCGAAAACCAAATCTCTAACACATCATCACAGGTTTTTATAGGTGTTTCAATTTGAGATGTTTCCTCTTTGATCTTGTATTATAATTATTTGTCCTGCAGCTGATTTGCCATTTCTATGCATATGTCAAAGGTCTGAGCAAACAAGAAAAATAAATTGCACACAGGGTGACAGTAAAACCATCATTTTTACTCTCTGCCTGTTACATTAGATCAAAAGGCCAGTCGGTGGCTTTTTATCCAGCAAGAAGCAGGTCATGTGGAGGCCACAAGATGACTCCCTTCTGCTTCTTAGCCTTAAACTGCAGCAAACCTCCCGCAGTATCTTTCAAGTACCCAGGAGAGCACAAAAAAGGAGACGGGGATCACGAAGGTGTGGAGAGGTTGAGAAATAAACTATAGCGGGTTGCATGTTAGGAAGGTGACAAATGACATAAATCCTGTGTGCAAGTCAACATGCGATAACAGGTTATAGTTGGATTTAAAAAAAATAAAAAATCAGAGTGCGAGAGGCACCAAGAATAGAGATAATTATTTTTGATAAGATGGAAATGGGAAAAGGGTAAGTTGATAAGCACAGACAGGGAGACTGAACACTGTTGAGGCTGATATTTCTCTGCATGGTCATGGTCTCTACCTTTCTGTAGAGGAAAGGTTGAAGTGCTATGAGAATGCAATTCTTTATAACCAGCTATACAGCATTCATATGCCATATCTTTGTAATAAACTTGCATCATTTTGAAAGCAGTATTTCTTTCATTAGTAGTGAGTATTCAAAAAAGAAGATTAAGTGTGCAGCACTGAAAACAAGCAGTAGTAAAAAGTATGGGTGCAGCGGCCACAGATTGTAACATTCTGCAGAAATAATTCTGCTATTTCAGTGAAAATATGAATATCTGAAAGACTGGAAGGAAGTGGTTAGAACTAAGAAATCACGAGCTGAGAGCAGCTGAAAAAGTACAGCAGAGCAAGTTGAACATCAACGCAGGAGCAGTAACATTTTTTGCCATCTTTCTCCGTCGTCAGTGTGAATGCTCACATAATGATGCTTGGTCAGGAGCTGTGGGATCCCACATGGGTATGTCTTTAGGGTAATTTCTTATTATGCAGGATGGTTGAATGCCGTCAATAGGAGTATCTCAGCTTCTGAAATAAACTGCACGGTCATGGGACGTACAACAGTGGTAGCCAAGGATGCACAAGTCTTCTGCTAAAAATGCATTCATTTTTGTGAAAGTGTATTCAAAACACTTTTTTTATTAGATCTACTGAAACACTTTTAGTGACTAAACCTAGACAAAGTGCAAGTGAAAAGAAAAAGGTTTATTAAGGTAAAATGAGTACTAAAAAAAATCCCTAGACAGGTCTCAGACTTCTATTCTGGTTTGAATAATGTAAGTGTCACATCTGCCGCACCAAAGTAAAGTTCATTGTAAAGTTTTGTTCTTTCTCCTGTTAAAAGATAACAGTTAACTGGGTAATGGTTGTTGGATATTATGACCAGAAAGGGATTCCTGACCAAGTTAGGTCTATCATTCATTTTCTTCCATGTTTCCAAATGAGGGTTGCTGGTGGGGGAGGTGCTTACCTGTCACAGGGTGGAGGCAGGGTACACCCTGGAGAGACTTCCCTCAGAGCAAGTCAGACTGTGTGATAAAGGAATAGTTACGAAGATCATTACCAGACTCGAACCTCATGAGAGCCTAGATGTTTGGATTACTTGGATTTGGTAAACATAAAACCTATGCATCATCTTGAAAATAGAAAAGATTTTTTTTTTTGTATATCTTCATATGGGGAAAAAACTTTTGTTTAACATCACAACATAACACAATTGTTATGGAAATCTTCAACACAGTACAAAACATTTCACTGAGGAGAAACAATGCAGAAAAGCAAAAATGTAACATTCCTATATGATGAGCGCAACCACTTATTATTAATGGAAATGTGGCATTTTAATTTTCAGGTCTAAACCTTGAATTTTGGACTTAGCTCCTTTACTTAAGTTTAATTTTGGTAAAGGCACCACAGGGAGCGACACAGCCCGGTTTTTACCCCCCTGCTGAAAACAACTGCTGGGGTACTGTCGTCATGCCACTTGGTGGACAGGTTGGTAGCGTGGACATCTAAGTTTGTGAATATGATATGAGAAGAAGGTGACATTGGAACTTCAAAATGATACTGTAGGTGTATCTAGTAAAACTATTAGACAAATTCAAATTAGTAACCTAAAGGTCGAAGGTTGGAGGTCAACTTTTCTGAAAATCTTGTTAATGCAATAACTTAAGAGTAAGGTGACATGGGATTGTGAAGTTTTACCACAGGTGCTGCTAGGAGGCTGAAGAGCAGCACTGACAATTGCCAGTATTTTTACCCGACTTCCAAATCCAAAACTGACACACAAACATAAAACAGTTACCAAGACAGCTAATAAAAGGGCTTCTCCAAAAAAGTCTAACACTCAGCTGTAATTTTTATTTTGTCACACACCAAAACCTCTGACTCATGATTACACCCTTAGACACCACTGAATTTACTTACACTATTATTACTTTTTCCCATTTACAATCAGACATCTTGATTTATTTTCTGCCTCAATTACTATTCTAACTAATAAAAAAACAGAGAGGTCCACAATGGCAATTTCTAAAATGAAATTCAGCGATGACTTTTTTTAAAATATTAACTGAGACAGCAAGCCTGGCTTTATTTGTCAGATTTGAAGCAATAGCAGCACCAATACTGAAAATATGGGCACCCATAAATTTAATAGAAGCCTGTTGTGACTACGCATATTTTTTTCTTAAAATGAGAGTTTACCTTTTGTCTCCCCAAATATAAGATAATTTATACCTGCCTCTGCTTTTCTTCCTTCTGTGTGCCTGTCAAACACTTTCTTTCCTGTGGGATAAAATGAAAATTATTTAAAAGCAAGCTTCCAGGCATATATTTTCGCCCAGACGTGCACCAGTCTGTACTCTCCCCCTAAAAAAGAGGTTCAGATCAGCAAGAAAAAAGTGCTACCAAAAAGGAACAGTCTGTGACTTTTGATAACAGGGCTTTGATGGACAAAATCCAGAGATGAAATGAATGTAGTTAAGGAACAGCTTGCAAAAATAAGTTATAGTATAATACAGTATAAGCGTGTGAAGTTCCTCTTATTTCCAAATTGAAATCTAAATAAAGGGTATATGTATAAATAGGAAAATATGAATAAAACTGCAGTTCTGCAAGTCACCACTTGAGGCTGTTTCCATGACTCAGTTCTCTGGACTTGTATTTGAAGGGGGTTGATCTGATATCCTCGTGTTGGTGTTGTTCCCAGATCATCATACTAAATGTTGTTCCAGGATCAACATTGCAAGTGACCAATCAGAATGTTGTGACGTCATACTTTTGCGACTTCGGGAAAAACCGCCGTAAAACAAAAAACTGTACTAAAGCTGCGTGAAACCGCCTCTGTCCGCCGATCAACGGACCCTGACCCTAACCGTAACCCTTTAATAAACAGTAAGCAGAACTGATATTGTCCTTGCAACATTGGAATTTCATAAATGCACGAATGGCTTGGCGCGCAAAAGAATAACGTCACAACAATGTGATTGGTCACTTGCAATGTTGAACCTGGGACAACATTTTCATGATGGTCTGGGAACAACACCAACACGAGGATATCAGATCATCCATGTGAAGAGTATGTTGATGTGGTTTTGTATTAAGGTGCAAAGGTTGCAGGTGGACGGTGGCTATAACAGGTAGCTGTTTCACAAGTGACTGATCTGGACCTTGTGCTTGCATTTGAGTCTTTTTGAAGCATTTCTTGTGCAATTATCTGACACAAAAGATGTGCTGTTTAATGAACTAACAGGCCATCAAAGCAGTCTCTGCAATAGGCTACTTAAAACTAGTCAGGAGTTATCTATGTACTTTGTACAGGAAAATATATGGTAAATGGCCTGTATTTGTATAGCGCTTTACTTAGTCCTTAAGGACCCCAAAGCACTTTACACTACATTCAGTCATCCACCCATTCACACACACATTCACACACTGGTGATGGCAGCTACATTGTAGCCACAGCCACCCTGGGGCACACTGACAGAGGCGAGGCTGCCAGACACTGGCGCCACCGGGCCCTGTGACCACCACCAGTAGGCAACGGCTGAAGTGTCTTGCCCAAGAACACAACGACCGAGACTGCCCAAGCCCCGGCTCGAACCAGCAACCTTCCAATTACAAGACAAACTGCAAACTCTTGAGCCAATATATGCCTGGAAGACACCTCAATGGGTGCTTATATATACATTTTTATATGTATTCTGGTCAAAAATCCATAACCATTTTATTTTCAAAGTGCGAGTAGTAATAAAAAAAATGTTTTATACAACTTAAAAAAAATCTGATATAAACACATAAATAATTAAATAACTTGTTGTTATTCACCACCATACTAGAGCGACTTACTCAGATTTTTCCCACTTCCCCATGACAACCTGCCATACCACCTCAAGACCCAGCATGATGCGTTAAAGTCAACGAGTGGGCGTCATCAATCATCATGCAGTTGTAATCAAACGGCAGAATTATGAAAAATGGAGCCTGTCATAACTACGTGGCTTGGTGTGCGGGATGCTGCTGAGTGTGAGAGTGAGAGACCACTTCCACTTTATCAAAGGCATTCCTCCCTTAAGATTTTCGAATTCAATGCAAGATTAAATTACTGGTTAAAATGCAAATTCTTTTGCAGAGCGAGCATCCCCAACACACCCGAACCTGCATGAACTCTATATGAGTGACAGAGAATTAGATCTGGAGAGGGTGGCATGTAGTAAACAACTTCACTCCGTGCCTGGCCTTGTTGAGACCACAGCTATAAATCACAGATGCCTTTTTTCTGTTTTCTTCAGCATCTGTAATCTGCCTCGTCAGTCTGCTGAGCTAAGCTCATTTGTGTGTTAAAGCCCAGTGCTCCCAATAAAATTATCAAAGGAAAAACGTATAAATATGATGATTTTTTTTTATGCCTACAGTCCACACAGGAGTTGGTTATTAGAGTTAGCTTAAGCTTAAATATTCCCTTGATTCAATTTAATGTGACGAAATCATATAACATAAGACTATGTACTGTAATCTATTAATGCAGTTAAAAATGGCAGACATTTAAAAATAAAATGTGAAAATTGCTTCTAATCTACATAAAGTAGAAAAACATCCCCCGGTCTGTTAGATTTCAACAACAATGGAAAAATAATTTTATGTTTGATGTGAGTGTGAACTATGTATTTGCTAGTAAATATAAGATGGAACAGGGGAAAAACAAAGACAATGGGCATATTTGTTTTATTTGCTGTAAGCAGCATAAAAAATAATCATACTGACCAGAGGGAGTCTGATCAGACTGTAAAAATGAACAAGATCCTGGTTTGGCCTTGTTCATTTTAACAGGTTTCTCAGACTAACTAACAGCTCATTATTGCAAGTCAGTTTGCATGCAGTTAATCCATTTTGTCAATTTTTTCAACTGAAAAAAATCTCATATTTTGAACCACAATTACAGACCTGCATCCTTTAATCTCCTCCAGCCTCCACATAAGTGTTTTCAAACTGAAACTACTGCAAAATATTTTTAGCAATTTCAACTATATTTTCAAGGAGAGCAAAGCTGAGTAGATGATGTGTCAGAATAACAGTGACGGATGCTTCTACCTGCGCAATACACATGTGAGTGGTGCACAATACTGCAAAATTTTGATATCGATCAGATACCAAATAAATACAGGGCCATGCCCAATACTTTTACCGATACTTTTAACTTATTAAGTGGTAGTTAAAATCAGATATTGCTCTTCCCTACATAAGCAAATTTTATAACTGTGATTTTTTTTTTAAATTTCCACAATAATTGCTTATCACAAAAAAACACACCTTTCAGCTTTTTCTGTATTTTTAAAACAGGGTTCTTTGATAATAGGAATGTTTGTGCCTGTTTGTAGAGCACTTTGGTTCAACTTCTGTTGTTTAAATGTGCAATAGGATATAAATATGGAAGAGGATTAGGGCCACTGGGGAAAAAAAAATTTTTTTTTTCCAGAATTCTGAGATTAAAGTCAGAATTCTGACTTTTTTCTCAGAATTCTGACTTTAAAGTCAGATTTTTTTTTTCAGTGGCCCTAATTCTCTTCCATATATAAATTAGCACACATATGTTTTCATTTCCTAAAAAGTAATTTACTTAACACAATTCGGGGGCTACATGCTGAACTTAGAGGATAGAAACAAATTATTGATCGGATATCAGTAGCTGGATTGATCCGCCCGTTCTAGTACACATGACACGTGAATATGCAGGAGCATACTCACAGAAGGATCAAAGTTTCATCAGGTAAGTACCTATTATTCATTTTTATTTTTACCTAACAGATACTTATACTAATCATGTTACTCTATATTTTGATTTTATTTTAGTTAATTTTCCAAGGCTAAAAAATTGTGTCAGTTAGTACCATTTTAAGTTGTTGCAATGAATTTTCATTAAAATGGACTGCCTTATCATTTTTTTCGCTTCGATTTTCAGGGTGTCTTTGAATTCAACATTTTGTAAGTCGATCATTTTCATCTCCATCAAGTGATGTGACATCCGTTCATTCCTAAGTCATTACCCAGTCCATATTAGTATAGATAGCATGACTGTTATATATATATATATATATATATATATATATATATATATATATATATATATATAGGAATGCACAAAAGGAGAAAACTGAACTGTGTCTTTTAATTTACCTGACTTGAACAGTATATTATAGTCTTAATACTGGGTTGTTATGGTTAACCATCACTTCTGTATTTTTAGTCTCCATCACCTATTCAGAACTCAGAAAAAATGATCAAAGTGGCATATAAGTGCAGAGCAGTTTAGTTTGGCTCTCTGCATGTTTTATACCAGGCTTCCTGTGGTGCTGCCCAGCATTTGACCCTGTTTTTGATCTACCTAATTAGAAACTTATTTTTAAAAGATGTTCAGTACACCAATGACAAGATATGAGAAAAAATAAAAACTTTTTTTTATGCCGCCCACAGAGATAGAAGGTACAGGTCTGCATGCGTTTTCACATTAGGGTGTCTTTTATATGGTCTATTGTTACATAAGGTGTTTATACAGATCTGAAAAGAAGAAAGAATATAGGAAAGATGTCAGTCAGTCAGTCTGTGGGAGCCCACACAGTCCCGTAAAGAGCTCTAATTTGCCAGTATGCTATAACAACTGTGCGAGTTAAAACACACCTGTGTGGGTAGATTTCATCATCCACACCTGTGAGCTGCCAAAAACCACCACAGCTTCCTTCCAGTGAGCCAGCTGGTCTTCACCACATTTTTTACCCCCCCAAATGACTCGTATTTTAACTCGCACTCCAAACTAAAAGCTACAGTCAGTTTATAATTCTTTGCAAGATCTCTTCTCTTCTGAATATTTTAGTAGGGATCTCTTTACCAGGCACCCCACAGAAAAAACCTCACGCTGATCGACTCTCTGGCCCAATTACCACAGTTCCAGTGTACGCTCTCACAAAACAAGACACAGAGCACAAAAACAGACATTATATCTCAGTGAAATGCAGCCTTTTTTGTGTTTTTATGAGAAAAGCCCTCCTGAATACTTCCAAAGAACTCCTCACAAAGTGTCAGGAAGCTTTAAGGATTGTATGATTTTCCTTAAAGTCAAATAATTTCTTATATTTGTTTTCTAAGCCTTCCTTTTATACTTTTGTCTTGCTGTACCTGGATTTTGATGTTTTAATCCACAAACATATCTTGCTCTTTTTCTGGGAAATATATTGAACTGCCCAGCAATCCCATTCTTGCTCACATGTGTTGTCTGGTCCCACATTCATCTGGCTTTCTACTAGATAAAGAATCACCACTTAAAGCTTTTGCAAAGTGAAGACAGACTGGCAGAAAGCAAAAGATTAAAAGAGAAAAATAAATCATACTTTTTTTTTATTTAGGTCTAAATCCAAGTGTTAGTCAGTGGAGCTTCAAAGGCTTTCTATATCCCCCTTTTCATAGCTATTTCTCACAGTAAAACATGCTTTGCTAAAAATCAGTGGAGATTAGAGTGGCTTTCACAGAGTCGACTTCAAAGTGAGCATGGGCGAAAAAATATTGCTATAATAATGGGAATACACTCGTAAGCTGGTATTAGTTTACAAGTTGTATAGCAGAAAGTATGTTTAGGACTGATTAAATTCCCCCACTGTCTTTTGGTATAAACACCCACAGACTTATTTTGTCCCGTGGCACTTAAAGGGGGAAAATCTAAAAGATGGCATCAGGACACCTGCTGTGAACTGCGGATCAGTCGTACTTTTCAACTCTGGGTCCAGTTGAGTTCAAGGCAAGTTTACAAAAACAAAGGAGAAAAAGGAAGATCATGTGCCATTTAGACTTGCTGTCTGCTTAGTGTTTTCTATTTGTTTGACCTATTTTAATTTTTTGTCATTCAAAGTATTTGAAAATAGAATTTTGTATTGTCATTTTTATTAGATTGTTCAGGCAAATCAAGCAGCTGTCAAATATGGCACGAACAAACAGTTGTTTTTTTGTTTTGTTTTTAATAAGTTGTGAAGGAATTATTTTCTGGTGAAGACCTTTTGTCTCTCTTTTTTTTTAGTCCACAGTGGGTGTGAAATGATTGACAGTAAGCAGAGTAAAACAAAATCTGTGCACTGTTAGAAAAAAAAATTATGTGCACAGAAAAAAGACAATAAAACAGAAACCGTGACAAAACCAAATAAAGGCTTTCATGGTCATTATGAAAGATTATCTATCCTAAATGATTTCTTTTTTCTGATGAAATGAAATCATGCAAAAATAAAAGACGGGAAATGAAAACTGCAAACATGGCGATGACATCTATGCACAAACAGAAACGACCAAAGTCACTGGCAAAAACCTGAAGTAACAGCTTTTTAAAAGTGAGCCAGAATACACAAAGAATGAAAATATCTGATACTGTTGCACAAGTGATACAAATGAGGCTGCTCCTGATCAAGTTTTACCTGTATCCATTCAGATGGCTTTTAGATCAACCAGTGAGGGTCAAATTAAGGAAAATTTCAAAGGGGACCCTGACGCTGTCCCAAGTGCTGTCTGTGTTCCCATTTGCACATATATCAGCAGAGAGTGGCACCTGGTTTTCCAAGGATCATGGGAAGTCCATGATATAGTCCACATGAGGAACAGAGGTGAGAGGGTTTCTTGATGCAGACATGAGACTCTACAAGTGCAAGCATCTGCAATGTCATTTAATAATCTAAAAATTAAATCAGGATTAATTTATTTTAACCTGAGATAAAAAAAATTTAAAAAAAAAATCAGATCAAAAGAGTATAAGATTATAAAAACACCTGAGCTGCTATTTCAGTGACTGAGGTTATGGCAGCAAGCCTTACTGTGCAAGACCCCGATGATCTGATCTTCCAAGATAAGGAAGCAAAAAGTCATTTCGGAGAGAATGTTTCAGAGCAAGAAGACAACGTGGAGAAAATCTCTGATTACAGCCCCTCTGATGAAGATAACTTTGAGGTACTTCCACATCAAGTTGCAGGCAGATTCACAGTGGAAGATTTCATTTAAAATGACTCCTTGGCCCAAAAAATTGGTGGGCAAGCAAGAGCTGTGTGTGTGTGTGTTGCAGGAATCCCCTCCCTCCTAGGAGATGACTGAAAATTCAGAACCCCTGGCCAGTATTCCATATGGCTCTTAACCCTTGTATTATGTTGAAAAAAAAATCACATTGATTATGTTGCGGGTCATTTTGACCCGTACTGTGTAAATCCACTCAGAATTGTCAAAAAACTGGAATAAAACAATAGCAACTTTGTTACGTGCCCCCTAAAAGGGGTCTAGGCGATGAGGGGGGAAGTAACAAAATGTGTCCGGGTCAGAAAAAGGAGACAGAGGCAAAATGGTTAAATTAAAGAGTTTTATTAAAGTTTCTATGAATATTCAACTAAAAGAGACAGACAAGCCGCTATCACTATTTAAGGAAACAAACAAAACTCAAGCGTTGTTCAATAAGCAAAAACATAAGTCAAAAGGAGAGAGCAGCTCACTAGCTGCAAACACCTAGCTGTAACCATTCACATGACACTCGGGCCCAGAGCTCACCTGTCCCTGGGCTTAAATCCCTTTAATTACTGATGAGAGTCAGCTGTGTAAAAGAAAAGGTGGCACCTCAGGCAGAAGAGAATGAAGGACACACCCACACAGGCACCTTCAGGAGGAGGCCCTGCTGGGGACGAAACAACTTTGTTTTCCATTAGAAAAACATTTAGAACACAGACATACAACACGGTTTGATTTTCCATAGCTATTTTTAAAAACAATTTAGTAAAAGTTTTTCCTTCTTTACAAACACATTTCTTTTAAACTTGCCCGATTTTCTCCGTTTTTCAGTGTTCAACATTTTCAATGTTGTCCACATGATGGACAGAAAGTAACTGTGTGTTTTCTGCAGATGTACTTTTTGCATTTCATTCATTTTTTTGCATGTCTTCTCATGAGGGACAGACCTGGCATCTTTTCCGTTCCTTTACACCTGTATCCACTGAATCCACTGCAGATTGGTTGGCTGGTGCACACTTGACCTTTTCAATAACAGCTGCTGCTGGGGATCGAGCTGGTCTGACTCGCATCTGGATCTTGGGAGTGACAAGACTTTTTCCCAGTTCTTCCAGGAAAAGGCGAGGTCGGTACAATTTACCAGCATTCCAATGTTGGTTGATTTCAGTCCACAGGACATAGGCATTGTAAGCAAACACATCCAAAATGTTGTAGAAAATTACCAAGGGCCAACAAGCTGTCTTGCACTGGCAGCTGTATGTCGCTGTGACTTTGTCAAGATTGTCTACTCCTCCTTTGGTGGAGTTGTAGTCTAGGATCATTTGTGGTCTTTTGTCATCTCTTGTGCTCAGAGATGCATCTGTGTGCATTGTACTCATGACAAGAACATTCTTGTTTTTCTTTGGACAATATGAAACAACTGTTGCTTTCTCAGTGAAAACAAATATTGAGGAATGCAGAGATCTTCCCTGCATCTTCAAAATTTCACTGGGAAGGTCTGGCTTATTTCTTCTGAATGTTCCCAACATAGTCAGCTTTCTCTTCTGAAGTTCCTCTCCAAGCCAGTAGGATGTAAAGAAATTGTCACAGGTGATGTTATGCCCTTGCAGCCCTTCACTCATCTGCAGCACCACACGCATCCCCTGATTCTTCTCAGATGCTCCTCCAGGTAGCTTTCCAGTGTACACTTGCATATTCCATGCATAGCTAGATTTTGCATCACAGGCTGCCCATATTTTGATGCCATACTTGGCCGGCTTGTTTGGCATATACTGTCAGAAAGGACATCGACCCCTGAATGGGACAAGGCGCTCATCAACAGTAATGTGGGGATCAGGGTTATACAACAAAGGTGAAAGATCCTCAGTCTCTGAAACATCTTCTTCTTCATCACTATCCCAGTTGAAAAGCAGTGATAAAGCCTCTTCAGTCGTCAACCTTCTGGAGCTCATTTTTGGTGTGTTGAAATGAGATGAGAACAGTGACAAGAAAAGGGGAAAGTTTCTCGCATATACATCAGGGTCTTCAGAAGCAGTCAAAACAAAGTACATCAAAGAGAAATGTTTATTTTGGATCTGAACAACTTTTTACTTACATAAAAGTGTGCGGGTCAAAATGACCCGCAACATCATCTTTGATGTGTTGTGGAATGTCTCTGCAGTGTTTGTATACAAAGATAATGTTGTGGGTCATTTTGACCCACAACATCAATGTGTCCATATTTTACACACCAGTTCATGACCCCAGATAAGGAAAAGTCATAAACTTTCATGAAGAAAAAGAAAGGATGACCAGTACTTTGGTCAACACAAAAAACTGGAATGGGTCAAATTGACCCTAAACATAATAAGAAGGTTAAAACTCTGCCTTGTTAGGTCTTACCGCTCTCAACTACCACTATTGTTCTGGTCCATTTCGGGGCATTCATTTTTGTTTAAGTCACTCAAGTCACTATATAAGTCACTGTCATTAAAACATGGTCAGATGATATTCTCCTCCAGCTACAGGACTGTTTTGATCTAACAGACTGGTGATCTTTGAACACCAGGACCTGAAGACCATCACTCAGTCTGTCTTTTTCTACATCAAGTGCTGTGTAGAAAATGTGACAGTGACCAAAACCATCCAGGTTTTTTCTAATCAAAAACCTTGAATGACGAGTGAAGTTCTTTGAACAGCACTGCCAGAGCCAACCTGAGGAGGGGCATCAAACAGGTCAAAGAAGCCTACAGGAGGAGAATAGAGGCTTCCCTCACTGATAACAACCCCCGCCAGGTATGGAGAGGCATCTAAGCCCTCACCACCTCTAAAGGCCAGAGCCCCACAACCCCCGACACCAGCCTCAAACTCGCAGAGGAGCTCAACACCTTCTTTGCTTGGTTCTGCTGACCTTCTATCACTTCTCAGTGGAGAGTGTGTTCTCCTACTGCCTGGGTGTTTGGGGGGTCACAAGTGAGAACAGGAAGGCTGCGCACAGGGTAATAAACATGGCCACAAAAACTCATTGCCTACTGCCACCCCTGGAGGCCATCGCCAGATGCTCCTGTATCAGGAAAACCAGAGCCATAACAGGTGGCCCCTTGCACCCTGCCCACCACCTGTTTGACCCGCTGCCCTCCGGTCGGCATCTCAGGTCAATCAGGTCCCACACCTCCAGGCTCACAAATATCTTCTTCCCCTGGGCCATTCAGAGTGTCAACAAACGCTATCCCTCCACACCCCACCCGTGCCCACACACCTCAATGATCTGAGCCATGTTCTCAGTAACCCTCATCATTCAGGCCACTTACACACTCAGACCAAGTCTTTTCTTTGAACTACTTCTGAGCATTTTGCAACTATTTTGTTCTTTAATGTGTGCCTTTCTCTTATTTTTGTATATATATTTCTCTTGTTTTGTATATGTCCCTCTTTATTGTATATATTTATCCTGTTTGCTATTTATTCTTGCCGTCTACTATTTATATTTTATTCCAGCACAGTTGGTGTGAATCCAACAGTTTTTGCATATACAACAAACGGCATGCACTTGCCAACTCATTGACATATCGCTGACACATAGTAAAAGTGTTTAACAGTTTTTACATGGCTATATGATAAAATCCAGCAGCACCAGAATGTCATTTTCACTTTCGATTAAATATCTATAAGTCAGTGTGTCAGTTATGTTTTCATGTTTTAGTTAAAGCAAGATATATTCTGTGATAGTAGTTTTTTTTTTTCTAATTGTATATTTTCTAAAAAATGTAGTTCAAAATTTAGTCTAGACACTCATTAAGAGGGAATTCTTCTGCTGGGTCAAACCTGACCTGAACCACACTTTGAAGGCATAGGATGGTGATGTGTCACTTGATGTTACCTTGTCTCAAATCTACCATATGCACTTACACCGCCTTCCCTGACATTGTAGATGTGAGCTGAACCTCACACCAATAAGTATGCATGGCTCCATCTGGCTCCGTGCCGACATCCACTTTTGCAACAATTTGTTGTGACCTAGACTACAAAGTCGCCATACAAATGCATCTTCCAAGCAGACTTCAAGACTGTATAAAAGGAACAAGTACAAGTGTCCAAGGTGTCTGCATGTGATGATGATGATAAAACTCTTCTTTGATTCTTTGACTCACTGAAGAGAATACATTAGTTAAATTAGTTTAGGAAGTCAAAAGGTCAGCCAACAGTCAATAGAAGTCAGAACACAAAGTACAACTGAAGTATATAATAATAATATACAAGTCAGCTTTTTTTATTTTTCATGAGTTTTGGTGCTTCACACAGTCAGAAAATGAGATTGTTTAGAAGAAACTGAACATGATTTATTGAGATAAAGGATTTGATTAATAAGCTATGTATTATCTCTATTAGACTCTGATAAATAACACAGCAGAATAGAGTCCAAGCAATGATATAAATTAGGACAGGACTACCGTGGGGGTCCATGTACTTGATGATGGAGAAGTAAGTTTGGATGGAGGAAGAAGATGGGTTCTCGAATGAAAGGCAGAATGACAGAAGAGACTGAGATTTAACGGATACAGAACAGAGGCCGATTAGCTCAAAGAAGGCAGACAAGAACATGATTGAAACAGAGTAATGATATCAGAATTGACAGCATGGGAACGTGAAACTGATGTAATGAATAGACTAGCAGCCCAAACAGGAATGAATACAGATCCTTCCTATTAAAATTACACACAAGCTTCCATTGCAACGTTAAAGCTAGAGACAAGATATTACTGAAAACTAAGGTTTTGCCGTAATGATTACACTATTTTATCAAACTGCCATTATCCTGGCCAAACTGACCCCTGAATTCTCTGCTGAAAACACTAAAGGTAATAAAACTTGTTAATACATGTTTGTGTGTAGTTACTACTAGTTGCTGTCAGAGGATCAGTTTTTAGAAAAATGCATAAATCCTCAGATTGGGTTTCAGTTAATAACCGAGTTTACTTGAAAAACAATCCAACAAAGTGATCGAACTCACAGAAGTCAGTGACTGCGTTACAAAGACAACAAACTTAATTTTCTATGTGTAGCTGTGCAAGCTTAATTTTCTCTATCCTACAACCAAAGCTGTAAAGATGAGTCTTGGATTTTTGTCAGTGTTTTAAAAGAAAAATATTGAAAGGCAATAAAAAAGTTCACCTTGTAAAACTCCTTAAAAAAAGAATACAATAATAGTAATTAATTATTGTCGATATATACTTAATATGAGTCATGTGAGAAAACTTGGGACTTAAATTATGCATGACCTAAAAAAACATGACTCTAACAAAGCAGAACCTCTACATAACCCTAAACACTTCAAACCATTTAAGAAAACTATCCAACTAAACAGAGAGTAAGGCCACAAACCTTATATTCACGTTTTCTTCTGTCAAAACGAATGCTTCCAGGCACTGATAGCATTAATCCCAATACCCTGATGCCACTTATTTATCGCTAATACCCTATGACATCTTGTGTCTAATCTGTTGTTTCCCTACATTTACATACTGTCACACTGAATCTCTGTCAACCTGGCCTATCGGTTCACAGTGTCGATTAACTGATTAACATTAATTGGGCAGTTTCGGTGGATGAGAGGCAGCTGGGCTTTGCCGCGATCAAAGAGGAAAAGGTGATTTGCCTCATCAGCCATTACGAGGAGGGGCTGTAGGTGCAAACACCCAGCAGCAGCCTCATCCTGGTCTGAGAGGCTGGGAGTGACGCCAGGGGAAATGGCAGCAATGCAGGGCACCAGCTGGTCACACATGCTATAAAGGGTGAGATTTCACCTGGACACTTAGCACAGGCGTTTCATCAGCCAAGGCTGGCACACCGGTGTCCCTCTCATTAGGAAGGTGTAGCTCCGCCACTCTGGGAAAGGTTGACTGAACAGTTGGAAAAACAAAAAGTAAAACTTGTATTTATGTATTAAATACAAGTAGTAAAAGTGCCTCCCATTTCCTATCTTTTGTTACTAGGATATTACGCCACATAAACGCACATCATTTTAGCCACAATGTTTCCTCTGTGAGTTACTCAGTGCAATCAGAATCTTTTTTTTTTCTTTCGTAGATATTTTTCCTCTGTAGAGACACTGATTAGCCCACCATCTGGCCAGCTCTTCTACATTCCACTAAAAAGTAGCATTGGAATGGTTACAATCCCAAAATATAGCTGCCAAAACAGCTCTAAGCTGTCAAGGTATGTAGCTAGTACCTCCAAGATGTTCTGCCACTGGGATGTCAGGAGCATATTCTTCAGGTTCTGTGGGGAATGCTTGTGGGACACAGATGATCAGCTGGAATGAGATCTAGGGAGTATGTTGTTCAGGACATGCTTTCTGGGTCTGATGTTGCCTCTGTGTAGTCAGCTGGGACTGCAAAGTTTAGGTGGGTGGTACGTGTAAAAGCATTATGAAATGTTATGGCAAGCCAAATGATTGGCAGGACCCAAAGAATCCCAGCAGAACATTGCAGCATATTAGGGTGATCAGTGCTATTCACTTCACCCATCTATTACACTAAGTCATGAAAGAAAAAGCCTATAAAATCATGTATCTCCACAGTGTTGGTTTTACTACTACAGCATTTATATGGCGCTGAGACCACTCTACAATATTTTACAACCCACTTTCAGCATGTGTCACATAGACACACAATATTTGTGTAGTGCTTTATTCTAACAGTGCTTTTTATCTAATATGTGTGGATGGATGTATCAGAAGCAATTTGTGGTTCAATATTTTGGCCAAGGACACTTCAGCTAGCAGACAGGAGAAAACGGGGATCAAATTATGAAGCCTCTGATTTAAGGACCACCTCTGCCTCTTGAGCCCTTTGAAGATTTTCACCCAGAAAGAAGCTGTGGATCGAAGTCCTGATAACAACTGCTCAAACTCATAGAAATTCCCATAAAATCATTAGTAAGATTCTAATCCAACGAAGCTTATCAGCCTTAACAAGTGCCTCTACTCGGCCAAGACCTTGTGCATTTTCTAGAAAGACCTGTAAGTTTATTCGGTAGTAGCATTATATAAAATGGTTGAGCATATGCTTTAGGTTAAGAAAAACACAGTCCTAACAGAGAGGACACGTGTTCCTGTAGGTCTTTTGTTCATTAAACACAGTTCTGAACAAAATAGGAATGAATTTAAAAAGAAAGAAATACACACACACACACACACACACACAAAGCCAAAAAGCACCAGGGACAAGTCTGAAAATTCATTCTACCATTTTCCTCTACAATTCGATATTTCTTTTTGCCCGCATACATTAGGCTTCAGCATCCATCTCCACTGGCACTATGTGTGGCACAGGGGAACACCAGCTGTGCCCCCCAATCTGCTGTCAACACATACCCAAAGATTTAGACCCCTGAAAACTGAGGAGAAAAACAACAGCAGCATGGGTAAAGGCAGATATTGCAGTATGTGTGTGTCTGTTTGAAGGTTGTGTGCAGGTCTTTGATATGTGTGTGTGTGTGTGTGTGTGTGTGTGTGTGTGTGTGTGTGTGTGTGTGTGTGTGTGTGTGTGTGTGTGTGTGTGTGTGCGTGCGTGTGTGTGTGTATTTCTTTCTTTCACAATATTATGAGTTTGGATAGAGTTGCCAGCGGCACTACGGAGTGAGAGGTTCACACTCCATCTGTAGCCGTCGGTAGCATGTAGCGCTAACATACTTTGATCACAGACATTAAATGAAGACCATACAAGCACGCTTGAGGCCCTGCACTGCGCACATGTTGGTTGCACATGTAAAAACCCTGAAATGCTCCCTTCACCCGTTTTGATATCTCCACGTGGCAAATTAAGCCCAGATCCGCAATGTCATCGCCCATGGTACCACTGGAACAAGATAATTATTACTTTTGGCAAATTTGGGGCTCACGTTGAAGAAGAGACTAAATGTTACTGCACCAATTTGGAGGAATAACAATCATACTTGAGCTGTCAGTGCTCAGCCTTTCAGCTCAGAGCTGAAAACAACGACAACAACAACAACAGCATGCACCCAAAAATGCTCCTGGTTTTACCACTGGCCACGAGAGTGTGCAAGGTGTTACTAAATCATGAATAATTCAAGTGAAATAATTCAAAAGTGCTTCTCCTGTTTTATGAACGTATGCTGTAATTATTTGGCATATAACAGTTCTCCCTTTGTTGTGCAAACGCAGCCATATTCTGCCTGATTGTATTTAAATCAACAGGGCATGTAAAATTTAAATTTCTTCAAAGAGACTCTGGCAAATATTTCAAAGCCTTTGAACTTTGACAGCTGACACGGAAGAATAGCAGAAGGAAATGCATAACAGTTATGATTATGTATGAAACCCATACGCTTGCAAGAACACAAATTACAATATTGTGAGTTTGGGTTTTGTACAAAAAAAAACAAAAAACAGAAGCAAGGTATACTCGTCATGACGTTGTTGCCGTTACAAGGGATCCTCTTCTTGTTTCCATTGAAATATTTCAGTTTCTCTGTCAAAGTAAGGTCACTAATTATGTAACCTTGCATATATGTGAAAATTGATTTTGTTGTAACTTATGGTGTAAGGTGTAAACAGAAGGTATTATTCTCGAAATGTGAGTTTATAGGATGTTTGTCAGACTACAACAGAGCCTGCATGTTGGCTGACAGCCTTATCTCTGTGTCTGCATGCTCTGATTAAACACATCATGCATTTCAGATGTCCTACCTCTCTGTACAAGGCTGCAGACAAGGAAGCTCCAAGGCATTTCCATGCAGCCTGAATATCAAACATAAAACAAGTGTTTGTATCTATTTGATATACAGTGGGGCAAAAAAGTATTTAGTCAGCCATCGATTGTGCAAGTTCCCCCACCTAAAATGATGACAGAGGTCAGTAATTTGCACCAGAGGTACACTTCAACTGTGAGAGACAGAATGTGAAAAAAAAAAATCCATGAATCCACATGGTAGGATTTGTAAAGAATTTATTCGTAAATCAGGGTGGAAAATAAGTATTTGGTCAATAACAAAAATACAACTCAATACTTTGTAACATAACCTTTGTTGGCAATAACAGAGGTCAAACGTTTACTATAGGTCTTTACCAGGTTTGCACACACAGTAGCTGGTATTTTGGCCCATTCCTCCATGCAGATCTTCTCGAGAGCAGTGATGTTTTGGGGCTGTCGCCGAGCAACACGGACTTTCAACTCCCGCCACAGATTTTCTATGGGGTTGAGGTCTGGAGACTGGCTAGGCCACTCCAGGACTTTCAAATGCTTCTTACGGAGACACTCCTTTGTTGCCCGGGCGGTGTGTTTTGGATCATTGTCATGTTGGAAGACCCAGCCTCGTTTCATCTTCAAAGTTCTCACTGATGGAAGGAGGTTTTGGCTCAAAATCTCACGATACATGGCCCCATTCATTCTGTCCTTAACACGGATCAGTCGTCCTGTCCCCTTGGCAGAAAAACAGCCCCATAGCATGATGTTTCCACCCCCATGCTTCACAGTAGGTATGGTGTTCTTGGGATGCAACTCAGTATTCTTCTTCCTCCAAACACGACGAGTTGAGTTTATACCAAAAAGTTCTACTTTGGTTTCATCTGACCACATGACATTCTCCCAATCCTCTGCTGTATCATCCATGTGCTCTCTGGCAAACTTCAGACGGGCCTGGACATGCACTGGCTTCAGCAGCGGAACACGTCTGGCACTGCGGGATTTGATTCCCTGCCGTTGTAGTGTGTTACTGATGGTGACCTTTGTTACTTTGGTCCCAGCTCTCTGCAGGTCATTCACCAGGTCCCCCCGTGTGGTTCTGGGATCTTTGCTCACCGTTCTCATGATCATTTTGACCCCACGGGATGAGATCTTGCGTGGAGCCCCAGATCGAGGGAGATTATCAGTGGTCTTGTATGTCTTCCATTTTCTGATGATTGCTCCCACAGTTGATTTTTTCACACCAAGCTGCTTGCCTATTGTAGATTCACTCTTCCCAGTCTGGTGCAGGTCTACAATACTTTTCCTGGTGTCCTTCGAAAGCTCTTTGGTCTTGGCCATGGCGGAGTTTGGAGTCTGACTGTTTGAGGCTGTGGACAGGTGTCTTTTATACAGATGATGAGTTCAAACAGGTGCCATTCATACAGGTAACGAGTGGGGGACAGAAACGCTTCTTACAGAAGACGTTACAGGTCTGTGAGAGCCAGAGATTTTCCTTGTTTGAGGTGACCAAATACTTATTTTCCACCCTGATTTACGAACAAATTCTTTACAAATCCTACCATGTGGATTCATGGATTTTTTTTTCACATTCTGTCTCTCATAGTTGAAGTGTACCTCTGGTGCAAATTACTGACCTCTGTCATCATTTTAAGTGGGGGAACTTGCACAATCGGTGGCTGACTAAATACTTTTTTGCCCCACTGTATTATAAAGGGCATACCAGATGGGATTTTTGTGAGCTCACTTGAACTCGCTTTCGTGGAAAAAGCAGGGTCTAGACGTAGTCATCACATGTGAGCATTCGCAAAGCCACGTCCAGCTTGGTTCATGATGATGGAAAATCAAACCTGACTAATCTCTGCAGGATTAAAAGCAGCCAGCAGCCATTATCATTCTCTAGAAGATTAGGCTAGCGCAAATACAATACTCGAGAGAGCAGCAGCAGCCAACTGTACAAAGGCTGTTCTTCTCTTTTAATGAGTGCAATAAAGCTGTGAGTCTCCACATGTATACAAAATACATTGTTGTATATATTCACACATGCCACTTTACTTTTTTTTTTACAAGACTGCATTCAGTACATTTTGTTAGACACAGCGATCCATGCTATCCATTTTATCAAGAAGGAGCTAAACAACAATTTAACGTCGTTGTACCATTAAAATTTTTGAAATTCAGTTTTTGTAAACCCAAAGCAAAAGACAGGCTGTGTCCAGATTTTATTTGGATTGGGAAAAAAGATCTTGTGATTCCTTTAAAGCAAGGTTGATTGTTAATTGGTGGTGCTGTACCACCAGTCTTCTAAGGCCTCCACAACAAAGCAGGATTTTGTTTCATCCAGGTAACTGCAGAGCTAACACTAGGTGCTCTGCTCTCCAAAGGTGGATCACGTACATCGTCATGGTAACCTATGATGCCCCATAGGGGCAGACAGTAGAGTTTAATAGTGTCTAGTGTTTTTGTATTTCCCTGATTCCCTGATTCTTATACACAACTTTATTTCTTCTTTCCTCTATGGACCTCTTCATATGTTTCTAATATTAGAATTTTTATCTAATATTAATATCCATATTTGCAATTGGTCCGATCCTACCAACTCCATCCCATGCATGTGAACGCACACGGGAAACTGCAGCTTAAGAATATCAGCAAATAGAAAAACGCTACAAAAGCACAAAACTGTTGATCTGTTGAAAATAAAACACAACGGAGATAGAAAAAAGGCCACAAAAAAAACCTAAGGAAAAAAGTAATGAAAGATAACTGAAGTGCTTTTGGGAAGACAATAATGTGACAGACCAGCTGCGGAAGTGACAGCTAAGAGTAAACAGCTAATAGCAAACATGTATCTACAGTATTATGTGAATCATCCAATTAAGAAACACTGATTCGCCCTTTGCTTCTTTTGAGTGTGTCTCGGCGCAATGTTTTGTGTCTGTCACTCCCGCAGCTGGTCCATCAAGTTATTGTGCCCCCAAAAACGTTTCCATTTTATTATCATTTTTTCAGTGTATTTTTTTCCCATTGTGTTTTATTCAACTTCCATTTTGATTTATGTGTTTTTGCTGGATTTTTCTTAAGTTAGAGTCAGTTTAACCTCTCAGGGCCACCGTGGCAAACCCTGGGTTTATTGAGTGAGCTGATGACCAGCTTCATGTGACTGCTTATCCTGATTGCTGATCTTAGGGTAAGTTAGTCCAGATAATGGAAAAATGCAGGCGTTTTGTAGCACTGGTTTTAGATTATAACATGTATTATACTTCTGGGTCAGATCCATGTCAAACCAGAACCCATTTCAAGCCTCTGCCACAACCTTCTACATAACCTATGTCAGGTCGACGTATACCACAAATGGTGTGGACTTGAATGGTGTGGAAGGTTGCAGTCCAGGGATAAAAGGAGTTAGTTAGATTTAAATTAGATGTACATTTCTCACAGAAGCCTAGCAAGGACAGTTAGGCTATACCTGACATATACCAATCGGGTATCTTTCTTTAGATATATTTTATTGTGGATCTCTTCTACTTTGGAATGGACCCTGGGTGCACCCTTTGGTTTTGGATCCCACACTGAAGCCATATTGCATTTTTAAAAATACATTCCCCCCCTCAAACTTGGAAACAAGAATAAACACAAGCAGATGCCTCTGAAACAGGAAAAAAAATACAGGAAAAAACATTTGCCTGCAATGGGGTGGAGAGGGTACACCCCTCCTATGATGGAGTGCATGATGTCTTAGTTTGTCACAAGATCAAAGTAAAATTAATTTTACTAATTGAATAGGTACTCTTGATGATAAAAGGCTTACACAGCCTAGCTGATCAAATTTCAAATCTCTTCAAGTATCTGCAGTTCCAGCAGTGTTAATGCTAAAAAAGACTTGGCAGCAGATTAGAGCCAAACAGAAAAAATTATACCTTTTCTGTGTCACCATGCGAATATGAGTACATGCAAATGCAACGACAATCTGACAATCTATGTTAACTAATATAGATGCTATTATCTTTTTTCCTTGCCATAAAAAATAGAAATGAAAATATATTTGTTATTTATACATTTCCAATCATCCACTTGAAATTGGGTTAAACAAGCAATGTCTTAACAATTTCACTCCCACCTGTATTGTTCAGTGTCTTCTGTACTTCAAACATCATCGAGGCATCTGTCAGTATTCTAACATGAACACGGTACTGAAAGCGTGTCATTCTAACAAAGGCAAAATAACTAAATTCAATTACCACACCTCCCATGGGGGTTTGACATCATGCCAGTGCCTTTTGGGATGTTAATTTTTGTCAATACTTGAAACTGACAAAGTGTTAACATTTTACCATCCAGTGCTTGTAGCCATACACGATGAGCAAATTTTCCTAACAGCCATGTAAACATGCTGACTCCCTGAGCTGGGTTGTTGTAAGTTCTGCTTCATAAACCGCACAGTTGATACATACTGGTACACTGTGTGACAGGTTTTCTGAGCAGGAGACAAGCGGGAGTGTAGATTTCTCTGTCAACATGAAAGCCGCTGGGGGTGGTCACACTTGTAATAGAAAGCAGAGAGAGCGCCAACACAAACTGGACTTCAGCACCATTTTCCTTTCATCAAAACAATAAGTAAAATACAATAAAATAAAATGAAAATCTATTTTGATTGGATTTTAAATCCATTAGATGGAAATAAGAATTTCTCATATCATGAAAGACCATTGTTGATGTGCAGCTAACCCTCTTGTGTACATGAGGATAAACTTGTTTCCGTACTGTTTTCAAATGTAGACATTGCAAAGAGAAACTCTGTCCAGTTTATGCATATAATTAAATTAAAACAAACTCTTAATTAGCATATAATTCCATGTTTACACAGTGCTACTGCTGTACCCCTTTAAGCTTTTAAAATGAGCATATTATATACAACCCCTTGCCATGATCAATTAAAGCCAGCAGCCAGCATGGTATCTATAGAAACTCCAGCATGGTAAACACATCTATGAGGTTAATTGCACTGACCCTTCATTTTCTCTCTTGTTGTCATTTCCTTCTTCTAACCACTGATCTCTTGTGTGATTAGTCAATGTGAGCTAAAAGGGAAATAGTCTTTAGCTAAAGCTCCTCACCAACACCACTTTATGCTGCATAACAATAATGTTTTTGCTGCTGCTGCTGCTAAATGGGCAGCTCATTAATTTTTGATCACCTGTAGCGTTGACGTTAATGCAGTTACATGCGGCATGAGAAATAGTGTTGGAGAAAGTGTGCGTGATGTCTTCAAATCCCAATTGATGCCTCTTAGCAAACTAAACATTATAAGATTAAACATTTCCCCAATGTAAGTTTACATTTTAAGCTTTTGGGCCATTGTATCCTAAATATCTGCATCAGCATAAAACCCACTGCTCTCAGGATTTGTTAAAGAGGTGCATTATCAGTTTTGTTATTGAAATGCACACTGTTATAATTGCAGATGAAATTTTGTGCAGAGAGTGTCTAAATTAATCACACAAATGGGATTTACTTAGGTTTGCTGCAGCCAATTTACTGCAAATTGCATCAGATTTGGCACCAACTGTAACTGTAACTGTGTAACTGTAACTTCGGTCCTTGCTGTGCTTTTTTGGAAGTCGAATTTCCCAGAGGAACCCACCCGAGGGATTAATAAAGTTCTATCTTATCTTATCTTATCTTATCTTATCTTATCTTACCAAAATATTATTTTGTGTCTGATGTTGCTGTGGTAGTTGTTGCTAGTGTTTCTGTTTTCTGCATGGTGGGTGGCTCAGGGCTGTCAGGATGCCACCAAAATTTCAGGTCTGTCCTGCAGCTCTTCTTCTCTGACTTTAGACATTCTTACATTAATAATTAGAGCTGAGCCACAGACGTTATTGTTCCTCAACAGTGTTTCTATATTGATGTTAGAAAGCAGAATTAAACTGAACTGAGCTTAACTGAACATGGAATATCCTTGTTATTCTTGCATCCTTGTTAGCATCTTGTACTGGAAATTACAGGCAAAGTAGACTTTGTGTTTTTCTTCTTCTTTTTTCTTCTCTTAAATGCCACATTAAATTGTCTGTGCTAGATTAACAACTGAATCTTACAATAAGGAAGAGTAGCTTTAAGAAATATGTGTTTAGATAAGTGGCATAACTTCATTAACATGGATCTGTTGTAAGGTTTTGTGTCCTTTTAGACATAGCAGATCATGTCAGCTGTTACACAGATTCTATATTTGTAGTAATGTGTAGTAAAGCAGCCCTCTTTAAGTGTCAGATTTATCTACAGAATAGCTGCCCCAAACTCCAAGATTACATACAGTCCCCAGAAATTTGAAAATGAGGCGTTCACCCTCCATACATCCAATCGCTTTAGAGTCTCAGGAGGGTTGAAGCCAATTCCAGCTGTCATTGGTTTGAGAGGTGGGTCACACCCTAGATGAGTTACAGGTCATTCATGCTTACATTAACATAAGAAGCCAACTGATCATTTCAAACTACCCCATCATGCATATTATTGGATTTTGAGATAAGCCAGAATACCAGAAAACAATACATGCAGTTAAAGATGCATCATGCAAAGTTCCCACAGAAACATAGAGATTCGGTTGCTTCTCATTAATCAGAACTGACACGCTGTCCGAAGAGAAGGTCATGTGTAAGCACTTATTTTTGACCCACTAACCTGTGCTGCTCTTGGAGGTTTGCTTTGGTTGTTACTGAAATGAACTAACTGGGTCTTAATTTAAAAATGTGTGTTTTGTTATTAGATCTCCTGTAGAACTTTCCTTGTCCAGTAGCACATTTTTGTTATTGTAGAATAATGCTTTTATTTTTTTTTAAGTAATATCCAATTTTCTTTTCTTCTGCTAAACATGAAAATATCACATTCGATTTAACAGAAATGTTGTAAATATAATTGAAGTCGTCCATTTGTGACATTTTTTCATGGACTGTATGTTAAGTTGTAAAATGCCCATATTTTGGTAACCATCACTCCTGCATCTCTTCACATTATACTACCTAATGCAAGTTCATCATGTAAAATGAAAACTGCTGCCCTTCTGCGGAAGGAGTAAGGCATTATCTTGTAAGAAATCCTCTTTTTGTCATTTCTGAGATGATCAAATCCACAGAGGCTGATAATTCAGACACTCAACTAACCAAATTTATTGCTTTGGTCAGCAATAATTTCAGTTAATCAGCACAAGAGTTTTTAGCTATGCTAACATAATTGGAAAAGGGCCCATTCGAATGATCAGTTAACACTTTAACACGTTAAACTTGCATGAGTTCCAATTTGCCGTTTCAACACAGGAATAATGGTTGGTGTGAAGGGACCTTTGTACATCAGTGTAGATATTTCAATATAAAACATCATAATTAATGATTTCATCAGTCATTTGCAAATTTATTTAACATTTACCTGTTATATTTAGATAATAATTTAAAGTAAGGCAAACTTACGGGGTTACTTTTTGTCAAGGTTTACTCGCTGTGCTTCTTTCTTGTATAGAACTGACCTTGTGGTTGAGTGCACAATCAGCTAAAGTGCATAATCAATGATGTTTTATTAACATTGCCACAAGCAATAATAAAAGATCTTTTAATATATAAGTGGATTGTGTGGTCACGGATACAAATGTTTGCTGTTTCTAATATTCCGTTTTCTGATATTAAGTGCATTTTTTATTGTTATTGGATCTCACATCTCTGCATTTTGTGTCCTCGGTTACTTTTTCAGTGTATGTGTGAGAGAGTATATATATTTTACAATTGCCACAGGAAATTGTACTTTCGAATGAGTTTGAATGAGTGCTTTTATGTGTAGGTGGGTATAATGCACGCAGTCAGATGAAAGTCTCGAATGGAGTCAAGTGCAACAATCGTGGGGGGGAAATATTAATTAATGGCTATTATCATTTTATCACTTGGTGTAAATTAGAAAAAAAACGTTTGGGGTCATATGCTCATTGTCATTCAAAAGGGTATTTCAATAAAAATGCCCATGCAGACTGAGTCATATTGTGCCCACCTGTCAATTGAACCTTTCAAATACCTGCTGGACCATCATATAGCTGTGGAATGGGAGGGCATATTTAAAAGGTCATATTATTTGAAATTCAAGGCAGTTTGAATGAAATGAGAAACCATTTACTCACACGCTGCCTGAT
This sequence comes from Aulonocara stuartgranti, assembly GCF_965226115.1. Taxonomy (NCBI): domain Eukaryota; kingdom Metazoa; phylum Chordata; class Actinopteri; order Cichliformes; family Cichlidae; genus Aulonocara; species Aulonocara stuartgranti. The sequence goes on from NC_138960.1 coordinate 17,004,248, forward strand.
TCCTGACAGTAAAAAGGGAGGGGGGTACGGGACTGGGGAGGGTCATAATTGTGCATAATTTTGCAGAAAGAAGAATCAATTTTTGACAGAAATATTATAGCATGAGATATATTCCGATGCACCACAATAAATAACAAAATGAGGAGAGCGATGTAAGTGGTTTGGTGCCAGCATTTGAGAGGTGGTTTAATACTAAGTGGTTACCCAGCGCTGTAGATGTGTCATCACAGAGAACAAACATCATTAAACTTATTATTCATTGCTAGTAGCTTTGCTGAAGCCCCTGATGGCACATTAACAACAGTCTACTGAGAGACGCATCACTCTTCAGTGACTCTAAAGAGGAGAATGAAAAGCATTCCCATTGACTTGCCCTCCTCCCCCAAGCCCATTAATGATAATCATTATTTTCCCTTTGTTCATTATGATCCACACTCCTCCATTAAAAAGAAGTCTAGTATCCTCCTCCAGTGTGTGGAGATGTACGTTTTTGTGTATCCCTAAAGTGGCTCTTTCACCACGTTACCTCGAGACTCACAGCAGGAGGAAGACATGATAAGTGACAAATGAAAACTCAGTCTGAATATCACCCCCATCTCTGTTGTCATTATCTCTTTTCATGCCGACTCAAAACCACTTTCACTCCCGCTTCAGATCCCAGTCAATCACATGGCTCAAAAACACCAGCAGGGAAACACAGTTGTACAACCACAGCACAGCAGGCTAGTTAGTTTCCCTCCCCTCTGTGGTTCTCTTTCTCTTCTAATGAAAGTAGATTATTTAGATGAACAGCAAGGTTTGCACCGCGGGCGCTAAGTGTCACTCACATTGTGCTTAACTTCTCTTCGATATTGATCTATTTTTTCTAATCCTTGGTTTCAAAAGGATTAGAAAAGCTTTAAAAATGTAAAATAAGTAAAAAGCCCGTGAAAATATCAAGACCTACAACTAATTTATTAAAGTAACACGTATTATTAGTCTGATGTTACTTATGCTTCCATGTCATGAAGGTACCCAAGTATAAAAACATAAAAGTCCCATAACGCACATCTTAATTATACTGAACCTTAATTTGTTTTGCATTTGATTTAGCACCACGGGCAGATCAAACCCTTTCTGAACATATTCAATTTTAACTTCTAATCCAGGTATTTTTTTATTCAGTTCCTTGGGCTAACAGGATAAGAAAATAATTACAAACTTCTTTTTTGTGTGCAAAAGACAAATGTTTCATGTTGGACAACTAAAACGAATAATGTATCAATTACTCATGATATACTATTTACTAACTGAAAGGGTATTTACATTTCAATGCTGATTACTTAACATGAGAAGTAATTAGTTACCCATTAATTTCATTAGCCAATGTTCCATCTGAGGATAATTTGAAAAATTTGTCACACATCACATCAACAGTAGTCTTCAGTAATGCCTTAAGTCCCTGCCCAGCTGTGACAGTTTATTGCAATGGCTGGTAAAACATGGCTGTCTGTAACGTAGAACTGCAATGATTCATCACCAAAATCAGTAACATTGACTATAAAAATTCGCAGACGTGTCATATTCTCAAACCACCTAAATTTGTTTTGTAACTGCAATACACACAGGAATCTATGGGGGCAGTATCGTCTGTATGGTCTGCAAAGACAGCATCGAAGACATGAGCGAAGAAGAATATAACAGGAGGACGGAAGAAAATGGAAACTGAGATTTTAAAAAATGTGAAAGCATTTCACAGAAAACAAACAAAATTAAATTCAGACTGGAGCTTTTCTTTGTTAGATATGTGTTATTCTTTAATATTCATATTTATTATGTGTTTATTATCTTTAATACATATATATCTCATTATTTTATATTTCAAAATTTCCTCATAAATTTGCTCGTTTTTTCTTGTACTACACAAATATGCTTTATAGAATAGAGTGATGAAAGAAAATGCCACATTCACACAACCAAGAGTGAAATCAAGCACTGAAACATTTGTGCACATTTTTCCTTAGTCTAACTCAAATACACCATCTTCATGTCTGTGACGTCTCAAAGCTAGATTTGCTTCATCTTTGCGCGCAGTCTTCCAGGGTCTTTTATTTTGAAAATTAAAAGTAGTTTTCTGTGCTGTTCCTGTTCCACCTTACATAGGAAGTTGAAGAACGGTTTCTGGAATGATTCTGAAACATGCTTTGGTGAATCTGGAAGGACATATTATGTCTTGAATGGGTCCAATCCACTCCGGTGGTCTTGTTCTATAGAATTTGTTGGGAAAACACTTTCCTGTTCAGTTGATGGTCTCAATCACTCATCATAGGTGATATTAAATAAAGGTTATTAAATAACGTTTTACAGTAAACCATCTTAGCTGAGTAACCTGAGGTGAAGCCTACCAGATGGACAGTGGCTACCTCAGCATGTGTTGGCAAACTTTAGTGCTTATTGCAGTTTAATTGAGTGATTATTTATGATGTAAAGTTCAATATTTTAAAAGAGCATATATATGGATTGACTTTAAGGTAAAGGAGCGTGTCGTCAAATGCAGCAGCATACTGGCACTGTATGCTTTTAGTAGCATTTTGGTGATTAGTTAGTTCTTTGCCATGATGCAAAGCATTCATATAGCAAACTGAAAGATCTTTTATTTAGTTGAGCTGTTTTAATTGGATTTTTTGTTTCGTTTTTCTAAAGATTTAATACCAGTCTTGCCATTGATGATATACCTAAATGGGTCACCTGGCATGACCTCTTATATTATTTTGGTGGTGTTTGCAATGCAAAGGCCCTGAAAATAGAGGATGGCAATCTCCTCTCAATGCATCAGTGCCTTCTACTTGACCATGAAACCCAATCTGGACTGATGAAGCGCCTGTCAATGCAAAGACATGTCTTTGCCTCTTTATAAATCACTCCCCCCATGCTTGTGTGGAGTGAACCTGGGGCTTTTACCTCTAGGTGAACTTCCTGGCAAAAAGCAATTTGTCAATGGCTCATCTGCATTCAGGCCATATCAAGTGTGATGTGGTAGAGACTGACAACTCCATCAGCTTATTCTCCTAGAGTCTGAAGAGGCCGTCGTGGATATATGGGTTCAATAGGTAGGTAGGTCTTATTCTTTTCGTGCGACAGCAAGGCTGCTAGAGGGAAACAGCCGTTTGTCTAGGCAGGCCAAGGGAACAGATTATTGTCGTTTCTTAGACTCTAATTCACAAGCGGTCCTGGGAATATTCATCAGGGCACTGCTCTGTAATTGCCCCCCTCCACCTACAGCTAATGTTTGATGTGACACCTTCCCACCCTGTATCTCAGTGGCAATAGTCTCCATTATTTATTGTTTTCCCCTCAGCATGCGCTTGAAACAAGTGCATGCTCAAAGCAGTAGCACGGAGATCCTGTTGCTCCTCTGATGACATGAACACAAGTAGACCTTTTTGTGTTGGCACAGTAAAGAGAGCATTTTGTAATTAGCTTACACTCAGTGCCCAGTTATCCAGGTGTTAAATTGCTTGGCTAGTGTGAAATGCTTTCACAGTGAAAAGTACAAAAGATATATTTCAGTCAGGACCACTACAGTAAAAAAGAAGATTGTTATTTCCATCTGTAGTCATTTATATTTGGCAGCATGGCTCAGATTTGGGACCTCCCCTCCCTTCCACACACATATATGGAAAGCACAAGGCAGGGGAGCAGCAGAAGCCCCTCAAACGGAATAACAAAAGGCTTAGTGACAATTTGACATGAAGCTAGGCCCAAGTCAAACAGTTCTAGAGACCCCCTGGCAACCACCAGTCACTAGGGAAGAATATATACTCCTCGACCATTTGGAAGGTGGTTGTGGTAGGCTGAAGGTTGCTGGAAGTTGCAAAGAGGTATACAGTGCTAGAGGACCAAAAACCTTCCATTTCATTTCGTCATTAGCAAATTGCTTCAGTTGCTTGTAGTTTGCATGGCTGCTCCAACTTTCTTACAAATTATTTGCTAAGCAGTACTAAAACTCTGAAAAGTGCAACGCAAACCAGAAACAGTAAAAGTTTGAAATGTGATGGTTGCATAGTTAAGACAGAACTTTTTACGTTCTCTATTTCAAGTTTGTGTCACACTTTTCAAGTTTAAGTTCATATTTAAGTGAGTATTATGTGAGTGCTCTACAGGCAACCCTGGCTATCTGCTAGCAACCAAAGCATTCACAAAAAGGTTTTTGCTACAGTACCCTCTTTGGAACTGATTTCACTCATCAACTTCAGCAACCACTCATTTAGTTTGCAAATACAGATTATTTTCAAGAAGATGTTTCAATGTTCTTTAGGTCTTCAGGGCTGTGTGGCTGGGAGCTTTGATTTGGGCTGAAAAACAAAGGTGGAGGTGGGTTACAAAGTGGCTTATCAACTATAAGCAGGCTAAAGCAACCTAACAAGTGCTTTCTGTATGCTTTACCATGCTTTGGATGCACTGAAGGGTATCAAATGAGCCATTAGCTCATGATGACTTGCACTGAAATTAGTTGAACTGCATGAGATTAGAGCTTGACAGCGTAGCTTACCTGAAATAAAACTGTGGTCTGTGAACCAGCTGCTTGTGTTGGCTCCTAATCTTTGGAACAACGTAGTGTTTTTTTACATAAGTGATGAGAGATGAGATAGCCTTTATTTGTCAGTTGTGGTCTTTTGCCCAGACCTTGCCGACCGTACATACAATACACAAACATCACATTGGGGAGACAGGTCAGGCTAGGTAGCGAGGAAAAAAAACATCGAAATGTGTAACACAGAAGGATAATACAGGAATGCACAGATATCAACACACCATAGCACAATAAACACAGACAGCAACATGGGAAAGAGTTCCAGTGTGTACATCTGATCTGGGACCGCTGCAATCTTTCGACCGCGCCTCCAACTGACCCGATGTCCACATCAGAGGGGAGGTAAGCGTTGGAGGTGGCGTTGGATCCGGGGTAGGGAGGGTGATGCGTGAGTGAGTGCTTATCAGTATCAGTATATGTATGTGTGTGCGTGTCCATAGTTCAGCTGAGACAGTGCCCTTTGCCTTGCCAGGCTAAGTAAACAGTGCTCCCAAGTCTCACAAATATTTGAAAACACTTTAAAAAAACCTACTGGCTCTTGTTGAATTTCAGGTCTAGTTGATCAGAGTATCCTGGCTTTATTTGATTTGGAGTGTATTTTTATTATGGCTGTTATATAGGAGTGCATATTCTGTATAACCTTCAACTATAACTATCAGCTAAGGTTGTTGTGCGTTTTTCAGTGTCCCAGTTGTTTTTTTCCAAATAAGCAAACATTTTATTAAATTGGAAGGAGGTTAACACAGACTCTACCACTAACCCTCACCTTAGCTCACACACCGGACAAAAACCTCATCTGAAATACATTAACCAACAATCAGAAGTCCAAATACCCTAGACTAAATTTCAGTTATAGCAGTGATGAAGTGCTTTCATATTTTTTCCTCTCTTTTGTATGCAACTGCTTTGAAGAGACGTATTACATTGTTTACACTGTTCGAAAGGTAAGTAAACCTTCTGAAAAGGTGGTCTTGTACCAAAACAGCAATGGCAATTCTACACACTATAAATATATAATCTATTAATTACTTCATTCAACGAGTTTAAACTGTTTCACATTTAAAATGATAATTGCTTCCCATGATAGCGCTTTCTCATTGAGACAGCACTACCATTACAACTGTCATTATATCAAGATTTTGGCTCCCCTGCAGCTACTTTAGTGTGCCTGAAAATTATTGTTTTAAGTGTTCCACGTTTAAAAAAAAAAATTTAAGACTATATTAGCAGCCTGTATTCCAAAGAGCTGCCAATCATTCTCCCTGTTTCATTGTATGCAGCTGGTGTTACTTTAATAAACAAAGTCCATCTTTGTTAAACAAAAAAATAAAGTGATTGCATTGGTCACTGTGATCAAGTACCATCTGGAAATTAATGAGGATATGTTTTATTTTTCTGGCTAAGAATGAATGAATTCTTGGGCATATATAAACATATATAAACATTAACAGCCTGCTAAAACTGGATAGTTATGCTGGTGAATGAGGTGCTTCTGTGTTTAATATTGCTTCCAAACACTGGGACATATGAGCCTTTCCTCACAGTGGCTTTCTGTGCCAGAGGGGTAAACCCACAACAAATGTCAGTGCAGACACATCGCAGGTTGGCAAGCTGTTAGAGGCACTTAATTACGTTCCAGGATAGCATTGCTTTCTGCATTAGAACCTGAGGTAAGACGAGAAAACAAGCGAGGCCCCAAACGAAACAAAACACACACAGAAATTCCATTACAATATGGTGTATAAGTCATCCATCCATCCATCCATCCATCCATTCGCTTCCGCTTATCCTTTTCAGGGTCGCGGGGGGCGCTGGAGCCTATCCCAGCTGTCATAGGGCGAAAGGCGGGGTACACCCTGGACAGGTCGCCAGTCTGTCGCAGGGCTAACACACAGGGACAGACAACCATTCACACTCACATTCACTCGCACATTCACACCTAGTGACAATTTGGATTAATCAATTAACCTATCCCCACAATAAGTGTATAAGTCAATTCTGCATAAAACAACAAGCCCATTACATAACAGCACAATGTGCAATGGCGGTATGAGCTCAAATGGATAGTGACTGCCATAAGCAAAAACCTCTGGAGGAAACATGACATCCATCAAAGCCTGGGTTTGTGGTCTGAGATGCAGAAACTCTGAACATCTCCATATCCCCACCGCAAGAGCAGCCCGAAAGAAAAAAATGAAATAAAAAATTCCCCAAAGATGAACTTGTAAAGGCTGCTGCTGGTGCTGCAACAAGGAGAAAACAGGGGACCCATTAGAGCTTTTGGAAAAGAGAATCATGTCTGTTTCTGAGGAGGGACAGGACTCCCAGGAACTGTGACACAAACACTATTTTGGAAATCACTGTCGCAGCGGGGCTTGGCTCACACGGTGTGAGAGAAAACAGTTGTGACTGCAGGACGGCCACAGAATGAAAGCACAATCACCAACACAGAGCCAGTAAATATCCCAGATAGCCAGGGTGTATATGAGGACAGGAACACGATGTTTGCACAAATGCATTCAAGTGCTGGTAAATGACGGCCTCTGTCTTTCAGCTGTGATTTGAATACAACTGAATCACGAGTATGTTTCCTAATGTTGTGTCAACATTGCTTTTGTGCCAGAATAAATCAATAGCATTCTCCTGTCAGACGTTATATCACATGAAGCAAATGTACACAGACTCAGCTGAAGATCTAAGTAACCATGTACTGTCAAAAATAATATTTAAAAATGGAATACAGTGTTTATAATGTGCCTGTGATAATAAAGTTAATTGTGGTAATTTTTTTGTATGGTTTTGGATTGATTTATTGGTTTATTTGATTAAAACAACAACATAACTGAATTACTGATTAATTTAACTGATGACATTATTGTTATTTTATTCCCGTTATTTAATAGGTATGGTAATGTGATCATTGTAAGTTATTTTAACCACAAATCGTCATATTAAAATTCGACATTGTGAAAACGTTGTGGTGTGGATGAGACACAGCAAGTCAACAGATCAAGGTTTTGGGCCAACTTTATAAGTTCTTCTGCAGCTCTCAGCTGTCAGAGAGAACCAACAAACACATAACATTAATTCCCCTCCTTATAGCCACTATTGTGATTCCCGGGAAGGTGTGTCCCCCCCCCCACAAACGTTTTGTATTACTATTATTCATTCTCATTTTCAGTCACTAACTTGTTAGATTTGGGTATCAAGAGCACTTAATTAGTTTTATTAAATGGTTACGGTTTGGGTTAAAATTGCTTTATTTTACCAAAAGAAGAACTCAAATGCCAACTCTACAGACCAAGTTAAGTTTTGGTGTTTTTCTTTTTAACTGAAGCAAGTTGTTCTTCATGTGTTCAAGCTTGGCAGACTTCCATCCTGCCCCTGCTCTTAGTTTTTTTCTTTGTTTTTAGTGTTAAGGTGCTGTTTCTCTTTCATAAAGTTTTTTTTCATTATCACAGTTGTTGTAGGCACATTTTTATACAATAGGTAAGTATGTTGCTCTCCAATCTGCTGTGTGCTCTTAATTTTGAGACCCAGGTTGCAGTAAGATCTTACAAAATCAAAAAAAGTCCTCAGGGCAGATACAAACAACATCAGCCTTAAGAGCATATGATGCACAAACAGGTAAAACAGGAGGAGAACAGATGAACTGACAGGTGAAAGTTAAACTCAGCTTTATTGTCAATTCTGCCATGTGTACAGGATATACACAGGATCAAAATATTATCCCCCCTGACTAAACACGATACAAAGTAAGAATAAATAAAAAAAACAGAGAAATACACGGTCCCCCTGGGAGCTAGGGAGGACAAAAACAAGGCACAGTCAAGGACTTATGTTTGTGTAGCAAAAATAATTAAAGCCTAAATATAGTAGTGATGTCTATATGCATTATAATACAAAGAAAAAAATACTGTGAGATTAGATATATAAAAAAGCAACAGTGTAATCTTTTGTAAACAGCAGCAGTACTTTTTTTGTAAATCTGCTGGCACTGAAAATAAGGGTGTGTCTGTGTGTAGTCCAGTCTTTCTAGGGGGCAGAAGAGGAGAGGGGTTAGGGACCGGAGAGAGTTCAGCCTCCTGACAGCCTGTTGGATGAAGCTGTTGTGCAGTCTGATGCAGGATATACTGAGCCTCCAGTGTCTTCTCCCCAAGGGGGAAGGTACTGAAGACTGAAGAAGCTGTGTGAGGGTTGGGTGTAGACGCCCCCAGTGCTGATTGCTTTGCAGGCTGGGCGGGTGTGGTAAATGGAAGCGGAATGAGGCAAAAGTGATCTTTCCTGCTGCATTTGCTATGCGCTGCAGGGTTTTGAGGTTGGAGGCGATGGAGTTTCCAAACCACATACTGATGCAGCTGGTCAAGATGCTTTTATTAGCTCATCATTAGAAGGAACACATGATGGGTAATGGGGCTCTGACTCTCATCAGGTTGTGGAGGAAGTAGAGGTGTTGCTTTACTTTCCTGGCAGTGATGTTCACCCAGGGATGGTCCTCTCTGATGTGCTCTCCCGCTGATGGTCACTTCTCTAGTTGGTCTCATCATTACTGTTAATAAGACCCACCACTGGTGATGGTGGTGCTGTAGTTTGAGGAGCAGTCATAAGTCAGCAGAGTGAACAGCAGCGGAAAGAGCACACACCCGTGGAGTGGCTCAGTGCTCAGCGTGATGGTGCTGGATGCAATGTTGCTGACCTAAACTGCTTGCAGTCTCCCATTAAGGAAGTTCTACAGCCAATTACAAAAAGAGGCTTTCAGGGCCGTCTGACAATGTTGGTGTATCAGCTGCTGGGGGATGTTGAATCCTGAGCTGAAACCTATGAACAGTATTAGCACACACACATCTTTTTAGGTGAGTGGGAGCTGAGTGGAAAACGGTGGAAATTGCATTGTCAGTCGACTGGTTGGCACGATACGCAAACTGAAAGGGGTCCAGTGGGAGGGAGGGTGGGAGTCAGTGGAACAGGCTGGTAGCTACAAGCATGTAGGGACAGCTGGATGGCTCAAAGAGGTGTTGAAAATGTGTGTGAGGGCATCTCTAAACTCGTCTGCAGATTTTCAACACACAACTACAGAGTTGGCAAAAGATTTCTTAGTGCTGGCTGGTGGCAGATACCAAATCTGCTCATTTACTATGGAGTGGAGTCTTGTGTGCAAGTTTGGTGTTTTGGCCTTCTGTAGTTTGCTCAGAAGATTTTGATGTTATGCAGGGGAGGAGTCACTGTTGCGATTTGTGGCAGGGGTTTGTAGTCTTTGGCTGTGTCCCAATTCAGGGTCTGCACACTTGAAGTACGCATTTCAAGTGCGGTTACGTCACCGCTACGCGACGACGGCTGTCCCAATTCGAAGTGTACTTCAAATGCATACTCCAAATGCGCCGTCGATTTCCCCAAATATCAAGCGTGGTCCAGTGCACGCTTCGTGGTCCCATATATCCCACAATTCATAGCGCGGCGGTGGGTGTGGATAATTTTGCCGCAAAATACGGTAGAAGGGAGCGGCCGAAGAGGTTGTTTTGTTTGTTTTTTTTAACTTTATTGAACTTATAAAGCGAACAGTCAGTCATTCCAGTTCAGTTTGTGCAGTAGACATACAAGGCAAATAAGAGTAACAATATACAGTACAATGAAATAAGAAGGATAAATAAATAAAGGATAAAAAAAGAAAAAAAGAAAAAAAAGGGGGGAATGTGACAGACTTCATAACAACTTTGTATTTGAAAGTTGTGACAGCTCATTCCTTAAACATTTCTGAATGAATTTCAATCAATGATAAACCTTTTTTATTGGAAGTTAATTTAAGAGAGTTTAAGTAATATTCAATTTCAATCAAAAACAAATTAAATGATGGGGTTGAGTTTTGAAATTTACATTTATGTATGTGGAATTTCCCTATCAAGATGGAGCGGCCAAAGAGTGAACTGTCAAAAGTACTGAATATGACGTCACTTCTTTATGTGCGAATGTGTAATAATTAAAGTCAGTCACATATCCACAAACACAACAAGCTGAAAGTCAGTGATATATGTATATGTGTGTATATATATATATGTATATATATACATATATATATAGATATATGTATATGTGTGTATATATATATATATATATATATATACATATATATACATATATATATATATATATATACATATATATACATATATATATATATATATATACATATATATATATCCATCCATCCATCCATCCATCCATTCGCTTCCGCTTATCCTTTTCAGGGTCGCGGGGGCGCTGGAGCCTATCCCAGCTGTCATAGGGCGAGAGGTGGGGTACACCCTGGACAGGTCGCCAGTCTGTCGCAGGGCCAACACACAGGGACAGACAACCATTCGCGCTCACATTCACTCGCACATTCACACCTAGTGGCAATATTGGATATATATATATATATATATATATATATATATATATATATATACTATAATATTGGCCATATTATATTTACATTACCACAGTGAGATGACTTTAGTCTCATGAACAACATTAACTAATTGTTATTTACTAACTAATCTTAAATGACTGTTCAGTACAGAAATGAAGCCCAACAATCATGTTTTACAGCCTCAGATACTCAACTAATCAAAGTGATGTCATGACAAAAATGAATGACTAACAAAACATTTTTCTCCTTCATTTCTGTCACACAATGCTGTATGTAACGTGTCTCGCGGTTAGTATCATGGTTGCTAGGCAACCTGAACAGCACGACGAAGCGTATACCGTCCCATTTCACAAGCTTCCCACTTCCGCACTTCTCGTACTTATAGTACGCACCGTACGTAGTACGCGTAGTGCATGTACTTCAAGCGTGCAGACCCTGAATTGGGACACAGCCTTTTATTGTCTCAACAGCCTGCCACAGACTTCTTGTGTCCCCACTGTTTGTGGTATATTGATATCTTAAACTTCCATGGGACAGGTTGCTCCAGCTGCTCTCAGGCTGGCTGCATCACCGCCTCTGAAAGGTTTAAGCACCTCGTGGACTGCTCTCGTCAGCTATCATTTGCTAATGTGGTGATACAATAATGTAGGCAGTGACAGTCTCCATATATTTACGTTTGTTTGTTGGTTATAAGTGGCTACCTACTTAAACATGCCTAAGTCTGTTGTGTGAAAGGAGCCCTGTAGTGCTGCAATGTGATGCTCTCCAGCCAGTTTCCGACCTGCTTCACAACTGGTTTGGCAACGTTTCCTGGCAACCTGTATGCTGCCACTAACATAGTGAGATGAAATTTCATAAACACAAAGGGCAGATTGGACATTTGTGAAACCAATGAGGGAAACTTGACACAAGTAGAGACAATCAGCAAATCAGAGGTGGGATGACAAAGACAGGAAGTAAACCCATAAGTGACAAGCGCAGAAAGTAAGTTGAACATTTTAATCGGAAGCAAATAAAGGAGAAATGACAAATACTGAGAATCATGGAGAATGCAAAAGGCAGAAATAAACAGAAAAGCCAGAAAAAACAAAGTAGAACAATAAAACCAACAAATATGCAAGGGCTATGACAAAGGCAGACCATTTCAAGAAGCTCAATTTGTCATTTGGTTGGAAAGACAAAGTCTAAGATTATGCCTACAAACACTCTGTCTCACATTTTTCACAGCTTTTATTGTTCAGCTATAAAAGTACTGTTCAGCGATGTAATTATTACACATTGCTGTGAGGCTGATTTCAATTTAGACAGACATTTCTGTCAAGTATCTGTGATTCTTCTACAGACCTTTATCACCTTTTGTTAGTGCGTTTTTCTGTTTTGTATTGATTCAGGTATACTGGCAGATAAAACACAAAGTAAAAAAATCGACTCAGTAAAAGATAGAAGAGAGCCATCTGGGACCTGCCAACACTGAACTTAGTGTGTTTCCTCAGACCAAAAAAAAGAAGAAAAAAAGCCACTGTTGTCTTTTGTTTTTCCCCACACACATAATATTGGTGTTACACTGAAAGGTCAGCCTTTTATCAATTATAGGCCCAAGTATGTGTACAGCTCAATGACTTCTATATCCTGACCTTTAATTTAAGTTTTGTCAGGGTTGGAGTCATGACGCTTAAAATCAATATCCATCGTTGTTTTTCACGTATATAACCAAAAAAGGTTTCATGAAAACAACATACAATATGGTCTGTAACCAGATCGTGTGTTTGTTTCTTCCTTCTTTAGCAGGCATACTAACATATTTGCTTTGAAAAGCTTTTCAGTCTGTCTTCTGCATTAATTAGTGCACATAATACAAGAGAAGTGACAAAGTCCCAAAGGGGAGATGGAGATTTGAAGGTAGTTAGCTGAGCCAAGACTAAGATTATTTTTTAGTGAGGAAGTCCAAGATACAGCCAGCAAGCACTCCACCAACATTAAGACTAGCAGGTGTTAAACGCTAAACTCTACAAACAGCAGTCTGAGTTGTTTTTAAATCATTATTACTCTTGCTGCAATGCCATTCCCCCAGATGTTACAAAACACTTCATCTGCATATAGAAGATAAATTCCAGAAAGTACATGTAAATCAGGGAAGCAAACTCAAATTTAAAGTGCTAAGTTTAGCATGTTTTTCATTTTATCAGAGAGAGAATGTTCCCCCATCACTATTCCCTGCTGCTGTGTTTCTTTTAAAGAGCACGGAGATGAAAAAGAGCTGAACACCTGGCATGTGACGAAAAGCTATGCGGTTAAGAATAGTGGGAGTGGAGCAAATTTGGGCAAAACAAAGGGAAAACGAGAGCGGTAACTTCAGTGAGCAGACTGTTTTCCAGGCAGTCTAATACAAAATGAAGCAAAGAAACTGAGTCATCACAGGAAAGGAAGTGGAATGTGTGTTTTTCGCTGTATTGATTCTATATTTCAACCAAAAATGAAAAGCAATTTTCTCTCTCATTAACTATCAAAAACTGTCTGCGAATGTATTTTTGCTTTCGTGGTTTTACAGCAGCTGAGAGGTTACTTCAACAAATGGGCAAACTAAAAACGGAAATAAACTCAAATGTTTTAACCAATTTTTGTTTAGGTATTTTAGGAATTGCATTCAAGTAATGTTCTTAGACTTAGCATAAAAAGAAATCGCTTATGCACTTCCAAAGTACCTCTAAGGTACTATATATCTAACCTCCCTATACAATCCACCCATTTGCGAAACACTGTTATAGTGGAAGAAACTACCCTTACTTGACCTAGGTAAAAATTAATTTTATCTTGTATATTCAATGCATGGCATTTTCGAGGGAAATATTATTCTTGTCTCTCTAGCTAAACTATTACATCAATAACAATGGTGCAGCAGTATAACTCTGACAGTTATTATATCAGAGGTTGCTAATGAAGTATTTATAGTGTGCTACTGCAACTGCAAAGAAGGTAAGAATTATATAAATGAAGTAGTCATTCTAAAGGAAGCACTGGCCCATGGTTATGTAAACTGCTTGCATGCACTTCCTATTGCATCTCGTCCATTAGATGCTTGGCCATTCCCTTGTTTAATCTACAGAAAGTACTTCAGGGATTCCAGGACATGTATCCTGCTAGAAGAGACTGACAGTACACGACACAGATCCTGCAACACAGAGCAAACACATGCAATAATGAAAATAAATAAAGAAAATACAATCATAGGAAAATACTTTTGGCAAAATACTGTGGCATTAAACTGTAAAATATCCCAGTCCTTATTTCACTCAGTCTGCACCTTTACCAAGTTATAAATATCTTCTTCTAATGTCCACAGGCAGGAAATGTGCAGCACCGAATCCCAAGTACTGCAAACATGGAAAGAGACTTTTTGTAAAAGCTATTTGGCTGAGCAAAAAGCTGCTCTGCATTTAAAACTCTTAATGTCGTGTGCATAGTGCATGCACTGCACTCTCTAAACTTAGCCTCAGCCTGTCTGTCCCACGCAGTTGGCTCTTTTTTTTTCTTTCATCTTTTTTTTCTGCTGTATTAGTCTCTTCTCTTTATTACCACCTCACCTTCTCTCATCTCCCCCTCTTTCCTGTCTTCTCTCGCATCTCTCTTGCCTCTCATTTTCTCTGTCTCATCTTTCGCCTCCTCCCTTTTCCCCACAGACATTGAGTTAACCGCCAGCATCAGAGTCTCATCTCATTTGCTCCCCCCTCAGGCTCCCTGACACAAAGCATCCACACAGATGCTGAGGGACAGTGAGTGCGGTTCTGATGAAACTAAAAGCTCTTTCTCAATACACGTCTGGTTTCTTGATAGTCAGCTAGGGCTTATGAATCATGAAATTATTGCAGTGTGGGGGGAATTAGCACTGAAACATGTTTCTGTCTCAAACTTTTACCAATCTTTTGAGCATAGTATATAATGGGAAGTGTATTTCGAGCTTCATTTAAAGTGCATTTAGAGCTTTAGGCTGGAGGCTAAATACTATAAAAACAAACACAGACAAGTAATTATAAAAACAAAACATTGGATAAAGGAAGATTTTTTCGTTTTGTTTTTGTGTTTTAGAGATAGAACTGTACTTGAGTATTTCTGTTTTATATTACTTTAATAACATACTTTGAACTTGACCACATTTAAGGTTCATTCTTGGCCAAAAAAAGGAAATGCAAAGGTGTAGTCAATACTGGGAGTAAGTAGTTACTTTTGAAGTTGTAATTAAATTGTGTAGTAAATGTAATTATTTAAATTACTAAATTGTCAGCTACATTTCCTGAGAAAAAATATGTATTTATAAAAATGTCATCATTCCACTGAATAGTCTATTGAATGAATAGCCTATAGATATTGCCAGTAGCGACCTTCTTGAACCTTCACATAGGTTGCTATCAAAAACAGAAACAGAAAGAAATGTAAATTATGTAAGACGATTGTCCCTTATGTGAAGAAGTACATGGAAAATGTGTGTGGTCGAAGTCTTCACTATTATTACCTTAAGCTTTCTTAAGTCATGTTTTAAGAGCATCTCTTCTTTTAAATCCAAATGACTTCTAAAATTACCAAGCAGTAGTTTTAATGCAGAAACACTGAGGAAACAAGAAATACCAAAAGCTAAACTAAACAAACCCAAAACTGCTTAAACTGTTTGAACTTGCCCACAATTCTTATGCATCTGCAAGCCACTTGGCAACCCGTCTGTACCCCAGCTCCCCCTTTCATATCTCTTGTTGGTATCTCCTGTTGCATTTCCCATCTCATTTTTTCCACATATAGGTTTGCAAGTGTGAGGAGGCCAGTGATCAGCGCCATGACATCAGATATCTAAAAATGGAAATAATAGTCTTTTCACTACAGTAGGAATGGTTGAAATGTGGTCATAATAGCATAGGAGATCTTCTGGTGCATTCTTCACGACTGACAACACTCATTCAGAAGACCAGTGTGTTATGTTCCTGGGTCTGTTGACCAACATTTTAAGTTTTAGTTTAGTTTTGATGTTGATGTTTAAGTTCATTGAGTTAGCTAAGTTCATTTGTTTATTAGATTCCTCTTTGTTTTCTACCCCTGTATTAAAGTTTCCCTCACCCTTTATGTGTTTCATCCTACACGTCTTATGTTGTCAAGTTTATATTCCCATGTCTGTCTCATGTTTCCTGTTTTATTTTGAAGGTCTGCGTCCTATGTCAGTGCAGTTGGCTTTGCTTCCTTTGTCTTACTATGTCAGATTAGTGTCAGCCGTTTCCTCATGTGTTTCCACTTTTCATAATCAGCCTTGTGTGTATTTAGTCTGTGTGTTTCTGTTCATTCATTGTCAGGTTGTCCGAGGTCCTTTGTGCCACCTTTCCATGTTCCAGGGTCCAGGTATCTTTGTATCCACGTCAGGTTTCATGTTTTGGTTTTTTGTATGTTTGTCTTTAGTTTCCCCAGTTTAAGTTATTGTTTAGCTTCACCTCTGCCTTTTGTTTTGTAATCATTTACCAGCCTTATTAAACGGCTTGCCTTGTTAATATTCAAGTTTTTTTCCACGTTCCTTTGTGTCTGCATTTTGGGTTCTTTTCGTCACTCCATACAGTCTGTCTCCGCCAGACTGTGACACAGTGGTTCTCATACAGTTAGCGTCATTCCTAAAAAAATCTGAGGACCACTTCCAGTCATCTAGATACTGTATGTTAAACAGTAATGCTTAGTGTTGTTATCCGTTAGTTCTTTTGTTTTAATTTGTATTATTTCTCCTCTGCTACATATATATTACTGCTCAAAATGACCTGAGTTGTAGGAGGACATGAATGCAGCACTCACAGGAGGCAAGACGAGTACATTCAAATCTCTAATCCAACAGGCAGTGGTAAAGATAGTAAAGCAAACAATCCAAGAGGGCACGGGAAAAAGGCAAAGCCGCTAAACACTCCAAAAGGTCATACACAAGAAAATGAACACATGAGGAGCACTGGAAATGGCTGAAACATCGGACTGTAAACAGTCCAAGACAATCTGACAACAGGGAAAGAGAAACCCAAAATCATGGAATGAGTTAGCCATGATTATCATGACTAATTCTATTGCATTTAATTACAGGCCAACTAATCCTCTGCAATTTATTCAATTTCAACATTAAAATAAATTTGACTGAATTGCTTCTGCATCACTGAGTTAGGAGCTGGATAAAAACTTTCTTTGGATTTGTCATTAACAGCAAATCATGAATTCATAATAGATATGTCATTACTACTACATTACTACTATAAGATCTGGACACTTCTTTCACTCCAGGAGAGCTTCCTTGTTGCCATTCATTGTAAATCAATGCATTTGCTTGAAAAGGTGGCTGATCCTTTTCCACACACTCGTATTGATTTCGCTGAATGTCCTCTTGCTCAGATCGATGCACAGGCAACAATGCTCAATGGCCTGCAGTCTTTTTCTTATATAGCAAAAAACTCATAATATGCTGTCCGCCTGCAGCTATTCCCATTAATGACACCTGAAAGAAAAAGAAATCTTAGCGTATTTCAATGACTTGTGAAGCATGACTGTTGTCCTGGAATACTAATGGCGATTTTCATGAATATAAGGCAGCCAGTAAGATGCTTGCCTCTCAGAGGATCTCCTCGGGGCACAATATGTCTTAGTCCTGTCAGTCGGTGACCTTTGTGCATCCCTCCCTTATTTCTGAGTTTGTAGGGCTGTGCTGTGTGTCAGGCTGTGCTGAAAAAGGGCAATAGTATCCATGCTAAAGAGAGCTGGTGACAGCATGAATCACATGGGAATCAGTGGCTTATTCTTTATGGCGTTTGAAGGACCAGAAGGCACGATTTAGAATGAACGTGTCCTTGTATGCTCATGAAGTTCTGTCACACAATATCGTTTTAGTGTGCTCTGCTCAACTAACCCTACTGTTTGATGAACATCGGGGGCAAAGCTTTGCAAAGATGCATGTTAACCTCTGCCATTTATGAAACCGTATGTCAGACTCCATAACAGCACTGCTGTGACTGGTTTATTAAAGTGCATTAATCTCGCTTTCTCCCTCTCGCACATTAACAGTGGAGGTCAAATATCATGATCCTAACCTTGGTCAACCAGTTTCATCAATCACAATCTGATGAGACAGATATAATGTCACAGACAGCTTCCTGGTTGATCTACATAGCAATCACAGCACATGCAAGGCTAAAGTGACCCCTGACGGCTAATGTCATTGATCGTGCTAAACCATACTGTAATGGACAGGGATTTAGTTGAATACAGAAAACAAGCAGGAAATGAATAAGCGTTCCAACAGCTTTGCTATGTTAATGTTTTCACACTCGAGAAACTATCGAGCACGATGTAGAGTTGTTTTTATGTTTTTTTGTTTTTTGCAAGCTGATGTGAAGTGTCACACAAATATAAAGACAACAGGATGAATTCAGCCGCAGCCCTGAAAACAATGATCAGGCACAAGACTTGTCAGGACCGAGAGAAGTTGTGCTTGCTTTTCCAGCAGTCTTTTTCTATGAAATCAATAGTTTCATGGCCATTGGAGTGTAACTTTTCTCTCTGCTGTCTCTTTTTTTTTTTTGTAGGATTGAGCTCACTATTGTATGAAATGGTGCACTCTCCTGTGACTTTGGCTGACATTCATAGTTTTTTTTTCCGTCACTCCTTTGCCTTTTTTTCTCAGGAAGCTGTTTTGTTCTTTTCCCATCTGGCTTCATTTCATCATTCGTTTAGCCCGGAATGGCGCATATCCAGCGAAGCAGAGGCATGTCACTCGTTCCCAGACCTACAACCAGAGGATGATATGATAGAAATGATCAGTTGCAGCATTTACACACACCTGCCAGTCCTTCATTCTGCCCCTGACTAGACCTCAATCATATATAGCTGCATAAAGTAGAGGACATTCCTGTGTTGATATATACGTGTGCAAATTACAAACACTAGATCCTGATGTTTTGATTATGCTTGATTTAAGAGCTCAAACAGAATAGAAAAGGCTCCATGTAAACACTTCAATCAGAATAAACAGCCTGATATAGCATCTGCGGGGGGTGATGCATCTTGTATTTCTGATGATTTTCTGGTTCAAATCTGTTAGGCAAAAGCGACACAAGTCTAATGGCTGATCAACGATCCTGAGGCAGCAACCGGTGGTTAAGGGAAAAATGTGTATTCTCCAACCAGTAGGCAAGTTATTGCTGGCAGTCGTAAAGTGAAACTGTTTGCAAAGAGCTGCTAAAACAAAAAACACCTTGCTGGTTGCATTGGTTGCTAGCATGTTTCCATGGCTTTCCTTTAATTTTGACTTCAGCAAATTGCTTTGCATAACTTAAAAAATCACCAAAAAATGATAAAGATTTAAAAAAATTAATAACATACAGTGCGGGAGGAGTACAAGAAGTATACAAGAATACAATAAATTTACAGCATACATCTTTAATTACTTAAAAAAAACAATAATTGCACAAGCTTGCATTTATTTTGTCTCTAATCTAAGGTCAAAAGTAAAGATGCACGCTTAAATATTTAGACACTCACTTAAATCTTTTAATAAGTGGTGCTCAAGGTTCGCAATGTATTTTAAGGTGACACGGCAGAAAGAAAAAAAGGATTTTTTTGTTCATAGCTGTGCGGTAGAAGTGATACACATCTCTATGAGTGAAACATGAGCAACAATATTTTTGAAAAGCAGTTACAAAGCATCGATTAGATTGTCAAAGGAGCTTGCAAAGAAAAGCGTCTGGACTTCTTTAAGTTGCTTGAAGACGTTTCACCTCTCATCCGAGAAGCTTCTTCAGTTCTAAGGTCAAATGGTGGAGAGTCCCAGATATAAACCTAGTGGGAGAAACCCCCCACAGAGGGACAAAAGGACCCCCTGATGATCCTCTAATCGCCTGAGCCAAGGTGTGAAACTGGGTGTGGGTCCCAATCAGCCAGAGTTTCGGGTGAGTTCATTGTGAAACCTGGCCCCACCCTATCATGCGAATTCCTGAGGTCAGATGGGCCAGGATGTGAGTGGGCGTTAAGGCGTCTGGGAAGGGATCTCAAAACTGGATTATAGATGGCAGAGAGTTGGTGTCGTAAACCCCCGCCTCTGTTCAAAGATGGTCGCTCACAGTGGACATGGATTAGATTGTATTTCACACACCTTTTTTAGCTCTTTATAGAGGAACTGACTTTTAACAAATGGAAAAACCATTCCATTATTTATAACCATTAAATCTTATAGAAAATTCACCTCCACAAGTGAGAAATATAGTCAAATAAAGAGTTCAGTAAGACTGTAGCTGTGAGTTAACATTAAAGTAAGTCTTAAGCTGCTCAGCGATATTTCCTCGCTAGAATATATATTAAATACATGTCTCAAATAAAGACACATATCTGATAGATACTGATATTATAAATAGTAAGAATCTTCAGTTTCTGAAATAAAGGAGCAGATGGCATAAATGAATGTGAGTGGGCAACAAATCTAAAAAGAAAAAGGTTTCTGAAGGACAAGAATTCTGTGGAGAGTATTTGCCCAAACTATAATCAATATGAAAGGTAGAAACAAATTAAATGTAAATCTGTAACTGTAATCATGTCTAAGGAGAAAGTATGTAGTTACTAAATGACTAGCCAACCTCATTATACAAATAGATCTTTTAATATTTAAATCTAATTTAAATGTCAAGTCATTTTCATTTTTGTTTATTTAAAAAGATTCAAACTTACATCAACCAGCTGACTCTTTTATGTAGTGGCCTTCTACGTAGAAGCTTTTCTGTGAGTTGTAAGATGTGGTGTTGACTTTATTATGTTTATTTTGACCTCATTAAGCTTTTTTTCCTCCTGCAATGTTCTTCTTGCACATACCCTACACCTATATTTAAGTGGTGAGGACATACACTTATTCATTTTCCATAAATGGCAGCTTTGAACAGTGTTTCTATTGATACGAGGTCTTAAAGAAATAAGAGAAGCACAGCAACACCTATTGACTCAAGCGTACATGCCTTGAAGACATCCACAATATAAACGTGGTCATCCAGAAAACCAACAAGCCCATATGGATGTAAGTGTTATGCTTTGGAGTGTAAGTCATTATTCCCAGAGTGTGATATCCCATAGTCCCACGGCTGTAGGACAAGTGAGGTCTAAAAAACCCTGAATATTTGCACGGATAGTTATCTTTATAAAGTGTTTGAGCTTTATGAAGTTGTAAACCCTGGACTTCAATAAGCAAGGACGGTATGGAAGTCAAGATAAGGGAAAAGGGCCTGAGTTTAAGTATTGTGCTGTTTATTCAAAACACAAAAAGGCAGAACCAAGAAAAGGATGAGATAGTAAACTGAGGACACTTCAAAAGATGTATGCTACCATGTAGTGATTTATAGCTCAGGTTTATCAACATATTGTTACCATATACCAGAGTCACCCCAGAAAACAGCATACTTCTATATTCATATGATATTCCGATAATAATATATATATGGAATATAGTTTTTTAAAAGGCAAGAAAAAGTAATATTGAGAAATTTAGTTTTCACATCATGTCAAGAAAAGCTAACTTTTCTGTTTGGCTTCATTTCACTGTGTTCGTTTTAATTTTGGCCTGTTGAGCAAATACCTTTCAGTTAGATCAATATAGTGAAAGAAAAATGTATGTTTCTATCTACAGTAGTCTGAGGAGTCTAGGGGGTGGGGGTCCTCACCAGGGTTCAATTAGACTGTTCATGTCTCCGCAAAACAGAGTTTGATTTAAACTGCCAAACGGTGCAGGTGTCAAAACACCCCAAGTCACATGTAGCATGAATGGAGGCAGGTGGAAATGGGTTGCCAAGGGGTTTGCAGGTGCAAAGCAACTTAAAAAGACTACTTGCTATGTGATTTTTCAAAAAAGGATTTTGGCTGAGCCAGCACTTCATGTGGTCTGGTGTTGAGGTCAGCTGACCTGTTGGACTTGTAGTTTGATTTTGTGACCTTGCAGAATTAACTAGCTCAATTTTCTCTGCAGATTTACAACAGTTCTTAACCCCATAAATGTGCAAAAGGTTAGAGAAATAAGCAAGCATCCACAGGTAGGTATTCTTGACAGATGTGTCTGTGATTCAGGAGCCTCTAACCTGGCTGAGCAGTTTTACAGCTCACATTTTACAGCTTTGAGTCCCACTGAGGGACCTCCACTTAGGTCAACCCCAGAGCGTATGTTACTTACCCTCAGTCTACACCCCTCTTTTCTATCCATTCTCTACACTGACTTGACAAAAAGGCTTTTAAAAAAGTAGCCTCTAGAATACCCTGTGGCCGCCTGTTCCAGAGCCTGGTTCTGTTCAAGGCTTCTTCCTGCTAGAAGGGAATTTTTCCTTCCCACTGCCACCAAAAAGCTTGCTCATAGTGGGTCATATGATATTTGTGTTTTTCTACTTTCCTTGTATTATTGCAGTCTTTACCTTACAGTATAAAGTCCCTTGAGGCAACTATTGTTGTGATTTGCTGCTATTTCAACTAAATTTAATTTAATTGAACTAAACCAATCGTAAAATAGGCTTTCAAACAAAACAGATGAGGGAGGGAAGGATTTTTTTTGTATTTTCCATGCACTAAATTCATTTTGCATGGCTACTCTTCATCCACGGGATTAGAATAGCACTTTATAAAGTTTGTGAATGGTTTTACTTTTGAAGTAAATTACTGAAACTAGATTGTTTTAATCTAAAAACAAACTAAAAGAGCTAATAAAGACTCTTTTAGTTAGAGGGGAAAAGGGGTTTTTCTTCATGTCATCCAGTCTTTCTGGATGACATGCTTTTCCAGTCAAGTTTCAACTGAAGTTAATGAGGATGATGGCACTTCACATATGAATTCTTTTTCTCTCTGTTGCAAAGATGAGAGAGTGAGAACATTTGTTTGGGTGCAAAAGGATGAATAATGGGATAAATTATCTGTCATCTGTCGGGAAGATGATCTTCTAACAAGCATCACTTTGAACAGGACACCCTGCAGCTGCTCTGTGCTCACACCCAGACTGCTACCAAAACATGGAAGAGGCTCAGCAAGACCAAGTAACTTTTTTTGTTTTATTTGGGGGTTTTTTGTTTTTGAAATTTGAAATCAAACTTAATTTGTTGCAGTTTAGCAAGAGGGGTTCACATGCAGATCGTTCAAATGGAAGTTCAAAGGTTTTTAATGAAGATATGGACAAAAAGGTCTGCTCAAACCCAAGTCCAACTTTCCTGAAGTACAAAACAGATGAGAGAGTTCCAAAACAGCTAAACTGGTAACTCAACTCAGTCTTGCTGGTTTTGCGCGTGTGTTTTCCTCCAACAAGGAGGCAGTGAACAGCACTGACAGGCAAGCTGGCAGGTAATTTCCCTAGGAAGAAAGAGAACAAGGCAGGTGAGTACAAGTTGAAGGTGTGTTGACATTAAAACATAGCAAAAGGCCTGAACAGCTCTACCACGATAAGTAGGAGGGAGAAGAGTCAGATTTACATATTGTTTCAGTCTGGGGTTTTTTTGTGTGTGTGCGTGTGTGGGGGGGGGGGGACAGTAAATGACCATATTTGAAGAAGAGGGTGAGGTGCTGACTTATGCGCTGATGCTAGAAACGATTAATAGACTTTAACGGGTACATTGTAGAGATGAATACCCTCTAGTGAGTGCTTAAGGCAAATAAAAGCACAAAAACTTCACTATAACTAAAGTACAAACCTTTTGGGATGGTGTGCAGCTGCAGAATAGCCATCCCTATCATTTTATTTTGGACCGGCAGACTGTAAACATGTTTCATTGCCTAAGCTGGGTGGAGAAACACCTCACACTATGAGGCAGCCTCTGTTTCATAAACATCCTAACTCTTGTACAAATTTTCAAACCTGGCTTAAAGTATAATTGGTAAATTATCATTACTTGTTTATATGCAGGATGCACAGGCCACCAAATCTTTAATAAAAAAAAATGAGAGCGAGAGACTGGAAGGCTGGGAGCTTATTTTGGCAAAGTGCAAATAAAGGTCTTCTCTTTGAAATAATTATTAACAAAACCACCAGAAACACAATTATGAAAATTCGATGTAATTTTCTTCTTCTTTTTAAGCTTATAGCTATAATAATCAAACTGTCTTCAGCATCCTTTGTCAGATGAGCAACTTTCACTGGAAAATGCATCAAGTATGGAACCACAATAAACAAACAAGAGCAGCAGCCTGGCTGCTTTCTGGTGAAGGGGGCTGGATTGAATGCCGTTTCAAAAGAAAGCCAACTAAAAAGACAGAACACAAATGCACAATGTCTGATTGACAAATGATCACTGGGAATTGTGTGGATTCACAGAAATTGGACAGCACCCCCGCTTTTCAAGAAACATGTTGACAAAGAGAAAACATGCCTATGATTGCCACTTGAGCTGTGTCTGAATGGCAAAACTATTTGAGCAAATTGCGTTGAAACATCGTCTGAATTTTAACACCTGGAGTTACTTACCACATTTACAACTTTATCTGGAAAAAAAATATCAAGCTTAATTTGCCCCAGGAGATGCTTGAAGGTCACTTTTGCTTACTGTTATGAACTCTCACAAGTCATACAAATGTATTTCTGGTAAGATAAAGTAAGTATTCTCCTAATAAATGCAGAGTCTGTTTTATGCATTGATGGCTGTTGAATCAAGTCTTGTTAACCTTTGCAGAGCTATCTTCATAATTATGCAGACAGAACATTTTCATTGTCTGGCTTCTTGTTTGGCATTTTCTAGAAATTGGTTTTGAATAAAAACATGATACAGGTGGATACAGTCGGTTTCCAAGAATAGCAAAACAACACTGCTTGTTTATCTGTTCTCTCCTCTTCACCCTGCACAAATAGCAAAAAGAACAGTGAAAAATGGGACTGAATTCAAGCTTTTTTTCCCATTTAACCAGCACCCTATCACTGACTTTGGAATAACAATAGTTGCAGTGGAAATGACTGTCATCAAAGATAGAGATGTCACTGCAGCCCATGTTCTATGGTGCAAGGAGTATGAGGCTGCCTGCATCTGCTCTAAATGTCAGGGACTGTTTGATTTGAACATGTTTATTCCTGCAGTAGTCTTTCAGCAGTTCTTTTTGGGGGGATTTTTCTTTTCAGACTCTAGCCATTCTTTTATTTATTTATATTTTTAGAAACATTACAAGGAATAAGGCACAGAGCACTGGTAGACAGAGAAGGTGTTGGGTGGATATGCAGAAGGAGTGTGCGAAAAGCTAAGTATATCCTTACTGCTTTCACAGCAATTAAGGCGGTAAGTAGAACCAATGTTCTGCTAATTTTATATACAATTACCACAAAAAGTAAGGACATTTATTGTCACGATCCTGGGTCGTGTGACCCATTGTTTGAGTTGCCTCATATTTTTATGGCTTATGGTTTATGTTTAAGTTCAGCTCATTCTATTTCGCCAAGGTTGCCGTGTTAGTTCAATGATTTTTAGATCCCCTTTGCGTCATCACCCCTTGTGTTTAAGTCTCTCTTGCCCTTCATGTGTTTCTGTGATGTCTGTCTCATCTCCAGTTCCCTTTTTACTCTCTGTGCATTTATAGTGTACGTGTTCCTCATCACTTCGCCATGTTAAGTCAGCATGTCTTAGTCTGTTATGTGTGTCATGTCTGCACGTGCTATGTCATCAAGCTTGTTTTGTCATGTTTGTGTCCCGTTAGGTTTCCTGTTTTATTTTGAAGAGGTCTGGTGTTCCATGCTCAGTGTGTTTAGTTTCACTTCCCCTATGGCGTCATTGTGTCATTCAATTAGGTGTTTCCACTTCCCCTGATCACCTCATGTGAGTATTTAGTCTCTGTGTTTTCACTCAATCCCTCGTCCGTTCGTCCTGCTTTGCTACCATGTCATGCCAAGTTTCCAGGTTTATCAGTTCATGCCAAGTCTTCATGTTTCAGGTTTCTCATGTCAGATTTCTATTTTTATGTTCACGTTCCAGGGTTTTTTATGTTTAAACTTGGTTCTCCCAATTACGGTTATTGTTTGGTTTCACCTTCATCTTTGTTCTTGTACTGTTTTATCAGCCTCCAATAAATGGCTCACCCTTTGTTAAAACCAAGTTTAGTTTTGAGTGTCTGCACTTGGGTCCACCTCCTCACCTCACACAGTCTGCTTCAGCCAGACTATGACATATATGTTTGGTTGAAACAATGCTTCTCGGTAATAGAATGGGAAAGCCTGTTTATTTCACCTTAAATTATCCCATATTTATAAGGAAAATGCATTTCTGGGTTAAGCAGCAGAGTTGGGAATGTTGGTTGTCCCGATGAAAAAAAACTCGTCCAATCTTGAAAAAAGCTTTTTCTGCTGTTGATCATACTATCATAGTATCGTTGATTGGATTAGATTATTGAAGTCTGAAGATACAAAGCATATTGGCATCTTAACCACTTACTCAATTAATAAACAAAGGTGCCTCGGAAACATCTGGAAGAACTATACACATCCATAAAAGCCTGGCACCTCCTCCTCACCAGCTTGGTCACACACTGCTGTGGAATGGCATCCCATTCTTCAACAAGCATTTGTTGTAAGTGAGCCAGTGTGGTTGTGTTGTTCACTCTGGCAGGAACAGTTCGCCCAAGCTGATTCCAAAGTTTTCAATGGGGTTGCAGTTAGGGCTGCAGGCAGGCCATTCAATCCTCTCCATTCCTAAATGTTGAGTTCAGTCCCAGACTGTGAAGATATGGGACTGCCACTGGTTGCAGAATTGCATCTTGATAGATGCCGTCCCACACAATCACACTGTTTTCACCAAAAGCTGTTAACTTATTGGTGCAGCAATCAGCACAGCATGCTCTGTGTCCTCTCTACACTTTGACCCTATGATCCAGTTGTGGTAGGTAGAATCGGGACTCATTACTGAACTTAATATTCCTCCACATTTTCAAGTTGTTGTGCATATGTTGCTGACACTAGCACAACAGGGCTCGATGGCAGGCATCCTGGGAGCCCTATGAGACCAGAGATTTGCTGGAAATGCATAGGAGAACATTACAGTAGTGAATGGACCAATTACAGTCATTCAATCAAGTCATGTGGGTTTATTGTTACGACGTACCTACGGCACAGATGCAGGGTGTACCATCCTTCTCACCCTATGACCTCTAGAATGAGATCTTAACATTTTCTTGTCATTTTTTTCTTTAAAAATGTATTCTGTAAATTCCTCAAAATCATCCACCCTCGAGCGCCCAAATAATAATTTGGTTGCAAGTGTGTCTCTCCCACTCATTCATACTGATATAAGCATCCTTGTTATAATAGGGGATATTATAGGACTGGATTATGAAGTGATTTGTTTAACGCAGCACTGCAGCAAAAATAAATCTCCACTCATCACTCATTAACACTGACAGATCATTGTTGCAGCAGCGAACAAACGTGTCCCTCAGTGCCACAGCATGAAAGATGAGCCTTTGGCTTTGAACTTGAACTGTACTTGCCCCTTTTCTGGTCTCTCAGAACCTCATTTGAGAATACTGCTAAATTGCAAAGGCTTTTTATCGAATTTAATTTGATGGATTTGAAGTGTGTTTGAGCAAGTCTGAGGGGGTATGTGACCTTGTTCACTGTGGGCATACATCAGCTCAATCTCTCACACTGGAGCATTATGTGTGTGGTTATTGATTTGTAAAATAATTTCCCATATGCTTTATTGATATGTTGAAGTGCGTGTGAAGTGGACATGATGCCAAGCTCTCCTTCGCTGTGCTGAGATGTGTGTAAATAATGGGCGCATTTTTGGCCCTGGAGGAACTTTTCTCATAATTCTGCTGAAAATGGTGCGAATTATTTGAGGAGGTATCTGCAGGGCCTGGGGACAGATTCGTAGAGCTTCTGATTTCAGGGTCTGTATTAGCTTCTACTTCAGCGTAGTTTTGCTCCCAGCACAAGAATGAACGTGAATGAGCACAAGCAACTGTCATTTTAGAAAACCTACGTAAACATTTGTAAAGCATTAGTCATGTAAACAACAGCCTCTACTAAAGAAGAGAAATGTATAAAATGTAATTGTATGCTAGACCTATTAACTGCTTGTTCCACATTTGGTAGCAAAAACGGTGATCAAGTGGTCTTTCACATCACTGTGGAAGAATTTTAGTCTACTTTTCTTTGCAGAATTGTTTTGATTCAGTGACATGAAACTGTTACAAGTCATGCAAATGCACCTCACTTTGATAAGGCCACTCCAAAATTGCCATTCCGAGATGGATTTGCTGATTTCTGATCATTGTCCTGCTGCATAACCTAAGTACGCTTGATGTTCTGGGCACCGGCTGATGGCTCGACCTTCTCCTTCAGGATTTTCTTGATGTAGCAAAATTCACGGTTCCACAAATTGGGGCAAGTCATCCAGAAGTAGAATGACTGAAATAGCAAACCAGCCCCAGACCATCACACTACCACTACCATGTTTGACTGTTGCTCTGATGTTCTTTTTATGAAATACTGTGTTAGTTTTATGCCTGATGCCTGATCAGTCCACAGAATATTTTTCCAAAAGTCAGCATTTTTTATGTTTTTTTACAAATGTGAGACAAGCCTTTGTGTTCTTTTCGGTCAGCAATGTTTTTTGCCTTGAAACTCGTGTCGTGGATGCCATTTATGGTCATCTTGAATCATGAACTCTGTCCTTAACTGAGGCAAGTGAGGCCTGCAGTTCTTTAGATACGGTCCTGGGATCTTTTATGACCTTCTTGTTAAGTAATAGATGAGGTAGCGTTGGTAGGTTTGGTTGGACACTCCTGAGAAGGTTTACCAATTCCAATTTTTCTCCATTTGTGGATGATAATCCCACCATAGCTCGGTGGACTTCCAAAGCCTTAGAAATGGCTTTCCAGACCGATCGATGTCAATGACTTCATTTCTCAGCTGTTTTTGAGTTTCTTTAGATTGTGGAGTAATGTGTTGGTTCTTGAGATTTTAACCTACTTCACTTTATCGTACAGGTTATTTTTAAATGTTTCCTTGATTAAACAGGTCTGGCAGTGATCAGGCCTGGATGTGGCCAGTGAACATGAACTGAGCTTTCCAAAAAATATGGTTAATCACATCTGATCCACGATTTAACAATGGAGGAGGGCAGCTACTTTTTCACAGAGATCAGTTAGGTTTAGATAGCTTTCTGAGAATGCACTCCTCACTTTGTATTTACTCAGGTATTTTTCCCCTTATGTTAAAAGTTATTTCATGATCTGAACCATGTAAGTGTTTGTTAAGACTTTGTTGTGGATTCGCAGTACAATTTCCAGTGTGTGTGTGGCCCAAATCAGCATAGGAGCAAGAAAGGATTGCACATCAGCAGTAATGGCAATCAACTATATGGATTATCTCTTTTTGAACTCCTCTTGTAAAGAGATAAGCTATGATCTATGACTGTCTTCTTTTGTGAAAGTAACCTGCTTTGTGTTTTTGTTTTTGTGTTTCAGCACTGAGTTTAGGAACAAACAACAATGACCTTCTCTGTTTGAATGAAATGAATGCCAAAGTACAATCATCCCAAAGCACAGATGAAATGTCAGTTGCAAGACGCAGGGTGACCGATCAGTGTTTCTCGGGAAGATGTCTCTCCCTCTGAAGTAAATCATCTGGACTAGTAGAATTTTCCTTGATCAGTTCAAACTGTGACAAGACTCACCAGGTGATCTCAGCTTCTTTAATCTGTCTAATGCAGTCCACAAGGCTTTGCTTTCATCAGACGTACTGTGTTTTATCCCCACACACCTACTCTTGTTCCCAAAAATTATCATACTGGGATGCTCAGCAGGTGGGCGAATTGATGGCTGGTTACAGAATCTCAGGTGAATGAAAAGTTACAGCAGTCTTATCATCATGAAACCCGTGAAAAGGGGAGGTCTGAATAGTTTTCTGGTTTTAGTGGTCCTTGAACTTTGGCTTTGGTTTTTCCTTCTCCTTATAAATGTCACTTATTGTCCAGATTCTTAGATGACAAATATTAATAGGTGACATTATACCAACATTCAAAATACAAGTCGCTTTGACATAAAAGAACTTGTATATTTGCTTAGAACAAAAGTTCAGTACAAAAAAAGACTTAGAGTAGAGCAGCATCATTACATTACATCATTACATCATCCATTACATTGGATGTTTAGGTTGAGCAATGTGAACAAACAATGAGGTGAGCTGCCTGCCTAAAAATTCACAACAACCAGGTTTTTTCCTGTTAGTTATTCCAAAATGGCAATAGCAGCATTCAGTTGTGAAAGTGTCATGGTCCCGGCAAGATAGGTTTGTTTTCCTTCTTTTTTCTCTTTCTTTCTCCTCTCAGGTGGAGCAGTAGACTGGTGCTTTAGATTTGCTCATCTGCAGGCGGGCCCTCCAGTTTTCACAGGCTCTTGTCATCGACTCATCAAACCAGTATTTAAAGAGCCGATTGAGCCTCCACAATCTGCCAGATTGTTGCCTCCTCAGTGGTAGTAATTAGGCTACTAATGTTTCCCCCTCTGTTCTTGCCTTCGGAATTTTCTAACTCCACTTTCTTGTGTGTCTCATAGTAATCATTTGGTGTTTTGACGGCTAGAAATGCTTCCCTGTGGGGAAATTCAAGTTGACTCCTGCAAATCCAACTCAACTGTATCCTGGAGCCAGTCTACTTCTACTCAAAAGAGAAACACTTACCAATTGCTCACCTCCACCTCCCCTTAGCACCTCTGGCCTGCCTGCTTGCCTCCCTGCAGCCTGCCATAACAAAGTAAACAAGTAAGCAATCAAACCAGGACTTAAAACAACCTCAACCAATCACAGTTATCTTTACTTCTGCCAAATCTACCCACACATACACTTCTGTGGCAAAATTCAGCCTACCTGTTTACTCACCTGTTCAGAAGTGCTCAATCTGTGACTCTGAAGTTCTTAGTAAATATGGACATAAGCGCAGGACTCAGACCAGAAACAGTTCAGCAGTTTATTTACAGACATTATAACAGAGAGAGGCTCAGAAGTCACGACATGATGCTCCCACATGGCTTGGCCTCCACAGAGTCCACACATTAATACACGGAGAATCTTTGGGATGTCTTTGGGAAGTACTGGAGAGGACTTTAGTGACACTCCCAGAATAAAAACTGGATGGAAATAATTATGACATTGCATGAATAGTGAATGCATGCCATCATCAAAGTTAAATATAGCTTTAAATTTTACTGTGTGACATGTACAATAATATGTGATTGATATTTAACAACCATAACTGGTCAGTCTGTGACAAATTTGAACAGTTTTGAATGGTGGAAATAATCTCAACATATATTTTTCTTGTCTATAATGAACATTTTACAAAAACATACATAACAGTTAAAAGTATTAGTAAATATTTGCCTGTGGTATAAGAAAGCAGAATGTGGTGGAAATGGTTGTGTAAAAATACTTCAAGTTTGTATTTAGCTACAGCGCAAATGCACCATTTGTCACGGTCTGGCTGGGGCAGGCCGTATGTGTTGCAGAGGAGGACTCAAGCGCAGACCGAAACGTGGTGTGGATTAACAAAACAAGCCGTTTAATGAGACTAGTAATGAGGGTACAAAATAATAGGGCATCGTTGAATAATAATAATAATAATAAACTTTATTTATAAAGCACACTTAAAAACCAAGGGTATGCCAAGGTGCTTAACAAGTAAAATAGAGAATAGGAGGAGGATAATAGAAATAGGACCAAAGCAAGTACTAAATATGCAAGCAGATAACTGTCACTAATACATAGGAAGGCAACAGGTACAGAGCAAACAAGAATTTAAATGAGCATAGAAGTGCATGATATAAAATCATAAAAGAAATATTAACTAGAGGGAAAGGCAAGATTGAATAAGTGGGTTTTTAATCGTGATTTGAACAGTGCAATGGAATCAGATGCGCGGAGGTCGAGAGGAAGGGTATTCCACAGTACCGGGGCAGCCAGAGCAAACGCACGGTCACCCCGGGACTTCAGTCGAGATCTGGGTTGGGTCAGAAGTAGTTGAGTGGCAGATCTGAGTGTTCTAACAGGAGTATGTGGTTCCCTGTGGGGGTTAGTTGAAAACTAAACAATAACCTAAACTGGGTGAACTAATAACAAAACATGAAAAACCTTAACCATAGTGAACTGACATGGGTACCTGGAGATGAGACATGGATGAGCAGACGACCTGACAAAGAATGGCTGAGAGCACACAGACTAAATGGACACAGGAGGATAATGAGGGAAGTGGCAACACATGGGGAACCAGCTGACACACATGAACATAACGACGTGACAATGGGAGAGTAAAACTGAACACGATGAACACAGACACACCAGACCTCTTCACAATAAGACAGGAAACAGTGAGATATAAACATGACAACCTGGACTGACAACATACGCCACAGACATAAAATACATGAAAGCAGGGGAGACTTAACATAGTGGAAACACGAGGGGAAAATAACTAGTAACACCTAGGCATGATAATGATAAACTTAGGAAACCTGAAGGCTACATAAACTAAACACAAAACGCTGGGTCAGCAGACCCAGGATCATGACAGAGCCCCCCCTTCAAGGGCGGATTCCAGACGCCCAAAACCCCGAAAAGACAAAACAAAAAGACAACCCACCAAGGGCGGGCGGCGGGGGCCCAGGACGGAGGGCCAGAAACAAGGCCACAAAACCAAAATGTCCACCAAAAGCAAAGGAGTGCAGGGAACAGTTCACGACTCCTCAGGGGGCCGACCCGGAGAGTGACGGTCCAGAAAGTCATAGTCCATGTGATCAGGGGGCCGGCCCGGGGGCCGACGGCATAGCAGGTCATAGTTCGAAGGTTCAGGGGGCCGACCCCGATGGTAACGATGTCCAGCTAACGGCCCGGAAAGCGGCCGGCGATTCCAAGGGGCAAAACGCGGCTTGGGCGGCGGCAACACAGCCGCAGGACCAGGCGAGGCCGACACAGAAGCAGTGGCTGAAGCTTGACCAGGCGACGGCGAAGCAGGAGCTGAGGCCGAGGCTGGACCAGACAAGGCAGAAGCAGAAGCCGGACCAGGCGAAGACGAAGACTCTGATGAAGCCGGACCAGGCGAAGACGAAGGCTCTGATGAAGCCGCACCAGGCGAAGACGAAGGCTCTGATGAAGCCGCACCAGGCGAAGACGAAGGCTCTGATGAAGC
Source organism: Aulonocara stuartgranti (assembly GCF_965226115.1). Classification (NCBI taxonomy): domain Eukaryota; kingdom Metazoa; phylum Chordata; class Actinopteri; order Cichliformes; family Cichlidae; genus Aulonocara; species Aulonocara stuartgranti. The sequence goes on from NC_138960.1 coordinate 17,037,384, forward strand.
CGCACCAGGCGAGGACGAAGACTCGGAGGCTGCACCAGACGAGGACGAAGACTCGGAGGCTGCAGCAGACGAAGCACAGGCTGGAGCTGCAGCAGACGAAGCACAGGCTGGAGCTGCAGCAGACGAAGCACAGGCTGAAGCTGGACCAGGCGAAGCACAGGCTGAAGCTGGACCAGGCGAAACAGAAGCAGAATCTGAAGGCGGCTGAACGGGCTCCTCGGGCCCTCCAGCTGACGTGGCTTGAGGCTGGACGGGCTCCTCGGGCCCTCCAGCTGACGTGGCTTGAGGCTGGTGCGGTTCTCCTGAACCCCCAGCTGACGTGGCATGAGGCTGGTGCGGTTCTCCTGAACCCCCAGCTGACGTGGCATGAGGCTGGACGGGCTCCTCGGGCCCTCCAGCTGACGAGGCATGAGGCTGGACGGGCTCCTTGGGCCCTCCAGCAGACGAGGCATGAGGCTGGACGGGCTCCTCGGGCCCTCCAGCAGAAGCAGTGGCAGGACCAGTAGGTGCCGAGACTACTGGCTGAACAAAAGGCTGAGCAGGTGATTGAGCAAATAACTGAGCTGAACAATGGGGAGCTGGCTGAGCTGCACAGTGGGCTAAGGGCTGAGCTAACGGAAGCACAGGAAAGTGAACTATGGACCGGGCTGCTAACAGAGCTAACGACTGGGCTAACGACTGAAAGGCATGCAGTAGCAATGGCGGCGTGGATTGCAGACCGAATTCTCCTGAGCCCTCAGTAGAGACAGGGACGGGTGCAGGAGCATGCCGGACACTAGCCACTCCCACCCGAGGAGTAGGTACGGGTGCGGAGACGGGCTGTATCCTGGCTGCCCTCACCCTGGGGACCGGAACAGGTACCGGCAACGGCTGGGCAACTGCCCTTCCCACCCGAGGAGCAGGTACGGGTGCAGAAAGGGTCAGAGCCTCAGCTGGCCTGGAAACCAGAGCGGGAGCCAACTGGGCCTCAGTCTCCCCCACCCGAGGAACAGACACGGGTGCAGAGGTACGCTGGGCCCGAGCTGCCCCGGGAGGAGAAACACAAGCAGGAACGGGAGTAGGCTCAGGGTCAACATATACAGGTTCGACAAACACGGATCTATCAAAAATAAACCCGCTGTCCACTTCATGTTTAGCAGTCTTAGCCTTAGCAGTCTTAGTTTTAACGGTTTTCAAAATCCTTGAGTTAACAGTTGCAGAGCGGGTTGACTCGGGGATGACTGAACCGGACCTGACAGAACCTGAACAGACGGAAGTGGAACTGAGTGTGTTTGTCCTGGTAACGTAATTAACAGTCTGTCCTTTAACCCTATGTGCAGGCTTAGGCGAGCGGGAATTGCTTTTCATCCCTCCCTGTGTAGAGGGAGTAAAACAAAACGGATCCTCCCAGTCCACGTAGTCATCCATAAGGGAAATTCCCCATGGATCGGAAGTGAGCCGATTGTTTTTAATGTCAGACGGGACGTGAGAATAAAAGTCATTTTCACTCACCACCGTGAGCTCGGCATTGTCCAGTTTGTGGCGCGCCGCTTCCTTCGAGCGGAGGAAGCCGGCGGAGCGAGCGACTGAGCCCCTGGTGCACAGAACGGAGACACCGAGGCTGGAGCGTGAGCGCCTGAAGCCACACGGAGGACTCCCACCTGAAGCGAGCGAGGCTTAGATGCAGGCAGCACAACAGGCGGGGACTTTCGGCAGCTCTTGGGACCTCCGAGAGCTAGCCGAGTCCCATGGAAAATGCGCTCGTAGTCGGGGGTACGCCACGGCTTCCAGCGGAGCTCCTCCTCCAGCTGGGCGAAGGCTGCCTCCCGACGCTCGTAAAGCTCGCGGTCTGCTGAGTCCATAGTGGTCAGGTCGTACTGTCACGGTCTGGCTGGGGCAGGCCGTATGTGTTGCAGAGGAGGACTCAAGCGCAGACCGAAACGTGGTGTGGATTAACAAAACAAGCCGTTTAATGAGACTAGTAATGAGGGTACAAAATAATAGGGCATCGTTGAAAACTAAACAATAACCTAAACTGGGTGAACTAATAACAAAACATGAAAAACCTTAACCATAGTGAACTGACATGGGTACCTGGAGATGAGACATGGATGAGCAGACGACCTGACAAAGAATGGCTGAGAGCACACAGACTAAATGGACACAGGAGGATAATGAGGGAAGTGGCAACACATGGGGAACCAGCTGACACACATGAACATAACGACGTGACAATGGGAGAGTAAAACTGAACACGATGAACACAGACACACCAGACCTCTTCACAATAAGACAGGAAACAGTGAGATATAAACATGACAACCTGGACTGACAACATACGCCACAGACATAAAATACATGAAAGCAGGGGAGACTTAACATAGTGGAAACACGAGGGGAAAATAACTAGTAACACCTAGGCATGATAATGATAAACTTAGGAAACCTGAAGGCTACATAAACTAAACACAAAACGCTGGGTCAGCAGACCCAGGATCATGACACCATTGCTATAACAAGCACATCAAAACAGCTTAACTTATTCATAGCTATTGTCACCAGTTTAACTTCTAAATGTTTTACACATCCTGAACATTATCGGAATATTCATGAACTAAATTTAGGTCCTTACCTGCTTGTGAATTGATAATCAATAATCAATTTGTGGGTCCACTAAAGTCACATAATTCAAACATAATTCATCCAGCATCATTACTAAGACTGCTAGAAATGTAAACCAGTGATGATCTGCTAGTACAACTACAACAAAGAGCTAATGGAAATTGCAAACTGGCCAAATAATGACAAGCTGATGGGAACGGAGCATATCACTAATCTTATAACTTGCCATAGTGTATTGAGCTTCTGTAATGGAAAAGCTTCATTTAAACCAGCTATCACATAAGACATGGTCCATAGTCGTGTCTTCCTCTGAAAGAGAAACACATTATTTCCACCAGAGTATACAAACTTAGTTTGACAGAGTAATACTGGGAAGAAATTGTCTGAATGGTTGACTAACGCATTACAGCTGCAGGAAAAGAAGCCTGTTCCATAGTTGTACCCTGCTGCCATTAAACTATGTAAATTCCCATCTTAGCATGTAATTGTTTAACTAAGACTGATGTCTAAATTTACCTGGCAGCAGCACAAAGCGCTCTCCCAAATTGAGGCTCTCTCGCTTGTCCATGTCAAACCCGTTTCTAAAAACAACAACAACAACAAACAAACCAAGCTTAAAGGTGGCATCTGGCCACAGAGAGTGTTTGGCAGTGTTTTTGCGAGGTGGTGACTTTAATGAAGATGCATCGCGCCTGCTTCAGGTTTATCTCCTATCGTATGGCCCAGCAGATGCTAATGTAGTGTACAAACTCCACGGCAGAAGCCCCTCGTTGCTAAACACCACTGCATCCTCATCAAGGCTAATACACCGTAGATCCAAGCAGCACGTCTGTTAGTAACCTCTCCCTGGGAGTTCACTGTAGACGGAGGATTACAGCCAAGGAAGAGTGTATGTGTGTCCATGTGTGTGCAGTCTTATCTGATAGGGCTTGGGCAGCAGATGGTTATTTTTTTTAGTAATTATTTTAGCACTTCAGTCAGCGTGTTATGCTTAGTGTTCTTCAGAATTCATGTATACTAAATTCAGACTGTGAAAGCAGACAGGAATGTTCGCCAGGAGTATATTGATGTTATATTGGTAGACAGACATGCTGTCTACAAGAAAACATCAATCAAATATGATCTCCTGACTTCCTAATACTCAGCAATTGCACTGCATTTATGGAGTACATCCAGGAGAATTAAGCAATGATTTGGGCAACAGAAGTGTGGAAAAGCAACTCACCTTGTATTTTCATTTTCACATGAAAAAGTCAAAAAATAAAAGTTAAATGCACCACTGGATTTGACTGTCTTTTTGCCTTCAGAACTGCTTTTAGGTTTTCAGGCACAGATTCAACAAGGTGCTGAAACATTCTCAGATTTTGATTTGTACTGCTGCACATGCATGATGTTGAATTCACCACATCTATCAATGTAACAACCCTGAAGGTGCTCTTTTGGTTTGATATCTGGTGACTGTGGAGGCCGTTTGAGTACAGTGCACTTATTGTCCTGTTCAAGCTTTGTGGCATGGCGTGTTATCCTGGATTATATGCAGGTCATAAAGGGGTGAGTGTGATCAGCAATAATATTCAGTTAGTCCCCTGTACCATTATACCACCATGTCTAAAGTCTGAGCTGGTAATAGAAGGCTTTCATACCAAATTCTGACCCAACAATTTGAAATTTAGCATTAAATTGAGACTCAGCTGACCAGGCAACATTTTAACAATCTTCTATTGTCCAATTTTGGTGAACACGTGAATTGTAGCCTCAGTTTCCTGCGTTTAGCTCCTAGCTGATGTAACAAGTGGTTATTTGATGATTATTTGATGGCCAGCTTGAAGCAGACTGGCCATTCTTCTTGTCTGTCCTCAGACAGCAGTATTTTCTCCCAGAGAACTGCTCCTCACTGGAAATTTTCTCTTTTTCTCTTACAGCGCTAGAGATGGTTGTTCTCATGTGTATCTAAATAATAATACTAAATAATACAATAATGCTGGCATGTTAATAAATAGCTATGTTTTCCTCTTCTTCTTCCTGTATAACATTTGCAATGATGCAAAGGCAAAAAAAAAGAAAAACTGTAATAACGATTTCAAACTCCACTTCAGCTGCCAGTGGTGGGAGTACAGGGGCTGGCTTTTACCTCACGGGTAACTGCATTTTGACATGACTTTTTGTATGTTCAGCCAGTTTTGTGTTGCACAGACACAACCTAACAATTTTCCCTCTATTAAATTCTCACAGCGCCGCAGTATGACATGCTTCAGCTGTATCAGACGGGAGCGGGTGGCACCACTCCTTGTAGGATAACATGCATTAAGCCCACGGCCTGTGTTCAAGTCATCTTTGAGTCAGTCAGCAGTCCACGGATATTCCAACATGTCTGCTGGAGCTCCTAGACCCTCAAAAGCCTGATTGTATCCCACGCCTGATTTCAGTGCTAATTCAAGCCTCACACCCAATATCATTTGGCAGTAATGTGAAGGTAAAGCAGTGGCAATTCAGTCCCCACTTCCATATGCTCTTTGAGCCAATTTATATTTAGTGTTCTCTTTAACCTCTGTGTTATCTGGAATTCACAGGCATGAAGGACAGAGGATGAAACGAAATGTTTATTGAGTTGTAAATATTGTAAATGGAATCATGATATGGCGCCCCCTCCTCACTTGGCTTTCCAATTATGGAAGGGTAATAAGACTCCTTTGTCAGGTCAAATCCAGCATGTCTAGTTCTGTGATTGCTCCAGAGGTAAGTAAAAAAAAACTGGCATAAGTGCTATGCTCAGGAGACACGCTGTTTCTGGGAGAGACTGTCCATCATCGGGTACCCGGAGCAAACACGCAAAGACGTTCTTGTTGACAAAATATGCTTGTTGCCGTTAAAACAGGTCGTTAAGTCTTTATTAGACATTTCCTTGTGACGTCCTCATTTGTCTCACTGGTCATTATGGTTTAATTCAGCCTCTGTGTAATTGCTTTCCATGCTGTTAAATGTGGTTAATATTTACAGTAAGGCTGTGTTTTGCTCACACTTGAGTACCTTTATGGCACCAGGAGAATGCACCCAAACACCGTATCACACCCTGGATGTGTTCAATTATTGACGAAGAGACATGCGAGCTAGCTCCTGCACGATGTTCACATGCTGACTGACAGACTGCTCCAATGCTTTGTTTCAGTCTGCGTATTGATGTGGGAACAATTGCACAAGCAGACATTTATGAGTATAAGAGTGAGTTAGTCAGCACATAATAAGCTGGTGTGTGGAGGTGAATGAAGCACATCTGCTGCAACAAAACACTTAAATTAAAGGAAACAACCGCATCATTTTGGAAATGATTATAAAGGAAAATAAGGAATACAGCTGCCTCATGTTTGGACCCGTTGCATTTTTACTACAATGCAATTAACTTTCCTTAAACCATCTCAGTAGAAAAGCAAATCCATTTTGATCGAGCAAGACATAACTAACATGCAACAATTTGTCTCTGATTGTTTGCAACACAATAAATTAAGCCATCTTTGCTAACTAAATGAAGTCTTGGTCCTTTTATGCTGCTTAACAGAAACTCCCGAAGTGTGGGTGAGACAAGAATTAAGCAGCTACTGAGATCTGTTTTAAGCATCGGGTTAGCTATGCTGCGTAGTTTGAGCGAGGAGAAAAAAGAGCCTGATTTAGGAATCACAATTCTTATCCCTCAAGATTATGATTCAATTATCAAGTCCAAATATCAGGTATGATAATTGATTATGTAAACATTTTCTTGCTGAACATAAGTGCTATGACACTCATATAGAGATGATTTAGTCAGTTTATTTTACTACCATGTAGTATTTCAACCAACCAGCTCTGTTCAAAGTCACTGTTTGACTCTTCCAGAATCACAAATAAATCTATTTTAATTTTAGCACCAGCATCAGCCTGTGTGAACACCTCAGCCGTGTGTTAACATTTTGTCAGCTGGGTTTCAGCTCTCTGAATAATCTTTTTCTAAGCTAGTCAGATAAAAATTTAATGCAAATATGCTTCTAATTGCAATCCAAAATGCAAATGTTTAGCAGACGCAATACTATGAAAATCTGCTTGTTTTTAGCTCATATAGCTGATGAGCTCATGCTATTGCAGGCGTTGTCACATTATATTGAAACATAAGCCTAATAGGTCACTATCCATATTCTGGTCAAGGTCAAGGTTACATTTCTAGCAAAATAGGTTATAGTTATTATTTTTACATGCTCTTTTCCATTTTCCCAAGAATTTCTATTGCATCTCAGGCATAAGCTTCTTGTACTACTACTCCTTAACTCAGACTATCATAGTTTGAAGCTGGGAGCTGACCCAAACACAAGACTGAAAAACAGACCCTTAATTAGGTAGTGCAGAAAAGTCCAAAACACCAAAGCGAAAGACAAAATCCATAAACATAATCAGGAGCACACAAGGACAGGCAACACAAACACCCTGACAAATATTAAAGGAAGGCAGGGCTTCAATACTCACACTGAGGCAATCAATGGAAGGGGACACAGGAGGGTAACGAGACATGGTTGAAACAAATTAAAGCAGCAACTAGGCCAGAAATAAAACTAAGAGCAAAACACACGAGAGAGGAACAAGCAAAATAAAACAGGAAGATTCTCAGTAGGGGAACGGTAAAAAGAGCTGAGAGCTTAACAAGAAGATACACGAGAACCTACACTAAATACTAAAACATGAATGAACACAGCATGAACAGAATAGCAATTCTAATACAAATAAATCAGGAAATGAGTAAATCCACAATGATATTCAAAAGTAAAGCTGGAGGAAAATAAAGACAAATGCAGCTAAAGAGTAGCCAAAAAAACCAGGGAGAAAAACGCCAAAACAGACAACAGAGTCGATGGACCACCACACAAACACTTTCACTGGGAGATGAACAAGAATTATTTGTCCTGGATACGAGTGGGTCTGAGCCTCCTCGACGTCTCAGTGGAGTTTTTGTTGGCTTATGCAGCGCAGCCAACCAAAACGTATCACTTTGTTTTTGTACTTCATACATTACAATAACCTGGGAGCTGTCATTTATCCCGAGCCAGATGAGCTACTGTGTAACGCTCTGGTTACATAGTCACCCCATCAAAATCCCCACATTTTAAGGAAAAAATAAATTCTTATTTATACACCTACTACAGTTCAGCAAAGTCTGCCCCATACCTGTTCACTCAGCCACAAATCCTCAACCTCAGAGGGGCTGGACAAGCAAAGATTTGACCAGGTGGTGGTGGCAGCAGATAAAAAGCTAGGGGATGACCAAAATAAAGTGCTGTTCAAGTTTTAATGGCAGTTCCTCAAAAAGCTTTTGAGATTCAGCCTGAACAAAAGCACAAAAGCCTCTCACTCAGTCACACTTCAAGAGCTGTTTTTGCCTTTTAATAATGTCCCACACAGTTAATGGTGTGTCTGCTAAAACTCTCGCACTTCTAATTTCTGCAGGTGGATGATTGAAGCCTGCAGACAAAAAGACGTGTCCACAGAAAGTGTGTGTGTATGTATTGATGGCTTATAAGTGTGCCTAATGGAAGCTTAATTACCAGCCACAGTTGCAAGGCTGGTATTGTTTCATGCTTTTGAATCTCTCTGTGTGGATGTGTGCGTATGTTTCAGCATGGCAACTGCAGTTTTGATTAACCTGGTTCAGCAGGTTTTCATATGCCTTTTTTGTTTATCTTGCCACAGTTAAGAAAGTGTCCATAGACAGACAAAGTGATGAGACGGAGATCCTTTTGGTTATCCTGAGACAGCCAGAAGAACCAGTGGCTGGATTCTTCAGTGTAATGATGGCAGCAGTAAGAAAGACATGTTTGGGGATCTCCGGAGATGGTGACAGAAAGCAATAATAGGAATTAAGACATCTGTGGGTAAAGATGAGCAGACTGCTTATTGAATGATATAGAATATGTTGTTCTGCAAGACAGCTTGCAAGTGCAGCTGCCTAGGAGCGCAGATTTAATGCAAATATACAGTTTTACATTGTGTATTATGTTGTGTAATACAGAACGTAAAACTGTCTTGCTATCAAACATGGCAAACATTGTTTATGCGTGTTGTAGCAGTTTTCAAGGAAAGCCTCTGGCTTTCTGCTTATGAAACAACCTCTGCTCACCCACACTGCCACTATAATACAATGAAATGGCATTCAAAGAATACAAACCCTACTAACGTCATAGAAATATTTTAGTGTCACGGAGAATCAGTTCATTCTGAGTTATATACTCACTGGGGTGTTAATAATGAGCAATGATTTAAATGAGATTCTGTGGAATAACGGCTGAGAGTCGGGTTAATACATGGATGTGACTTCAGTGCCCCAGTTGCAACTGATTTGAGGCTGATTCTAAAACATGAAATAGTAAATTCACTGCATAAACAGTAGCTGCAGACTGCTGTCTATCAAGATGAATCAAACATGTTTTGTTAGAGAAAAATTATCATTTTGGCCTATTTTCAAAATTTGGTCCTGCTTTCTTGTTTGTTGTCTGTGTCCGTGTTTACTTGAAGTTATCACCTTATAAGAGACTATGTTAGATTGTTCTGTAGATCTGTTAGAATGGCAGAAACTGCAGGAAAATCAGGGTAGGCACTGACTTGAACTGTCCTTTTTCACTTACATGTGTGAGTCATTCTAAATACTGGACCCACTATAATGGTTACCTCTTAGGTCAATTACGGGCTAATTCTGCATCATCGTGGAATATTTCTGTTTACACTTGTTTGCAATTTGCAAAAACAAATACAATGAGACAGAGAAAGAAAGGAAGACTAAGTACATAATGGGAAGGGGAGCTGAACACAGGTGACACTTGTTAAAGCAGAGCAGTAATCACACTGGTGGAAAACACACAAGGGCAGGAAGCAGAGGAGAGGGATGTATTAAATTAAAATAGAACAGAAAACAATGCAAAAAAAACGAGTGTGACCTTTGACATGGGCCAAGTCCTCACAACTGCTGCATTATGCATGAAGTTAATTAGCTGGTAATGTCAAATGAAAAGTCCAGCTCAGACTGTGTAAAATATGGATGTAGTCAAAGTGACATCACCCATTTGTTAGTGAAGTCATCACCAGAAGAGCGAGCGGTGGCTCTAAATGAGAAACTGGAGACAGACCGCCTTCATACTGTCAAAATCTGTCAATTACAATTTAGTTCTGGCCTAAAGAATGCCGTGCTTTATCATCTAGTCTGAAACTTGTGATCGAGGCTATAAACTCATCAGGAAAATGCTGACTGAGGTCATAAATTCTGTGAGAAGATGGGTAATTTTCTCACAGATGTCTATCCGCCTGTTAAGTGAAGCTGTACTAAGTCTATTCATGAGCCCAAGTGTCTACTGCACTGATTGAGGATGTCGTCTTTTGCGTTGTAGTGGTTTATGGTTTATTTTTTTTCCTTTTTAATTCAACAGAAACAAACGCTCCCAAAAACAATATGCGACTTTTCTCAAACCTGTCAGGCTTTATATTAACACTATTTTTGCGTAGCGAGCATACACTATGTGCTCGGGGTGTCATGGACGACTAATATTTGAATGCTTCCGAAAAGAATCACCCTCAGGCACACTTAGATTTCAGGATGGATATTTAGCTTAGGATCAGAACCTTTTCAAACCATGCAACCATGCAGAAACATTTTAATGACTAATCTCTTGTTGTGGGTGGGCTCAGACATGTTCTCTTGCTTAAAGTTTTGTCGATTTAGCTGCATTTTCTTCCTGCAATAGGACAGTGTTTGTCTTTGCCGATCTGGGACTCTCAACATGAACTTTGAGAGATAACAGTTTAATCTTCCCTTTGAGTTTAACCATGATATTAAATTGTCTTAGTTATATCCAATAATTTGTGCTTTCAGAAAACTACTTCAGTGAGACTCCAAGCATGACATCCCAGTGCATTTCAGACCCAGCAACACGCTCAGACAGAAACTGGTTCACCCGAAAGACAAAACGCCAAAACACAGACTTAACAATGTGGTGTATGCTGTACAGTGCAGCGAGGAATGCTCAGACCTCTACATTGGAGAGACCAAACAGCCACTTCACAAGCGCATGGCACAACACAGAAGAGCCACCTCCACAGGACAAGACTCAGCAGTCCATCTGCATCTTAAGGATAAAGGACACTCTTTCGAGGATGCCAATGTTCACATTTTGGACAGAGAGGACAGATGGTTTGAAAGAGGAGTGAAAGAAGCCATCTATGTCCACTGTGAGCGACCATCTTTGAACAGAGGTAGGGGTTTACGACACCAACTCTCTGCCATCTATAATCCAGTTTTGAGATCCCTTCCCAGACGCCTTAACGCCGACTCACATCCTGGGCCATCTGACCTCAGGAATTCGCATGATAAGGTGGGGCCAGGTTTCACAATGAACACACCCGAAACTCTGGCTGATGGGGACCCACACCCAGTTTCACACCTTGGCTCAGGCGATTAGAGGATCATCAGGGGGTCCTTTTGTCCCTCCGTGGGGGGAAACTCCCACTAGGTTTATATCTGGGACTCTCCACCATTTGACCTTAGAACCGAAGAAGCTTCTCGGATGAGAGGTGAAACGTCTTCAAGCAACTTAAAGAAGTCCAGACGCTTTTCTTTGCAAGCTCCTTTGACTACGATGACCTGGATGACTGAGAACCTTCACAGACATACTTCAGTGAGAACATGGCATATCTTTAGATGGAAACTAGCTTGCTAATTTCCTCTTAACTTCCAACTCAGCTAAACCTTTTAAGTCCTCTTTTTCATGGATGTCTCAAAAGTTCGGCTGCACAATGATTCAAATTTGATCTGAATCAAATCAAGGTCACAATTCCCACAATTAAATAAACGTGATTAAGCAAAATGTGTCGTCCCCCAATATAATGCAAACAAAGTTTCAGAAAATTAAGGAGTCTTTAAATCACTAGCTTGACCATGTGCTTAAAAAAATGTAAATCTAAGAACTGTACAAAACTCAACTCATTAAGAGTTCATCTCTTAGCTAAATGTGTGGAGAGTCCCAGATTTTAAGCCCTATGGCGTCCCCAAGAGCGTCATGGACCCCCTATTGATCCTCTATCTAATCACTCAAGCCAAGGTGTGAAAGCGGGTGTGGGTCACAATCAGCCAAGGTTCCGGGTGGACCCATTGTGCAGCCTAGCCCCACCTTGTCAAGTGATTTCCTGAGGTCAAATGGCCCAGGATGTGTGTGGGCGTTAAGGCATCTGGGAGGAGATCTCAAAATTGGATTATAGATGGCAGACAGTTAGTGTCATTTGCCACAGCCTCAGTTCAAAGATGGTCGTTCACAGTGGACATAGATGGCTTCATTCACTCGTCTTTTGAACCATCTGTCTTCTCTGTCCAAACTATGGACATTGGCGTCCTTTAATGGACAAAAATACATTAAAATTAAAATGTCTGGGACAGCAGAAGGTGTTGTCTTGGCAACCAAGACGACATAAGACTGTTTTGCAGAGTTGTGTCTGCGCTGCAAAGCAAACACACCACAAACTGCAGTATAATTAACACAACATCACAGAAGGCCATAAAAAGGCGCTTATACAGCATGTCAGCATATCCATCCAGGTCACGAAGATAAGACTGTAATCAATGTAATCTCGTTCCATTTGGGTAAAGATGTGCGATGTGAGTAATGGATTTTACAGGAAAATGGTGAACTTAATGAACAAAACAAAAGCAGAATGAATAGAGTGAAAGAATATATATTTGGCTTCTATGTGATGTACTTGTCTAATTAATAATAGTATAGCACAGGGTAAAGGTGAAGCACTTGATTTAGCCTTGTGGTTGGTACACTTTATTATTGTAAAACTCTTCTTCTAAGAGCAGCACTAAATTAAGTGAAATGAATGAAGAGGACCAGTTTTATTTTGATGCAAAGATTTATACATTAGCATGACTGTGGCACAATGTGAAGGTTCAAGCAGTGGTATGGGTTTATTAAAGTGAAATATATATATATATAACAAGTATAATCAATACTGATAATTTTATTGCAAATGAAAGAATATGACCATTTTTAACTCTCAATATTTGATTATTCTGGGGAATTGAGATGACTGACATCAGACTTAACTAGCAGATACAACCAGACAAAAGTTGCCCTGGCTGCTGGCCATCACAAATAATGAAGGTTTTACCCACTTTTTTTATTGGTGCTGATACTGCAAAGTTAATACAGGGCCAGTATTCTGATATCAATACCAATACTGAGACTTTAACATATAAAGGCAGCTTATCTAATGAAAGCAGTGTAGCATGACTTATGAGATGAATTATCCTCAATTAGCAAATTCTGAATACTTTTTAACAACCACTAAATCACTGTGATTTTTTACTTTCCTCAGTATTTAGTTAAAACAATGAAATACACCTTTCAGCTTTTTGTGTATATTGAAATTAGATTTTTTGAGACATGGAATGTGGAATGGAAAAGGACTTAACGTCTGTTTAATTGTGCTATAAGCTGATAATTAAATGGACGTGACAGATCAGCACAAAAAGGTTCAGACATTTTTCATAGTGCAAGTTCATTTCCAAAAGATAATTTGTTTAGCACGAATCTGTGGGCTAGATACTGAACTTAGATGATAGAAACAAAGCATTGATGCTATCACACGACTATTGATCTATTACCAATACCAGGGTTATCAATACCGATAGTATTGATTTGAATCAATCCGACCACCTTGATTCTTCACTTTGGCTTTACTTTTCAGACCCAGAGACTGTGGCCACCAACTACATCCAGTGAATAAGCCGATCCCCATTTTTAAGTACTGGTAGCTCAGTCCTGTTTCTGAAAGAACACACTTGATATACATGAACCTTAGCACCCCATAGTTTACACACTACAGTTATTTTTGTAGGAATTTTTGGTCCTTTCATTAACTGTAAATACCCTTTTATCTGAAGAAAAACACCCCCCAGGCATCCACACCACCAAACTCATCCTCTCCAAAAAAGGGTCCAGATAGTATGCAATCATCAGTGGAGGAGACACTGACTTCTATTTTTGTCAGGGAAAAGTAGACATTTTAACTCTCCCTGCCTCAAAATGTGCGAGGGGGGTCAGGAGACACCGAGCTGTACTTAGTGAAAGATGTATGAGCTCAGCTTCGCAGACAAGAGCCTCAGGGAAAGAAATGTAAAGTGGGAGGAAAATCATTAGCTTTGTTTGCATGTTCTCTCTCAATTACTTGTCTACCAAGTCTGGCAGAGCAGTGAAAAAAGAATAAGATTCGCAGCTTGGATAACAATTTATCATTCGCTTTTGTGTCACGCATGCATGTGGCTTCAAAAACCTTCCTCGGCTGTAGCTGCCCGAATTACAGCTCTCGGCTCATCCCCTGCCCAGGCTCAATCACAAAGCCACATTTCACAGGGAAGGGGGACGTGGGCGCCTCCGTATTGTGACAAAACTATTGCTCATTCCACCTCTCAGTGTTTATCATAGTACAATTTCCCCCCGCTGCCTCGCTCTCGAGGGCATGATTTATGACACGCTCACCCTCAGCCTCATCAGGACGACGATGCGTTCATCACGGGGACTTTTCACAGGCATCAGTTTTGTTTAATCCAAAAGCAGAAGAGGAGAAGAAGAAGAGAGGTGGAGATGGATGGAAAGGGGGGGGGGGGGGATAACTGGAGAGAGTGAAGCAGACTAACGGAAGGAGGGAAAAAGTCAGCAACCACTTATCTATACATCAAAGAGGTGACACTGCCTTGCAAATTTGCTAAAGCTCATTTGTAATGTTTTCCGCTTGTCACTGGCCTTAATGCACACAGCTCATGGGAGTCGCAGCCTGCCACATGATCAATGGAAAGAGAGGGAAGTTACATCTCACCATTAAACGCTTTTGACTCGCAATATGCAAAGCGCAGCCGCTATGAGTGATGCGTTTTTGCGCCGGCTGGGGGGAAGTTGTCAGACAGATTATAAATTGCGCTTTTGGTGCACAACCGAAGGCACGCTCCCCTGCATGTAAAGGCAAAGGCTTTGTTGAGCACTCTTTCAAAGTCACCCTCGGCCTCCAAATGCCTGTGAAGCAGCCTGTGTAGTGGGACCACTTTTGGGACTCAGGCCAGCTGTAATGGGAGAGGAATCAGAGCTTGTTATCTATCTGCCATGCTTCACACACCCTTTAATGATTTTGCAGTGATTATGAACTGTCTTCAGGGTCGAGAGGTCTCCACTTTAAATCATCTCCTAATAGGCCAAGCTGGTCATTTATGGATTAGGAATAAAGAATCACTTGGTACTTTCAGGACTCCTGAAGTACTTTGTTCATCAACTTTTTTTTCCCAGGTCCTTTGTCATTGCCTACACTCACTCCTTATACAGGGTGTTAAGCGTGCCTCCTCCTGAGGAGGGACTAATGAAGTCAAACAACTTCAACGTGTCATTTATCATGATTATTGTATACTTATTGAATCTTTCTGGGAATCCCCCTGAAACTTGCTTCACGCTGAGCATTATTAAAAACAGTTCAATCCACAAGGTATTTAAAGTCTATTAGGGCATAATCATCAATTACAGATGCTGTAATCTATTTTTTGGCTTTCACTAAACACCTCGACCGTTAAAAAATCCTTCACATCTCCGGCAATCCTAGGAGACATATTTGACAACCATTTGAATATCGTAGACTCCGGTGAAAGAGAGGGTCTTTAATTTGCAGAGTGCAGGGGTTTGGGGATCCGTTTGTAATAACCAGGTTATTGAAAGAGGTAAGAAAGTGGACCAGATCTCATTTAGTAGGTGCATTTAAATATGGAGAATCCCAACATGCGTCTTGACAGAAGCTCAGTCTTCTTACTCCTCCACAAATTTGTTTATGGATATCTCCACAAAGAGATACCTGAGGACACTCAGATGGGGAGTGGAATTCAGTCATCAGTCAGTGGGAGAAAATTGCAAACTGGCACTCCGCTTCGCCATTAGCAGTGCATTAGGAGCACCTGTCAGCTCCTGGGTCTAATTCGCCCGTTTAAATTATAACCTGCTAGTATAAAACAAACCTTGTGAAAAGATTGGGCTGTTTTTTTCCTCCTGAACTCTGTGCTTCAGCCCCATCTACTGCAGGATTAGCAGCACTAGATGTCACACACACACACACGCATAATACCTTTATTGCTGACTTCAGTGCAGGTAGGATATTGTGTATTCATTGTATGTCATAAAACTTTCTGCTTGGTGCAACAAATCCATACACAATGAAGCCCCAGAGGAAATTTTAGCTTTTCTTGGCCTGATATTTCCTCCTGTCGCACACATTTCACTGAATATATCCATTCAATTTCCTCAACTCTGTGAAGTCCATTTGCTTGGAAGGAGACTGCCTCGCCCTTCCCACGCACAAGAAAAGCAATAATGATATAAATGACCTCACAAATGAATGGAGATCGCGTAGCTGTATATCAATTCTCCTACTTAAGAGGAAGCTGAAGGATGTAAAAGAGGACCTGGTCCTGCACTGCGTGCAGTGGCTCACACTCCCCCAGGAGCACACTGTGAAATACTTGGTTAAGCTGTTTATTGATCTTGGAGGAAAGGTATTCCCAGACTTGTGCTTCTTCCTGTGGCAGCGAGCTTTTTAGAGGAAGACCTCTCTGCACAAATAGTCACTGCTGATACACATCACATATCCATCCACCCACATGGTCAACAGCAGATATCAGACAGAAATCACCCACACATACACCCATTCACAGGTCATAAAGGACACAGAGACATACAGTGCACCCCGCTGAGTTCCTGTTACAATACAAAGGATATAAAAATGTTTATGTGCCTTTATCAGCACCTGTTAACCTATTTAACGTGGTTTAATTGTGCAAGTGACTTCTCAACTGTGCTCAGTGTCAGATGAGCCAACGTAAAGCAAAAGGAAATGTCAGAAAGCTAGACACATAAATCCATACCCAGACATTCTGAAAGAGAATACATTCAGATGTTGTTAAAGGACATGATGCAGCCAGTTGTCAGTGATGTATTCATTCCAGCACACTGTTAACAACGTCTGACCGTTTAATGCTTCCTGTCAAAGGTTGGGAAGATCCGCAAACCACAAACAAATCACAGTTATCCAAATACAAAGTGATGAAACAATTTTATGCTACAACATGTTTAATATGATATAACACGGGTTCATTATCATTTATCCCGCCTTTCAGTAAATCCAGGTAATTGTCTGTATGGTGATAACAGGAAGTACAAATCACTTTCACAAAGGGCTTCCCCCCAAGCAGATTTGCCAAGATACACACAACCAGGCTACGGTCCAAAAACAACTCAATAACCACACATTTAGCCAGCTTAACACTTCATTTTGAAACTGTTGTTCATTGCAGGACTGGCTGATGTTGCTCTGATTTTTCAGCTCACAATCTAATATTGAAATCTGAACATTTCAAAGAAACTTTTGCATCTGGTATTTCCTATTGCAAGGAACATGGGGTGGAGTGAGACGGAGCACAAGCCATTGTATTCATTTGGCCGATCCCAAGCCTGAATAAATGGGCAGGGTTGCAGCATCAGGAAGGACATCCAGCACCAGCTTTTTGCCAAATCTTTATGCAGATGAGAATAATTCCATACCTGACTGATAAAGGTCCAGATGGAGGCAGATGATTGTGTAGCAGCCAAAGGAAGATGAATATTTGTAAATGCTAGGACAACCTAATTATAAGTATCCAAAATGATCTAGTCAGTTATTATGGCAGAAAGTCACAAATTTCTTTGGTAAGAACTGCTTGAATGTTTGGTTGGATGGAAGAACAGACAACGTCACGTCCTCTTTTCTGAGGATTTCCTCTGACTTTTTCTTCCTACTTCCTGTGCGGCTTATGCCTCGTTCAGTTTGGTCTCTGGTTCATTCTGAAGGTTAGAGCCTCATGTCCAAAGATCACATCAAAGTTTTTCCCCTGTAGAAACAAGTGCGGGTAAAAATGGAGGCTACAGTGCTTATATACCTCACTGCTCATCATTGATTGTGCTACCTGCTGAGTCAGCTTTAACTTTAGTCTGGGTACTTTACTAGCTTTGTGTTAGCATGCTGTCTGTGCAGAAGAAGAGTCAATACTGTTTTCAGCAGCAGACAATTGTTTATACTCTGGGCAGTTAGCACTATTTCATTTTCTTTTCACTGTGTGCAAAAAAGGAGTAATATCTTTACCACCACTCCTCAAAATTTTGGGACCACTCAACCATTTTTGCCCATATGCAGATAATTCAAAAATCTATGCAATGCAATTAACAACAATACTGTAACTGGAATCTGATCACTGAATTTAGTATAGTGTTACAAATGTTACGTGATTACAGTAATGTTTTACACAATAACAGTAGCATGTACCTGTTTTCGCCGTGCTGTCCGATTCATCCTGTTTGTCAATTTCAGATTATTTTTTTTCTTTCCTGCCAACTGTTGTTGGTTTTTCATCTTTTGTCTTTCTCTCTCTCACTGTATCAGGTGGAGTTGTGGGTGGAGTTTGTCCTTCTACCCACCAGTTAAGTCATCGTGGTGGTGTTATTTAAGAGCAGCCTGACGCTGCTTTTCTCTGCCAGATAGTTATTGTCAGCATGAATTTAATCAGGTCCTCTTTTAAACCTGCTTGTTCCTGGTAACGCTGTTTCTCCATCTGAAGCTTGTCTGTCTCATTCCCCCTGAGGGGTTTTACTGACACTACCAGCCAACCTCTGTTCTACTCCGCAAAGGAAAATACTTACCTGTAACTCACCTGTCGGCTCACTCTCTGCTGCTCACTCTCTGCCTGCCAGCAAATAACTCCTCAGAATTTCAGAGTATGAGTAAAGTCTCAGATTCTATCTCAAGCATTGCAAGATTATTTCATACTCATTTTGTCCATTCTATCCTCTTCTCTCTGGCAGAGCTCCCAGTCGTTTTCCTTCTGAGAGACCTCTTTGCTGAGCCACTTGCCCTCTTTCAGTTAACTCGCCGTTTCTTTTCAATAAAAACTGTAAACCTGCCAGTGATCTATTGAGTCTGTTTTTTTAGTCCATTTTGATACTACCAACATGTGTTATTTTTTCCATTTTTACTTGTTTCTTTGTTTGTTGTGTTAGGATCTTCCAGTCAAACATTCTGTGCTCTACAGTACTGCGATATCTTGGCAGACTTGTTTTTGTGCTAAAAAAATTTTTGAAAAAAGAACAAATGAATATTATTTAACCCAAAGACAGAGAGCCCTTGTTGTTTATATATACTTACACTATATCAGATCTTTATTTATATCTCATAATAACATCTTATATTTTGTTTTGTATAGATTTATCAGGCACAAGAGGCTCTGTCAGATCAGCCATCAGAGCCACACCCACTTTTCTTCACTTCACACACACACACACACACACACACACACACACACACACACACACACACACGTAGGTCGTACACGTGGTTCTGTTGCTCAGACAGATTATGTAGTTCCCTGAAGTATTTCAGCTTTTGCAGATTTTGGCTGAATGGCCTCTGTGTTATTGCTCCATAAATGTCTGCAGTTGTCTTATCTCAAAATGTAACCGTTAATTAATTAATGATGATCAGTAAAGAGAATTAACATTGCATTGTACTGCTTTTGGCTAAATTAATTACCTAAGCTTTAGCACTAGGGAGGCCCCCACGCAACACTTTCAGTAGGATTTTTTTTTAAAGACAGAAAAAATAAATCCTCAGTTGGGCTGCTGTAGTCATGATGCATTTAAAAATCCCTGATTTAAATTTTTTGTTTGAGCACAGAGAGGATATACAAAGAAGAGAGGAACAAAAGTAAGAGCTGGCTTGTGGAAGCAATAATCTTCTCCCATCAGGACCTACTATAGAATCATGCAGATAACGTACAAGCCTGCAGAAGTCCTAGGAGAGCTCTGGTAAGTAATTGTACTAATTGCAAGGAGCAGATGAGACATGTTGGTGCTGATCTACCGATTAAGGAGAAATTGGTTCTTCCTTCCTATTGAGAGCATTACATTAGCTCTTAATATGGACTTTATTCAAGGATTCAACCATCTTAAATTATGTGTTTGATATGATGTGTTTTAATCATTTCATCTGCCGGGAAAGATGCTCAGTTCAGTTATGGTCATGTGTTTACAAAGGTTCAGTTACTAACTGGTTGGTTTCATTGCAATACTGCAAATCGAAGGTAATGAATTTTGATTCATCAACCACATGAACAGCTAGCTGCAGCTAAGCTGAGGTGGGACTTAAAAGACTCAAAGCTTAAAATCCAAAACAAGTATTTGCATACTTCCTCGTGCACGACGATACTGTCCACAGAAAGATATTTTTCCGCTATACATGAAACAAATCAAGGTTTGTGGATTTCTAGAGAAGGATGCTGTCTTTCTGTGCTCACAGTAACACAAGATAAGTGAACTTAATTTCCATAATATTCAAGAGAAATCACACATATATTGAACTTTTTATTTATTTATTTGTGTGGGGGTGTCTTTTAGCTGAGGATAACAGTTTTAACTTAACTACAACACTTAATCAAGACTTGGTGCAAAAAAAAAAAAACAGCAAAGCTGAATGAGACCAAATAAATGGTTGATATTAAGAAGGAATGACATTTCCTTAGGCCAAAAGATTTAAATTAATTAAATGAAATAGCATTAGTATTTTTTAAAGGACCACTCTGTATTTCTAAAGGCAATCTCGAACCCTTGCTCAGATTGATACACTGGGACTTGGGTTAGATTTTATCTCATCTAATGATATTTCAGATCCTCCCTCCATTTGGAAAGAACTCCAAATGTAGCTGAATGTTTCAGAAGTGATGCTCATTCTATTTCAGTGTACTATTTCTGAGGTCAAAGTATAACTAGAGGAGTATGAGTAGTCTTACCTAAGCTGGGTAAACAGTAGGGGTGCAACTTTATTCGTATCGATATTGAACCGTTCGATACAGTGCTTTCGGTTCGGTACGCATATGTATCGAACAATACAAAATTTGTAATTTATTTTATCAACTTTCCTTCTGACGATGCTGTCTGTGTTGAGCGCTCAGTGAATCTGCGTTCGACTACTCCGCCTAGGGTCGACAGTGCAGCCTAGGCGGAGTAGTCGAACGCAGATTCACTGAGCGCTCAACACAGACAGCATCGTCAGAAGGAAGAGTGCAGGGCAAGCTAGCGAGACAGAAGTTAAGCTCTCCTTACAACATGGACCTCCCCCACCCTCATTCAGATCTGGCGTTTGGAATTATTTTGGTTTTCATGTGACGTATGACCCTGAAGGTAAGCGAGTCATGGACTAAAGTAAAACAGTATGTTGGATGTGCCATGCAATGCTCAATTACATGGGTGGGAACTAGTGTGTTAGCGCAGTTAGCTCGTTAACGTGTTGGCCGTCTAGCCCCATGCACGGGGCGATCGGCGGTAGCTCGTTAACGGAGATTTGCTGTGTTGTGGCGTTAAGGTCATTTCAACGAGATTAACCTGAAAGCACTAGTGGGAACACAACAAATATGACTGCACATTTACGCTGACATCATCCTAGTGCAAAGACAAGTGGAAGCAGACAAAAAACAAGCAAGCATGCTACTAACTTTAGCCGAGTCATTTAGACAGCTGTTAGCACATGATTCTCCTTATGCTGCTGAGAATATAGCCCAGAAGAAGCGGATAGTATAGCTTTTATTTTGGAAAGAGACATTTCTCTGTAATAAACTCTCTTTTCCAAAGATGAGTGATTCCTCAATCAGATACAGGGCTAGCAATATCGCTAGCCCGACGTCCTGGGGCTAGCGATTTTTTTCAGTCGGGCTACCAAAATCTATCTCTTCCCTGCCCGTCGGGCTTTTGTAGGAAGGAAAAATATATGTCAATGCTTTTGCATTCTTTCAGAAATGTAGCTGGGTAATTATGTCATTGGCATCGGTGAGCCACTGTCAATATGTGACATATTGAAGTCGCGTTTGAATTTGCGCTTGTTTTTTTGCTTTCACTTTGCAATCGTGCGAACTGTGTATAGAGAGCGACAGCACTGATCTGTGAGTGATGATAATTTGTGCACCAATTCCTCTGACATCGTCTTATTAATTGTTAGCTTACTATGCAAACATGACAAGTGAAATCTCCCGCAGCAAGCTTAAACATGTGAGAGGTTGATCGCGCAGAGAATCGCTGAGCTTATGTGAGTCCATGTGTAAAAGCAGCAGGATTTATATTTGACTACGATGACCTGGATGACTGAGAACCTTCACAGACAGATATATATTTTAGTTCTGCTGAGCCAAATAAGACAGGTCCGGGTGAAGAAGTGACAGCCAAAGAAAAGCTTACCACAAAACGGAGAAGTTATGACAAATCAGACTATAAGGCAAAAAGAAAGTACAGCTTTATGGTTTCATGGACAAAAGAATTTCTGTGGCTGCAATATGACGAGCAAAATAACCAGGGCTGCACATAAGTGGTCCGCAGGTGCGTATTCGCTGTCAAAAAAAAAAAACGCGCACAAGGGTTAGGGTTAAATTTAAAAACTGTACTTTTGAGTTAAAATATATATTTATAATTTTAATAAATGACAAATTAAAAAGGCATGAACATTTTTTTGTATCGAAAAAATATCGAACCGTGACACCAAAGTATCGAACCGAACCGAACCGTGAATTTTGTGTATCGTTGCACCCCTAGTAAACAGTCCTGAGTTCCCCTCCTGTTAACTGCAATGCACCAATGACAATTTCAAAAGCAGCCAGGGTTTCACATACAAAGCCTACGGACCAAATGCTGTCGGCTTGCAAGGTTTAGCTAGATAACGTGGTTTGAGCAGAACATCACAGCACGCTGGCTTTCTCTATATCCAAAATTAATGTGTATGTAGTGTATATTTTTATATTTTAGCATGTTCCCTTTAACTGTCTTTACTTAAAAGACCAATCCATGTATATGACTTTGTTAATATCAACTGCGTCATTTTGCACTCCACCAAATTCAGAGAGCGGCTTTTTAGCACACATCAAACCTTCTTAGAGTTAATGTAAAATGCATTAAATTATATCAGTCATAAACTTGACTTTTATCTGTTTTATCTACCAATTGTTTTTCATTCCAGTAGCTCACTCCCATATTGAAATCCCAGCTTTTATATAGTTAGGGTAACTTTAGTCCAAACAATGGAACACTTAAACCCATTGCAAAAGTCTGTGGAGCTTTGCAGCATTATTTGAAATTTATATACTCAACATCTAAGGCAAAAAACATGCAAATTTGAGCCAAACACTGATGTGATTTGCGTGTGTGTGTGTGTGTGTGTGTGTGTGTGTGTGTGCAGCACTCTTCATACACAGCTTTGAGAAGCTCTTTATCTTACAAAATCCCCCCTCCCCATACATATATGACCCCCCTTCACCACAAGCCTCCTATCTGTCTCAGCTCTGTTGCATTCCTCAGCCTTCTATTAGTGTCATCACGCTCTATTGAGCTGCACTTGTCATACTGATACCAAACTAATCAAGACTAATGAATTCATTTAACTGATGATAATAATGTTATTAAAATGCAAATTGTTAATTTCTTTTAATTGCTCTACATCACATGTAATCAATCACAACAGCTTCTGTCGTCACCACATATCTTTTTGCCTATTTCTCACTTCGCCCTCACAGTTTGAAGATTTCCATTTTTGCCTTTCCTGTGAAGGGTCCGGCTGTGTTGGTTATTTCTGTCATGGTCTGGTTAGAGATGTGATTGTGTGTCATATAATTTTTTCTTAATCTTCTTGTTTGTCTCTGCTCTGGTGGTTCCGAATGGTCTGGTGACTGTAGAGCTGTAATTGGAAAATGCATGACTGATTTGCAAAGACAGAGCAAACATGCAAGCCTTTTTATCAGCATTCACTGTTCTTACTGGCTCAAAACTGTACTGTTAAATGATAAACAAGAGATTCATAACTCCATCTTGGTTACCAGAGCTCATGTAGAAACCAATAAAGAGGTTCATGGAGGTTATTAACACGGCTTACTCAGCGTGACTTCATGAATATTAAACTTATTAACTGATTATTACAGCTAATATATAAAAAGTAAGGTCTGCTTATGTGAGACCAAACAAAGTTATGCTAAAAAGTCCATGCACAGTGCTATAATACGAGCAGTGCCATTTATCAGTGGAGCTCATTTAACCACTTCTGCAGATAAATCTACAACTGTAATGTTACACCCCGGCCTAGGCAACCGGGGTGCAACGCAGGAAAATAAAAATAAGGAAAATAAAACCACGAAGGCCCTCCACCAAAATCCCAAAACGAAGGTGTCTCAAACGAAAATATTAACAAACCCATTCACAACTATTTACAACAGACTATTTATTTACAACAAAAACACCAAACTATTTACAACACGGGGGAGATCGCGACCATGACCAACTGACACACAGGGCTTAAATACATAGAGGGAGCAATCAGGGAATGGACCACAGGAGGGAAACACAGCTGGGGCAAATTAGAACTGACGAGACAGGGAAAATGTAAACTGAACACACTAAGATAACACAGACTTTCAAAGTAAAACAGGAAATACATAACAGTCACGCAAAA
This sequence comes from Aulonocara stuartgranti, assembly GCF_965226115.1. Classification (NCBI taxonomy): domain Eukaryota; kingdom Metazoa; phylum Chordata; class Actinopteri; order Cichliformes; family Cichlidae; genus Aulonocara; species Aulonocara stuartgranti. The sequence goes on from NC_138960.1 coordinate 17,061,576, forward strand.
ACAACACACTGACAACACCGAAACGTAACAGTTCCCCCCACCCAAAAATCAAACATTTAACACCAAGTGAAAAGTTTGATCCAGACAGACGAAGCCGATGAAGGCTGGAGCGGTCCCACTGACCCTCCAGCAGACGACGAAGGCTGGAGCAGTCCCACGGACCCTCCAGCGAAGGCAGATGAAGGCTGGAGCGGTCCCACGGACCCTCCAGCGACGACAAAGGCTGGGGCGGTCCCACGGACCCTCCCCTCAGCGAAGGCAGACGAAACTGATGAAGGCTGGAGCGGTCCCACTGACCCTCCAGCAGACGACGAAGGCTGGAGCGGTCCCTCGGACCCTCCAGCGACGACAAAGGCTGGGGCGGTCCCACGGACCCTCCCCTCAGCGAAGGCAGACGAAGCTGATGACGGCTGGAGCGGCCCCACCGACCCTCCAGCAGACGACGAAGGATGGAGCGGTCCCACGGACCATCTAGCGAAGGCGGATGAAGGCTGGAGTGGTCCCTCGGACCCTTCAGCGAAGGCGAATGAAGGCTGGAGCGGTCCCACTGACCCTCCAGCAGACGACGGAGGCTGGAGCGGTCCCACGGACCCTCCAGCAGACGACAAAGGCTGGGGCAGTCCCCGGACCCCCCAGCGAAGGCAATCCCGGACGAGCCCCCATATGTTACACCCCGGCCTAGGCAACCGGGGTGCAACGCAGGAAAATAAAAATAAGGAAAATAAAACCACGAAGGCCCTCCACCAAAATCCCAAAACGAAGGTGTCTCAAACGAAAATATTAACAAACCCATTCACAACTATTTACAACAGACTATTTATTTACAACAAAAACACCAAAACTATTTACAACACGGGGGAGATCGCGACCATGACATACTGAAACACAAGGCTTAAATACATAGAAGGAGCAATCAGGGAATGGACCACAGGAGGGAAACACAGCTGGGGCAAATTAGAACTGACGAGACGTTTGATCAAAACCGGATGAAGGCTGGTGGAGGCTGGAGCGGTCCCACGGACCCTCCAGCAAAGACGGATGAAGTCTGGAGCGGTCCCACGGACCCTCCAGCGAAGGCAGACGAAGGCTGGAGCGGTGCCTCGGACCCTCCAGCGAAGACAAACGAAGACTGAAGCGGTGCCTCGGACCCTCCAGCAAAGGCAGACGAAGGCCGGAGCGGTGCCTCGGACCCTCCAGCGAAGGCGGACGAAGGCTGAAGCGGTCCCTCCAACGGACCCTCCAGCGAAGACGGACGAAGGCTGATGAAGGCTGGAGCGGTCCCACTGACCCTCCAGCAGACGACGAAGGCTGGAGCGGTCCCTCGGACCCTCCAGCGAAGACAAACGAAGGCTGACGAAGGCTGGAGCGGTCCCACTGACCCTCCAGCAGACGAAGGCCGGAGCGGTCCCTCGGACTCTCCAGCGAAGGCAGATGAAGGCTGGAGCGGTCCCACGGACCCTCCAGCGAAGGCGGATGAAGTGTGGAGCGGTCCCACGGACCCTCCAGCGAAGACAGACGGAGGCTGGAGCGGTCCCTCGGACCCTCCAGCGAAGGCGGATGAAGGCTGGAGCGGTCCCTCGGACCCTCCAGCGAAGGCGGACGAAGGCTGGAGCGGTCCCTCGGACCCACCAGCGAAGACAGACGGCTGAAGCGGTCCCTCCCTCGGACCCTCCAGCGACGGCGGACGGCTGAAGCGGTCCCCGGGCCCTCCAGCGAAGACAGACGGAGGCTGAAGCGGCCCTCGGACCATCCAGCGATAGGACGAGCCCCCATATGTTACACCCCGGCCTAGGCAACCGGGGTGCAACGCAGGAAAATAAAAATAAGGAAAATAAAACCACGAAGGCCCTCCACCAAAATCCCAAAACGAAGGTGTCTCAAACGAAAATATTAACAAACCCATTCACAACTATTTACAACAGACTATTTATTTACAACAAAAACACCAAACTATTTACAACACGGGGGAGATCGCGACCATGACCAACTGACACACAGGGCTTAAATACATAGAGGGAGCAATCAGGGAATGGACCACAGGAGGGAAACACAGCTGGGGCAAATTAGAACTGACGAGACAGGGAAAATGTAAACTGAACACACTAAGATAACACAGACTTTCAAAGTAAAACAGGAAATACATAACAGTCACGCAAAAACAACACACTGACAACACCGAAACGTAACAGTAAGGTGAATGCAATCAAGTACCATATTGTAATCTGCTTAGTTACTTAGAGATTTCATTGATTTTGAAAGAAAAAGCACAAATAATTTATAACTTTAATTCAGTATCTGCAAAAGAGGCCTATTGTCAGAATCCATCACTTCTGTGTTCCAGTGACACACTGTGTTGTGTGATGCAGGTTTATCAAGGTAAAAAGACTAATTGATGTTTAGAAAGGATTTCTCTTTTTTTTTTAATTATCGGAGCACAGAAAAGACAGTTCAAATGATTAAAGAGGCATTAAAGCATTTTAGACTTTGACAAGTTTCCAGAAGTCCATTTTTAGACTATCAGAGTATTGTAAGTACAGGAAATTACCCAGAATGACTTCATGCAAAGGTTTGTACTACTCCCTGGACAGAACATCACAAACTGCCTCTAAACAGAATAGAAATACAAGCTGAAGCTCCTGGTGCACAACTGAAAATTAGTCAAAATACTTCGACGCCTGTAGATTAAGACAGCGGTCCCCAACCCCCGGGCCTCGGACCGGTACCGGTCCGTGAGTTGTTTGGTACCGGGCCGCGAGAGTTGAGGCTCAGGTGTGAAATGTATGGTTTTCAGGGTTTTTATCGGTTTTCAGCGTTATTTTGTTATCGTTTTTATCGTTAACTTGGTTTTCCTGGGTCTTTTCACGTGTGTTATGAATAAATCTTCTTTTTTTCGGTACCAGTACTAGTTTTATCTTGTTGTATTTATCTGCGACACATTAAAGGCCGGTCCGTGAAAATATTGTCGGGCATAAACCGGTCCGTGGCGCAAAAAAGGTTGGAGACCGCTGGATTAAGACATCTTACAGGTCATCATCTTATTGACTGTAACCCTTAAAAACCAGATTGCTCAAGTTTGTAAAGGGAACAGTAACATTTTAAAACAATTTAAAGTAATGAAGACAATCAGCCAAGGAAGTTCAGAACTTAAACATATAACAACAGCAAAGCGTATAATACATTTTTTAAATAAAATTGTAATATTCTCATTTTTTATGATTTTAATAAAACATGCAAGTCTCATGTTTTCTCTACAGAAACAGGTGATCTGATCAGACCTTAATATCAGAATATAAATTGGGAAACTGTTCTGCAGCATCTTTGACCACAGGTTCTCACGTTTGCAGGGAATTGTAGAATCAACAATGAGGCAAGTGGCTGGTACACAGCAAACAGCGGTGCTTGGAGGCTTAATGAAAAGGTGGAAGGGAATAGATCTGAATATATATTAAGGAACCAACACATGAACTTAATTACAAGGTTACCACAGAAATATACCATAAGATAATTTTCAGACCAACTTTAAGATACATATTCTTAAAATAGAGCGTCATCATTATTTTCAACATTTGCTCTACAGCTGCATCTGAAAGTGCTTTTCACTCCTCAGCATTGTTCAGTGTACCGTTTCTTTTAGTTAGGTGTGTGTTGTTAATGCACAATATGTCAGTGCTCACTGAAGAAAAATAGCCACAACCAAAAATCAATCAGCAAACACAATGTGGTCTGCATTTAATCCAGAGGGTTTATGACCTTCACAGCTTAGAATATCAATTCATCTCAAAATTATTTTCAGCACTCCATCTTCCAGTGTTTTGTTACTCTGCATTGTCAGACCCACAAAATTAATTTGGTTTCATCTCAGGCAGAGATTAATTTGGGACTGAACTGCTGGTGTTTTATCAACAGTAACACTCTAATCTTGTCAACTTGAAGCTAAAACTGGACTTTAAATGAGAAAGTTGGGAAATCTGGAAAAAGGAAAAAAAAAATACTGCACATGCCATTGACACATTTTAAGTGTCACTAATTTGTTTTATATTTGTGAAGCTTCTTAAAAAGCTGTAGTTTTGGAAACTTTGTTGCCGAGTATGAATTTCTGACATTGTAGTGTATTCTGTCTATGTATTTGGGTTTAGACCTAAGACTTTAGTTCTTAGGGTTTTGGTTCTTTGCTTCCTCTGTTTTGTGTCTGCCCGTGTGTTCCCTCTGTTCTCTGTCTGTACCGTGTCTCTGAGTCCATTCTGTGTATTTCCTGTTTTACTTTGAAGGTATGTGTCTGATGTCAGTGTGTTCAGTTTTGCACCCTCCCTATGTCGTCATGTTAATTAGGTTCAGCCGTGTCTCCCTCCTGTGTGTAGTTTCCTCGTTTCTCTCTGTGTATTTATAGTGTGTGTCCTCTTGTGCTCGTCACTGGTCTGTCTGTGCTGTATCCCTGAGTCGCTCTGTGTTTCCGCTGCACGTTTAAGGTTTCTGGTCTGTTTTCTTAGCTTCCCAGTACAGGTTATCCTTAGTTTCTGTTCATGCGTTCGGTTTGTACACTACCTCCTGAATAAAGCTCACTCGCATCTCAGCCGTGGCTGCATTTTGGGTCCTCTCTCACAAACTCCACATGGCTTGCCACCGCAGCCGTGACAAAAAACTTATATAGTCATGTGGCCTTCCTCAGAGTTGGAAAGCATATATGAGTGAGGCCCTCTGGGCAAGTTGGGAACATTTCTTACCAACATGTTTCTTACATGCTATGTGTTGATTTCGCTATTTATATGTCAATACATACAATATTTGAAATAGTTTTACTGCATTAAGAAAAACTCTGAGATTGCTTATATGCAGTAAAAATATCAGTTCCAGTTATAGCACAGGGATGTTTTCATACTTAAAAATGGTACCATTTGTCAGAGTGAGATACAGTAAACCCCTGCTTGCTGTCGTTTTGTGTCTTTAACCAGGAGCAGTAACAGATGATCCCCCTGTCTATGTCATGAGTCTCTCTATTGTGCTGGCATTGTGAAAGGTTAGCATTCAGCCTTTGACTCATGGAACCATGGATCAAATGAATTGTGCAGTGACTTTGGAAAGGCTGTGGCCAAGGCTACAGCTGAGCGACAGGAGGTACTTTTTTAACTGCGTGTGTGTGTGTGTGTGTGCGTGTTGTCAATAGAGGGCTCAAAACAAAGCAGTATGTACAGGCTTCAACAAATAGGAATTACTCTGTGTCAATGGTTTACTCGAGAAAGATGTTAATACAAACAAATGTGGCTCTAAAACTGATATGTAACTTTCACCATTGATGGTGCTTCCAGGTGCAAGCTGTCAGTTCCAGCTGTCAGGCCCTAATTTACCCCCATAATATCAAAGATGCTAGCTTTGATCTGAGCATTGAACCCTTATGGTCTTTCTGGTCTTTAGTCTGGAAGATGAAATGTTCATGTTTTCCAAAAAAAGAGTTTTAAATTTCCATTCGTCTGACCACAGAACAGTTGTTTTTTTTTTACTTTGCCTCACTCATGTTAAATGTGTTTTGGCCCAGAGAGAATAACAATCTTTCTGGATCATATATTACGTTTGGGAAAGAAGGACCCAAATGCCTCACTCTTTAGGCCGAACTCAAACAAAAACAACCTTTATGTACAGTGGGGCAAAAAAGTATTTAGTCAGCCACCGATTGTGCAAGTTCCCCCACCTAAAATGATGACAGAGGTCAGTAATTTGCACCAGAGGTACACTTCAACTGTGAGAGACAGAATGTGAAAATAAAATCCATGAATCCACATGGTAGGATTTGTAAAGAATTTATTCGTAAATCAGGGTGGAAAATAAGTATTTGGTCAATAACAAAAATACAACTCAATACTTTGTAACATAACCTTTGTTGGCAATAACAGAGGTCAAACGTTTACTATAGGTCTTTACCAGGTTTGCACACACAGTAGCTGGTATTTTGGCCCATTCCTCCATGCAGATCTTCTCGAGAGCAGTGATGTTTTGGGGCTGTCGCCGAGCAACACGGACTTTCAACTCCCGCCACAGATTTTCTATGGGGTTGAGGTCTGGAGACTGGCTAGGCCACTCCAGGACTTTCAAATGCTTCTTACGGAGCCACTCCTTTTGGATCATTGTCATGTTGGAAGACCCAGCCTGGTTTCATCTTCAAAGTTCTCACTGATGGAAGGAGGTTTTGGCTCAAAATCTCACGATACATGGCCCCATTCATTCTGTCCTTAACACGGATCAGTCGTCCTGTCCCCTTGGCAGAAAAACAGCCCCATAGCATGATGTTTCCACCCCCATGCTTCACAGTAGGTATGGTGTTCTTGGGATGCAACTCAGTATTCTTCTTCCTCCAAACACGACGAGTTGAGTTTATACCAAAAAGTTCTACTTTGGTTTCATCTGACCACATGACATTCTCCCAATCCTCTGCTGTATCATCCATGTGCTCTCTGGCAAACTTCAGACGGGCCTGGACATGCACTGGCTTCAGCAGCGGAACACGTCTGGCACTGCGGGATTTGATTCCCTGCCGTTGTAGTGTGTTACTGATGGTGACCTTTGTTACTTTGGTCCCAGCTCTCTGCAGGTCATTCACCAAGTCCCCCCGTGTGGTTCTGGGATCTTTGCTCACCGTTCTCATGATCATTTTGACCCCACGGGATGAGATCTTGCGTGGAGCCCCAGATCGAGGGAGATTATCAGTGGTCTTGTATGTCTTCCATTTTCTGATGATTGCTCCCACAGTTGATTTTTTCACACCAAGCTGCTTGCCTATTGTAGATTCACTCTTCCCAGTCTGGTGCAGGTCTACAATACTTTTCCTGGTGTCCTTCGAAAGCTCTTTGGTCTTGGCCATGGCGGAGTTTGGAGTCTGACTGTTTGAGGCTGTGGACAGGTGTCTTTTATACAGATGATGAGTTCAAACAGGTGCCATTCATACAGGTAACGAGTGGGGGACAGAAAAGCTTCTTACAGAAGACGTTACAGGTCTGTGAGAGCCAGAGATTTTCCTTGTTTGAGGTGACCAAATACTTATTTTCCACCCTAATTTACGAATAAATTCTTTACAAATCCTACCATGTGAATTCATGGATTTTTTTTTCACATTCTGTCTCTCACAGTTGAAGTGTACCTCTGGTGCAAATTACTGACCTCTGTCATCATTTTAGGTGGGGGAACTTGCACAATCGGTGGCTGACTAAATACTTTTTTGCCCCACTGTATGTGCAGAAGTGAAGTCAATAAACAGCATATTCATATAGAGTTTAAAATATTCCTGAACTCCAGAAGTAAAAAAGAAAGAAAGAAAAATAAAAAAACAACCGTATTGGAAATTCGTCTAAAGGCCAGGTCTGTGCCAACAAACCAACCAATTTAAATGAGATTTTTTCCGCCAAGACAAGTGGTCAAATATCATGTCAGAATTATTCACCTTGACCAAAAAACAGCATAGTCATATAGAGTTTCACCTTGATCAAAAGCATTTGGTCAAGGTGAAACTTGCAAAGTAACATTTAACCAAATATTAATAGGTGTGTATGTATATCTCCTGTGTGTGACCCTGTGTGGATTACAGAAAATCCAAAAAAAAGCCCAACTTGTGCTCAAAAGTCTTGTACAGCATACATGATTAAAAAAACAATCATTCCTCCTTGGACAAAGAACAGTTCTAAGATCATTAAAGACCATAACATTCAAAGCATTATGTGTCACGCAGACAAATGAAATGTTTCACTGAAAACACTGTGTCTAGAATAACACAATCAACGGTCTGACATTTCCTTACCTGAATCCATGTATGCATAAAGACATGTATTGCAAATAGCTTAAATAAACTAGACTAGGTCAATAAGACAAAAAATGGGGGGAAAGGCTCAATCAGGAAAAATTACAAATGGGAAAAGAGCTCAGTTTAACAAAGAAAATAAAGTAAAACACAATTAAGGGCTTCAAAAGTCTAAATATAATCAACAGCGAACAGATTTCTTGGGTTAATGATGCAGCAACTTGGAAAAATATAATTCAGTGTACATTAGAAAGTATTTTACACAGAAGCTTTGTAAAAGGGAAAATTAGTAATAGATTTCATATACAGTGCAACACATTCTGTGCCTCATAGTAAAATTGAAAAGCTGCAAAATAAAGAAAAATGACTGTTTAATTATTGTTCATATTCATATATCAAGAGTGACTGTTTTGGGGGGGGGGGTTCCACCCATGTGCACTCATCACCCACAAGCATATGTGTGTGGGCGATGAGTGCACGGGTGATTCTGTCTTAACACACTGGAGTCAAATTGGCACACTCTATTCATCTGTCCATCAATCAACCTGCACTACATCATAATGATCTGACGGGAGGGGGGCAAAGACTAATGCTAATCCCTCTGAGAAGCTCCAGAGGCTCCCAATTAGAGTCTTGCCAAATGTCAGTCAAAACAATTATCAATCAATCAGCCACAATTATGGATAAACCTGATTAAATTTTTGTTATTTCTGACAACTAAATCTATGTTGCATATCACACGTACTGAGTGATGTGACGGCTTTGTGTTTGTGAAGGATTACCGTAGCATTATAAGGAAGCTGGGCAGTCACTGGTGTCCTGCTTGAAGACATCTTGGTAATGTGTTTATTAATGAAGGATTTTAATTAATTAAGAAGAGTACTTTATTTACTATTATCTTAATTTTATATGATCATATTATATTAATATTGTCAATACAAATGAATAGGGAACTCCATGCACTTATGTGTGTAGTGGTCAGTGTTGGTCAAGTTACTTGAAAAAAGTAATCAGTAACTAATTACTGATTACTTCCCCCAAAAAGTAATCCAGTTACTTTACTGATTACTTATTTTCAAAAGTAATTAGTTACTTAGTTACTTTTTAAAAACATGATTTACAACCTAAATAGGTAATAAAGCGATAGATCTTTCAGCCTAATTCTATTTTTTCTGCATAATCCATCGTATAAAATGTAATCAAATGGAAAAGTCTCTTTTTAAAACTTTACGCATGAAGCAAACATTAAATTATATGCAACATTCTCTGACTGGAAGAAATTTGTTTAACATTTAAACCTGATTTCTGCACATTCCAGCACATAAAATAAAATAGGTTTTTGTGTTTACACTCACTCTTTCAAATAAATTCAAGTGAAACACAGCAGAAAATAAATAAAATCAAAGACTCAGCGGTCCTGTTGCTCTATTTTCACCTGTATAGCAGGAGTGGGGCAGGCGGAGGTTTGCCCTGGTGCAGGTGTGCCGCAGCAGTCAGTGGAAGAATCCGCGAGTTTCTCTGGGAATTTCCCATTACATAGCAGCGTATTCGGTGCTTGCTCAGAAGTTTAGGGGGTTTTTTGCTTTAAAAAGAAATTTTCTTCCCACGCAGTGAGCAGCGGACGCTCATGTTTTCGTCACTTTTTACAGAATCAAACTCAAAGTAAGGTCAGTACTTCCACACTTTAAACGCTACACGGTCATACTCTCTCCTGCACTCGATATATTATCCATTGTTGATCTGCACACAGCTGTTGTCATGAACGTCGCACTCGCTTACGTCACTGTCATGAGACACTCTCACAAAAAAATCACGGTTTTAGCAATGCAGTAACGCAGCGTGCTTACGGGAAAGTAACAGTAATCTAATTACCTTTTTGGCAATAGTAATCCCTTACTTTACTCATTACTTGAAAAAAGTAATCGGATTACAGTAACGCGCTGTAACGCACTACTGCCCATCTCTGGTAGTGGTTAGCTTATCTCACTTTAAAACGGACTAAATGTTTATCCACCAACCCCACACAGTTATTATCAATCAATACACAATACAGGGTTTCAGAATATATTTCAAAGCTTTTCTTTGGATATCGGTTGCTTTCTTATAGCATATTCATAACGTACTTCATACCGTGTACATATTACATACTGTAATAGACCCATTTCTGTAATATACTTACATATCTATATTATTACTAATATATATTGTAATATATCTATATCATGGCTAAAGCACTTCTGGATGGATGCAAACTGCATTTCGTTGCCCTGTACCTGTGACATGTGCAATAACAATAAAGTTGAATTTTATTCTATTCTATTCTTTCAATTCTTGTATCTGACCATTTCCAGAGGAATGTTTTTGTTTTGTTTGGTTTGTTAAGCCACTTAACACTGACCTATGAATGATTCTAGCATAAAAAGGCTCCTAACCCAAGGGATGACATTATGAGCAAGTGTTGTGTTTACAAAAAACAGACAAGTTAGCAAAGAACCAGTTTTAAGATGTAGCTTCCCTGCCACAAAATGTATAATTTGTTACAATTTCTCAAGAAAAATGTCAAAGGTAACAGTTTGACAGGCATAAAATTGTATTTTTGCGCCAAAAACTATCTACAGGAGATGAGCAGTTTCTGCCGTGCCCTTAAGAAATAGGGGGGGAAATCCATCAAAGACTGGAAACAGTATCTAAGAGATGCATCTGGAGCTGAAGTTGAAGGTTCATCAGAAATGGTCTGAATGGAAGGGTGAGGGTGGGACAGCCATTCTTAAGGAAGGTAAACAGGTAGAAAAGTTATTACAAATTACAAAAGAACTGGATTAAAAGTCACTGGCAAAAGGTCTGATGGCATGAGGAAAACAAATTTGTACATTTTGGTTCAAACTACCATCAATATGTATAGAGGAGGTCAGGAGAGAGGTACAACATTGAGTCTACAGCCATCTGTAAAACATGGTGGATGCTCTGCTGTGGTTTGGGGCTGCATTTCAGCCAGACGGACTGGGGATCTTGCCTGATGGAATTATGAACACAGAAAAGCACCGTCAGATTTTGATCCATCATGCAATTACATCTGAAAAGTGTAACGTTGGCAACGGCTTCAATTTTCAGCATAACAATGATCCCAATCATACTGCCAATGCGGTAAAAGCATACCTGGACTGAAAAACACACTGTGGAACACCATCAGTCATGGATTAGCCTCCCCAGAGCCCAGACCTCAAAGTTACTGAAATAGTGTGGGATCATCTTGACAAGAACAAGCAAACGGCAACACACATCCTTTGAAAGCCCTTCAAGAAGCCTAGAAAATTATCCCTGAAGCATACTTAAGATTTGGCATGACCACTGTTATTCTTCAACACAGCATGGACTCTCTTAGCCGTTTTCTTGTCATTTCCTTCACTTTCAGCTCATTAGAATTATACAAGCTCTGTTTTTGCCTTATATATTTTATCTCCAAGTACCTTTACACGTTTCAATAAATTGCTACGCCTATTCCTAACTTTCCTACCAAAATATCAAGAAATAGGAGATGGCCCAGAGCTGTTCTTTCAGTGGCCCAATGAATCACTGATGTAAACAGCCCCATAGCTTGGCTGGATTAATGCAAATGTCTTTTCACCTAAAATTGAAAAAAGCTCAATGTCTGCACTTTTTATGTTGTGGGGTTATGGTGTGGGAGTAACATGTCAAAATTGTCCAAAAAACAGAGTAACCACATATAACCACAATCATTACCTTTTACATTAACTTCTTCACCTCCAAATCATCCAATCTGTGCTCACTGAGAGGGAAAAAGTACTGTATTTTCAGTGAGGCTGTTCCTTCAAGTAGTATAACCAATACTGCAACTGCAGCAATGCTGTATGCTATAATGTCCTTATGCAGCCTTCAGTTCACTCTAACACTGTCCAACATATGAAGAAACGGGCGTGCCCTGATTACTGAATCCCTCCTTGGCTATTGTAAGGGTCTCTTGCCCTGCTTGGGAAAGCAGAGTGGCTTTCGCCATTAGCGTCTGCTTTGCTGAAGGTGATGGATTCTAACATTATGTGAAACTGTACATACACTCACATTACCTTCCCTCTCATTAGTCTCATGCACATAACTTATGAAACCAAGCAGCTCACATGCAATGTCACTCCATCCATTCCTTATTGACACCTTGTGCTCGTTGAGTGGGCTGCAATGATTTGGCTTGATAATAAGTCACCTAACTGAGTCCATTTTTTTACCCAGAAGGCATATATTCCACGGTAGAGCTGCTAGGAGACGATAAGACGGTGAAGAGATAATGGCTATTGGTATGCCATGTTATAGCACCTGAGAGGGCGTTAATTACCGTGCTTATGGGTGTTTGACAGGAATGCTGAGAGGAGAAAAGGACAGCAAGGTATTGTCAAGAGTGCACAAGGCGTCATTATCACAGGATTAGGATTTCTGTGGCGTCAAGCTAAACAGTGTAACATCAGGAGTACACAAAACACAGCAAAGTTGTTTGAAATGAGTCAGCTGGTTTTTCCTCTCTCTGTGTCTCTCTGCTTAACAATGTTTGATTTAAATTTAAAGCTGATGAGCTGCAACACAAAGATGTCCAAGTTTAGATACGGGCCAACTTTCTACCAAGTGATTAATTAATTTTCAAAGTAACAGCTGCAGCTGCTTAGTTTCATTCCCAGTGGTTTTCTCTTACTGTGTTCTGGTTTATAACATTGAAAATGTTATTGAATTTATGTATAATATACTGTACTCTTAAGCCTAAATGCTGTGAAGCAGTTGATTATGACACCTCAGCAGCTGGAAGCCTTAAAGCAAAACTCAAGTTTGTTTGTTTTTTAATACCAGGGTCTTTAGTTTTACTCATTATAGAATGGAGCAATATACTGACAGCTGTGCAACACAAAACTAAGCAAAGACACAAAGAGTCAGAAGTTTACAAGTTCATTTAGACCAGTGGTTCTCAAACTTTTCACAATGAGTACCACCTCATAAAATATATGGCTCTTGAAGAACCACCCTTATGACCAACATTAAAATACAGTAGTATAGGCCTATTTAACACCACATACAGTTTACACAAGACAGTTTTATTTCTTATATGAATACTATTTATTTTAAATGTCATAAACAGGACGTGACAAGTGATAATAATAACAACTGTACTGCATTAAAACATTCACAGCAGGTGGGATATCCAATCTTTAAGTGATGACCTGATGAACCCTGCTTCCAGGTCCCAACTACTGTGCATTTATTAAGGCTGTTGTGTTTTTAACATTTTTTTAATGTTTTGCGTCTTGTTCTACATAATCTGAACAAGCCCCTAAAAAAATCAGTGATTACTGTTTGCCTCTCTCAGTTTTTGTCATCACTATTCATTTTAAAGCTCAGTTTTAAAACCTTACAATGTAACTACAGCCCAGCCCATGCAGCAGTATATTAATGACTAACCTTATATTGCAGTTGTTCTCCTGCCATGCAGCTACATTTGTTCCTAACCATCTGGAACCCTCATTGAGGGTTTATATGATGCTAACCATAGCTGTGTAGCTACCCACCACATAGCACATCATTATATACCAGCTAGCCCAACTTCAGTAACACTACAAACATCACTGCTGTTTAGTTTTCTGTCTTCATTTATGTCGGAAGTGATAGCAGAGCTGTACATTTAAATTTTTGCTGTGGCAGTTAAGCTGCCGGATTTTTGGCTTCACGACCCTCCTTCATGGTTCGTGCACATCGCAACTCAGTTTGCTCTTCGTGGCGTTTTGGGCGATGATACAAAATACCATCATGCGGTGGCCTCGCTGGATCCGCTGTCCACCCGCCGTGTGATGACCCTCCTCTGGGATCCCCCAACCCAAGGGAAATACACCGCTCTCAAGGCGCTGCTCCGATGCAGAACGGCCAAGAAACTCCTCTCTCTCTCAGGCCTGGGTGATGGTACTGCTCTCAAGCTCATGGAGAGCACGCTGTCCTTGCTAGGAATGGTATATTATTTAATCTTAAAAAAATTGGAGATTTCCCGCGTACCACCCAAGTACCACTAGTGGTACACGTACTACCAGAGAAGCCCGCGTACCACTTTGAGAATGACTGATCTAGACCACACTTTAACTGGATCCATCCATTATTTTTTCAACCCTTGTATGAATAATCATTTTTCAACAAGATTCAGAACTCCTTCAGTAATCTTAACGTGCAGACGAGGCTGATCAAGGGTGTCTTTATTATCCTCCAAGGGGCAATTTGTTATACAATCAGCAGAAATCACACAACCATCAAACAATAATAAATAAATCAAATGAAAACAAACACACTTAGAAAAAAGCAGCATTGGAAACACAGTGAACTTTTATGTCTATTTATCCTGCGTGTTGCCATGTAGCCACACAGAAGCAACTTGAGCTCCTTAGATAAGGGGTGGCAAGGCCTTGTTCAAAGTTCTAACTTGTTTCGCTGTTCATTTTGAATATACCTTTAAGTCTCTTTTTCTTTTTTTAGGTTCAGTGACTCATAGCAGCTAACGAAAAAAAAATGTAATAACAGATTCAATAAAAAGGGCTGTTGAAAGAAAAACCACATAGCTCACAATAGAAGTTCTACAGAGAACATCCACCTCAAACTCAAAGGTCAGCTGATTAATTATAGTGCCAAGATGTTTAGACTAGTACACAAACCTTTAACACCGCAGGCGAGATGGTTGTAGAATCCATCCTAAAATCCATGATCATCTCTTTAGTGTTGAATAAGAACAACTTGCACCAGTCCTAACAACAGAGCCAAGATCAGGTCATCACTACCCAGTAAAGTCACACTGACTGCCCTGTCTGCAAACTTAAAAATATGCCGCCTCACGTATTGGCTTTAGCGCTGGTTGGTGTATGGCACAAATAAATAAGCAGCTCTGTGGTGTTCCAAAGCAGCAGAGAAGAACATCAGATAAACACCCTTATATTCAACATATCGAGCCAGCTTTTAGGAATGTAATAAATACTTGCAAACTCTCCTGCTAAAGCCTTGGGCTACTTACAAGATTCTAAAAGAAAAAGACACCTTTTTTTAATGTGCAAAAGTCTTTGCACCCTCTAAGTTTGGCAGGACCATAGAGTGCCCAGTGCATCATCAGTACCCCTGCATGACCTAAAACCAATCTGGAATGGGTTTAGATTTGCCTGCACTGTGTGTGGAAGCATCTCTTTAACTATCATCTCAAATTACTGCATTATAACAGAGGCAAATGTCACAGGCCTGTGGTCATCAAGTGGCTTAGGAGTGGTGTTTTTTGATAATGATATTGTCATTAGTTTCACAGGTATTTGCAGGATTTGGCATTTTTACATGATGAGCTAATGATGGCAGTGGGATGGGAAAATTAAAATGCCACCAAAGTTAATAAAAATCCAACCTTACGGGGACAATGAATGTCTATAAATAATGTCATATCAAACCATGCAAATGTTGATGAGACCTGAAACAGAAAAGATCATGGCTCTAAAACAAAACTTGGGTGAAACGTCACTGACACTCAAATTCTAGACACTATGACCAAGATGATCTAAATGACATGTTGAGCCATCAAATAGTTGTTGAGAAATCTGATTTAAAAATAGGGAAATTTGGCTGTGTCTTTCGTGGTTTTAATCAACAGTTCTTCAGATAACACCAGCAAATAACATTTGCAGATAATATCACAATAGGGATTCAGATCAAGCGAGTAATCTTCCAGGTAACTCTTTAGTTCAGAAGTTCTGAGGCTCATGGGCAGTTTTCCAAAATGCACAGGATTAGGTAAGTTTTCGCATGTTTGTGTTGTTTGGTGTTTAGCTCAGACTTGCAACATACACTTGGTAGTTGAGTCTGTTTGAGGTCAGATCGTGTTCACACCATAAACAAACCTCTGGAGTTCTTTTGGAACCGGACTGAGAACACCTACTCCAAAGGGTCTTGGTCCAGTAATTTTGGTCTGTACACATATTTGGTTACTGTGTTCAAATCTGCACAGGAAAAGCCAGAGTTATATTTAAACTACTAAACACTGCAGATATGAAAACACTGAGAAGTGGGAGTCATTTTTGGGGGCTTTAACTATCTGTGCAAAATTGCACTACAATATGTGTTTGTCTGTGTGTAGAGTAATACAACACTCATGTCACAAGAAAACTTTTAATTCTAGCTTTGGTATCATGTCATTGTGGGAACCACTGAATGTGAAAATGACAGTAAACACAACTAAAACTAGTTGTTGTGCCCATCCATTGCAGTTGAAAGCACGTGCATTGAGTTCCGGTACATCTGGAAGGTCGTAGTTGAGGGAAACAATATTCTCTGCACAGCTAATGTCATCATGCTTTTCGATGTTTGCTTTGATTGCTGTTCCATTTCTTTTTGTTCATGTTTTAAATCTCAGTTAACATCATCATTCTACTCTGTTTCACCTACCTTTGTTCTTCTTTCCACCAATTTTGGTTATCGCCTGTGTTATTTGAGCTAGTCAGTACACCTGGCACCGTAGCTGCTCACTGTTGTGTTGCCAGACTGTCTTTGAACCAAAGGTCCACTGCAGTCAGGCATCGGCCATTCTCAAGTTTGTTTTCCTTATGTTTTCTTGTTAGGGTTGTTCTTTGCGACCTCTAGTCTGTTCTGGGACTTTTGTCCGAGTTTTCACCTTTGTACGTTATTTAGTGTGTGTTTTGGTCTTTCTCTCTCTGGCTTTTGCCTTTTTTTCCTCATCCTTGCTTAGGTTGCTTCAATAGATGACAACCTGCGTGTAACCTAGGGTGTTATTAAAGTTTGGGATTTTTTACTTTTGCCTGTCTCTCTTCTCCTATGTTTGGATCCTCTCTGCTGTGAATCGCCACAGATGAATATAATAAGGAAAGTTTGAGTAATAACCTCTCATGAAACCTGTAATTTCAATAGATTTTAATGTAGTTAAACAGCAGATGTCCCTACATCCATGCTTCTGTTCTGCAATTTACAAAAATAAAGCTGGTGACTAAAATGTGCAACCAGTAGTAATGTTGTGCCGAATATGATTTTTTAAAAGAGCATCCTGTGGGGAAGCAAAATCTCTTTTACAAGCCTTAAAATGAATGTGCACAGACTGAGAAGTAGGGGTGGGTTTTGATAATCGATTCATCGATTAAAATCGATTCTGGCTTGGATAATGTGATATCCATTCATTAAAATCCTGAATCGATTTTTTTATATAAATGTATTTTGCCCAAAATTCCAGAATCTCAGGTGAAACGTCACAAAATTTTGACAACCACCAAACATTTAAATCAGTAAATGAGAGCAGGAACACGGCTTCTGCACAAAGACGTAACCACAAAGCGCGGACCCGCAGATCAGAAGCAGTGAGATGTTGCCTTTCTCACCCGACGGCACGGACACGGTCGGGGCTGAAAGCCGACAGCTCACTGATTCTGATGTTTCAGGGGTTCGCGCTTTGTGTTTATGCCCTTTTTGCGCTGATTCTAAAGCTGTTAGTTTGATCTCTCTCCAAACAATATTGACCGAACCAGCAGCAAAAGAAGATTCAAACTAAGCTTCACATAAACATCGTCATGGATTCCCTCTGACTTTTGCTGTTTTGCTTCCACCACGATAAAATCACACTTCATGCACAGCTCTCTCTCTCTTTCTCAGTGTACTTCAAGAACAGTTTCCTGTCTAAAAATCTGTTTTCTTCATTATTCGCTTGCTTGCTACGCACAAGACGACCGTTGTTTACAGCGCCGTCGGCCAATGTTTTTTTTTCCTTTTACATTCTTCCGAAAAGAAAACCTAATTTCTGCTGTTCAATAAGCTTCTGAACAAATTTAAACTTTTTAAAATTATACAAAATGCAAAACGCCGTGTCTCTAATAAAACCGCTGTAACTTCAGAGGTAATGTTCATATGTTGATTAATGGGTTTCTTTCGTTTTTTGATGCACTGCAGAATATTTTTATAAAATCCCAGGCCAGGAAAATCACCTTCATGTTTTTCTGTTTTATCTTCAGCTACTTTGACACAAAGGCATCTGCTGTGACGGTCACACCTTTGATAAAATCTGGAAAGTGTCAGCTGCCTTTTTATAGATACAAAAATATGTAAATGTACTGATCTGAATTATAATACTTCTGAGGCAAAATTTCCCCGATTCAAATCGATTTGAATCGAATCGAATCGTGGATCAAATCGATTCAAGACCTTGTGAATCGGAATCGAATCGATTCTAGAAATCAGTGACGATACCCAGCCCTACTGAGAAGTTTTCTCTCTGTGATAAAAATGAATAAAATAAGAGAAAACAAGAGCAATCACCGAGTAGCTCCCCAGTTGGGCAGTTGGCATGGCAACAAGAAAACACTGCTCTATCTGCTCTTTATAGGGATTATCAACATAGTTGGGATGCATCCTTGATTAGTCTGCACTGAAGGAAAGCTACTGTGTGTATTTCTGAAGTGAATAAAGTCCTAGAAAGTGAAATATAAAGAAACAAAATTAGTCCTTTTCTAGTTTAATGTGTGTTTGAGAACTTTGCATCGAGACACATAAGAGAAACTTTGCACTTGGAGAAAACTGAAGTCAAATGAATGGGAGAATTGACATCTAAAACTTCAAAATGTGCATAAAAAAGTCCTGATGCATGCTCAATGATCAGTGTTTGTTGTTCCATGGTCATGACAATTTGCATATCAATGATCAAGGAACTGACCTCACAGCCCATTGTTGTTTATAAAGCAGGGAAAACCTGCAGTCAGCTGAGACTGAAGAAGTCACTTGGATGAGTGATGAAAAGTTTCTTCCATTGAAAACGCTCCATCCAGATGACCAGAATCAACTTTTGGAGTGCTTATAAATGTTTATTTATTCCAGATATTTTTGCAATTACAGTACTTACACAACAAAGCCAGCTAAACAACAGCAGCTGGTTATAAGCTTACTTGTTCATGTCTAAATCCAACAATTTCCACTTCAAATAAATTTTCACTAACACTGGCTAACAGCAGATAACAGCAGTACTTACTGACAGAAAAATTCAGGATATCCTTAACTCACCTCAGTATTGCTGGCATTTAACAGACGTGAGCTCGCATCGGACTCTTTTCAGAAAGTTTTACAGCCTCCTCCAGAGTAAAAAGATGTACAGTTACGTCTCCACCACCCTGTTCAGTCATGAGCCTTATTCTTACTTTACTTCCCGTGTCTCATTATTCAGATTTAGCTCGGCCCCGTACAGTTCCACTTTGCCCTCATCACCTCCTGTGTATTTATCCCCTGTTTGTCTCAGTTCCTTGTCACATCGTACTGTTTCTGTTTCCCAAGTTGTGTCAGAGTTCCTGGAGTAACCCCTAGTGCATCCTATGTTTGTTCATGGACTTTGTTATTGTTGTCAACCGCACTACTGCCTCGCTTCCAGTAAAAGCTTATTTTCATTTGATCCCTGCGTGCCTATGAGTCTGCATCTAATATGACATCTACACATCTTATATCAACCAGTAATAGCTCATAAAGATGCATATTTAGATGCCTCATTGGTCAGAGGAAGCCAATTCTTTGAATTCATATATGTGTGGCGCCTGGATCCACAATTAGCATCATAACTCACTGAAATTTCATGTGGATTTCTGCAGTACAAATGCTAAATGCTTATTTGTGATTAAAAGTGTGTATTTTCTTTTATAAAAGCACTGCATCTTATTATAATAGTGTGATGGCATGCCACACATGGTAAGCTCCACACCTCACCACCAGGTGATTCACTTTAGTTTACGTTGCAGTCACTACTTTAATATATTCTACTTATTGTTCAGTGTTGTTTCTTTATTAAATTTATTTATTTTTCTATCACACCTTCCAATGTTTATATGGCGTGCACACATATTAACACTGCAAGGTCAAAGTTCTGTTTTATGTTATATTAATATGTCTTTCTTTGTTTGAGTTACCTGGGGTTTGGCTTCTCCTCCTGCCTGGCAAAAGGTGTGTCATCTGGTTTAGCTAAACGAGGAATTTAAGTTCCCCCTGTGTCATTTCAGGAGGTCAGTTTATCTTATGTTTGTTTGAGATTTTGCTAATTGTTATCTTGAGTTTAGTCTATTTAGTTGACCTCTTTTATTGGGCTGCCTGTTTAAGTTTTGGCTTTGTTAAATATATTTTCATATTTTTTGGGTCAATAAAACCCCTTTTTTGAATTAAACACCTGTGTCCTTTATGCTTTACTGCTTGGTCCCTGACAAATAGTAAAAGTAATTTCTTTAATGTAATTTTTAAAATCAGTATTTAAATTCTTTAGATACTTTTTGCAATCATGTGTTTGAATTGGCTGTATTGAAACCTGTTAATTGGTAAATTGTTTAAGTCAACAGATACAGTTTCTAAGTTTCACTTTACAGAAGCGCCAACTTTGCACAAATGACCAGAAAATGGGTCTTTGACACGTGTCCTCTACCTTTATCTCCTGGTTGGTACACAGGTCTGTCTGAACAACCATGTAGTTCATGTAGTTTTTTAGCTACATTTCAGTCAAATGTGCAAGTTAGCTGCTGTGTTCCCTGCATTTTTATCTGTCCATCCACCCATCCATTTTCTTCTACTTATCCAAAGTCAGCTCATGGTTTCAGGGTATTCCAGCTGGTACTAAGTGGCTCTTATTACAGACTGAGCATCATTTAAATGCCACAGTCTACCTGAGTATTGTTTCCAACCGTGACTGTCTCTTTATGATCACAGTGTACCCATCTTCTGATGGCTGCATCTAGCAGGATAATGCACCATGTCACAAAGGTCAGAACATCTCAAAGTGGTTTCTTGGACACGACACTGTACTCACATGCCCTCCACCGTCATCAAATCTCAATCCAAAAGAGCACCTTTGGGCTGCAGTAAAACAAGGAATTACCATCTTGGATGTGTCTGCAGTAACTGTATAATGTTGTCACGTCAACATAAAGCAAAAACTCTGAGGACTGTTTCCAGAAACTTGCTGATCTGTGCCATGAAGGGGGTCCAACCAGGTACAAGCAACATGGAACTAACAGACTGCCCGGTGAGTGTACATACTCAAGATATCAACGTATTTATTCATGCAAAAATTTCCAAAAGAATTCTTCTCTGTTAGATTTGGCATTTCATTTTAAAAGCCTCACAATATTAAAAAAAAACAAATAAAATAGAAAGAACTGAACCTAACAAGTGCAGCGTCCACATGTACTGTATGTGTGTGCATATGATTAGCTTACCTACACTAAAAACAGCAGTTACCACGGCTGTGGCTCTGGCTTCATATCAAGAAATTAGGAGCACGGTGAAAACTTAGGAGGTGTTGTCAGTTTTGGTGTAATTACTTTCACTGCCAGAAAGCAGAAAAAACTTGCAGCAGATTTTTTATACTGCACTTATTCATACAAGTATAAAAGTGTCACATCCACACCCTTGTCACACGAATTTAAATGATCTTATTGTCGATAAAATGAGTCATACCATCAATTTATTATTTAAATTTCTATTTTTGTAACTCTGAGGTGTTAATATGAAACTCAATGCCCAGCTGATTAAACTTCCGTGCAACGTCCAGTAATAACAGCTAAAAACCACCGGTACAATGAAAAATTAAAGGAAAACCATCCTGCGCTCACAATATTATTACAGCCACTTACATATTTCTGTCTGTCATTTAAAAATGAATGTTTGAGAGCAGGATAATGGGAATAATCCCGCTGCCCATTTTCAAATTAAATTTTGGTGTTCGTGGTGAGAGGAGTGTGTGTGCTCATCTCTTGGAAGCAAATCCTCCATTTGAATAACTTCCCTCAAGGCTTGATGGATGTGATACAGATATTAGATTTCCATCACTTCAAACTCTGAAGTTTCTGCCACTGGGTGACTAAATAATTGAAGACTTCTCCCATAAAAAACGCAATATATCTGTGTGAGAAAAATGTTGCTTCCTTAAATTTATCAGTCAATATTTCAAAAGGGTGGATGAGTCTATCCCCAGCAGCATAACTATTTGTAAGCAGAGGACTTAAAATGACTCATTTTTACGCCAGCACTCTAAGATTGTGTCAGTTTTATTTTGTGCAGTTGACATGAAACTTGTTGGTTTTAATTAAACATTTACTAGTTGCTTTTTAATAATTTTTATTGACTAGTGTGTGTGTGTGTGTGTGTGTGTGTGTGTGTGTGTGTGTGTGTGTGTGTGTGTGTGTGTGTGTGTTTTAACTATCTTCACGTCCTTGCTGCCAGGTGTTTTTAAAGGTCAGATCTGATGGTTACAAATAGTGACTTCTGTGTCATGAAGACAGAGCTCTAGCTCCAACTGAAGAACCTTCAGAGGTAAACTTTCCTCGGTCTCCAGGTTGCACGATACTGTCTTGAACAACTCCTTATTTCTTTATATCTTGGGATTTTGAATATGAGCAAACATACATGGAAAAAATATAAGCAAAGAGCAGGTTTGTATCATTTTAACCAGCTTAAAAGTCTTTTTTGATATGTCCATCTTTATTCTTCAGCACAGCCTGAATTCGTCTTTGCATTTCTTTAAGAATAAAGCTTTGCATATGACTCGTGTCTTCACTGTACACAAGCCATATGCATATACTTTTCTCTGTCAAGCTGATCCAACATGGGTTGGGCTTCTTCTGTATGTCTCAGATTTCAAATATTGGATTGATCACTCCGTAATACCTATTGCCTGACTTCCATTGCTTATATGGTTTGAGTATGATACCTCAGCCTTTTCTCCTGGTTTCTCTTCCTTAAGAATGGCTTCTTGACAGTCAGCCCCGTCCTGTTTTGATCAACTAAAGGTCCAGATATATCTTTCAGGTCCAGTGTCAATTTTTCTATTTCTTAGGGACATGACTTCTGATGATTCTGTTCATCTGCTGTGGATACTTTTAAAGCCTACCACTTCTTCTCTTGTCCTCTGCATGCACATACTGAGTTAAAAAGTTGTGAATTCTTTGGGACTCAACTTGTTGATGGAAAAATACTATTTTATTCTTATCAAACTGTGCTATCTTTGGCATTTTTCAAAGATTCAACTACAGAAATGGGAACAAGTTATTGTTTGCAACAAGCTGCCAGTAATAAAATGCCAAAAGGTATAATTTAAAATAGGCTTTTTGCTAAGCTGTGCAAACACCAGAGTGCTTCTTCCACTGAGTTCTGTTTTTATGCTTGAATGATTCATGGGTCAATGTTAAGTGGATTAACAAATAAAAAATCATTCCTCTGAAAATTATCACGTACAAGAAATAAACTGAGCCAGTGCCCAAAGAAAAACTTTGAAATGCCAAAGGCCATTGTAAATCTGGCTCAATGGAAGGAAAACTTTTTTAAAAATGAGGGATGGTGGTTCAAGACTTTTGCACAGTACTGTACTGTTAGAGTAAAATACTGCATTTAAATGCATGCTTCTATGCAGAAGAGATTAAGATGACACAGTTCCACAAATAATTACTTCAGTTATTTATATCTGTAATTTAAGGGGAGACCTAGGCATTACTTCAGACTTCTCAGGATATGACTCATTGTATTCTTTTACAAAGAAGGCACAGTGGCTCTTCATCTTCAAAGTCAGTGACTGCCAAACCCTTAGTTGTTTGCTTTATCCCTCAGTCTGCTAAAGAGTAATTAGCACGGCCGTTCATTAATTACTTATGAGTTCATGGCCTGACATCGGAGCGCTGCCCGGGCAGGTGACTGTATCTGTCAGCTGAATCCAATTTTGCCAACTCGCCGGACGTTCGTGATTTGTTCAATCAAGACGTCACAGACAATTTGTCTGGTACGCCTCGGCCACCTCCGAGCTCTTCACAGAAAAGAAAATTAGAGTATCCGTCAGCCGTCCCAAAGGGTCTTGCCTTTGGGAGATGTAGCATCCTCCCCCTCTGTTGACAGACCTGGCGCCTGCCTCACTTGTCACTGTAATTAGTTTTGTTTCACTACCATTGTGCTCAGCAGCTCTACTTTATTGCTGCATAGCCGTGTGCAGTCAGGGCTCATTCCACAGTGTTGCATTAAACAAGGCTGCTTTTAAATGCTCTGACATGAAAAGCAAGCTTTCTCCTCAAACACTGATTTCTCCTGCTCTCAGCTGGTAATAAGTAAACATACTTTTTGTGTCCAGCTCCCTGCTTATTTGCAACAATTACAGCCCAGTGTTCCACTGATGATCTGTGGATAACTTTAATTAATCAGCTGGATAATGGTGCATGTGATCAGTGCAGAAGAAAAAGGTCATGTGGGGGCTTGGCCCATCACGGATGGGAGAGCAAATCTCGGAGACTGATGAACGGCAGCAGAATGTTATTTTATCAGCCAACACGTGGTCTCTCTGGTAGCAGTTATCTGGTGTGCACAGGATTTAAGGAACATGGAACCAGGACAAAACCAGATTTAGCATTATGTCTGATTGTGGAAATGATACCACGGTTTAAGGAAACCATGCTCATCGTCTGCAGACAGATATATTTTCTTGCAACGTAACAGGCTTATTTACCAACCTGTTGTAACCGGCGCTTGTTTGCCCATGAATCTAAAGCCAATACCAAGAGTCAAATGAACTCGGGGATTTATGCTAGAAATAGCTAACTGAGGCAAAGAGAATGTGCCCTGTATTTTGGAAATATTGTAGCTCGAGGAAATAATTTGCACTTATGACCCAATTTTGAGAAGAGTATTGAAGAAGAATAGACAGCTCTCTCAAAGAAAATAATGGAAAAAAGATTGAGATTCTGGTTTCATCTCACACTTAGGCATGCTCTCTAAACATTAGTAGCGTGCAATTTGTGTGCACTACCAAATTAAATCTGAACAAAATAAAAGTACATGCTCTTTCACTTTTAAGGGTTTACATTACATCTGGTCCTTAGCAGGTCTTAAAATTATTTAAATACATTATTTTAATATAATAACAGATGACATGTTGCATTGTCTCATTGTTTATTTAGGAAAAAACCTAAGCTATAATGCTGAAGCAGTGTGAGAAACATAAGGGGATAGTGGGATGGTAAGCAGCAGTTATTCAAATGTCTTTGATTAAATTATCATCGACATCTTTTTGTTTGTTTTTTATTTTCTAAACTGTTAAAATTACATTACAGTCACATGCTATGCCTAAAAGTGGAGGTCAAAGTGGCATTGTGGCTATGTATGTAAAACAAACCTAAGCTCTTTCATGAACAGAGAATAAGACAGAATGGGATATTTACAGTTGTGCACAGTAACTCAAGGATATCTTTGGTAGATAAACAGACTAAAAATAGATAACCTTATGAGTAAGAGAGGAAAATAATGAATGAAAATAAAAGTGAATGAAACAACACAGAGTAAGATAGAATAGAATTGGGGCAGCCAGTTTCACCCAGATATAGCTACACGGTAAGGTAATATTTCTAAATGGTTGAAAAAGAGTTTCCATGTGTTCAAAAATGTTGCAGTTGACCCACGTAGAGTATATTTGATCTTTTCCAACTTATTAAAATGAAGCGAATCTCTGATCCAGGCCTCATGTGAGGAAGAGGAGGATGACTTCCACTGGAGCAAAATCAGACGAGAGTTAAAAGGGTCACGTTTTGGCAAAACAATCTCGCCAGGTGTCACACCAAACAGAGCAACTGGGGCAGTTGGATCTAGGTGTGCCTGAAGTACCTCTGACAGTTTACTGAAAATTTCTGACCAAAGGGACAGAACCAGAGCATGCGCATCAGTGAGCCAGGAGCTTGTTTACGTCTATCACAGACAGAGTCAACATCGGGGTAGATTTTTTGGAAAGCTTGGGTTTTGATTAGTCTGCATAGTACAGCCCCTAAACTGGACTAGCACTAATAGATAATGAGTTTACTTGGATCAGGAAATTGCCCAGGACTTTGTGAGGATACACTTCTCCAAGTCCTGCTCCCAAAGTGAACTAATAGCTGACAATGGGGCACTCTGAAGAGAGGTTTCTTTTGTAGCTGGATGAAATTGCACCTTTTTTATTCCGAAGTGGAAGTAAAAAGGTGTCAGTGGGTGGAGTTAAAGGTTGAGAGGGAAAATGGTGGGTCACTCCTGAAATTGCGAACTTGAAGGTATCTGAAAAAGTCGTTTTTTCAGGATCCTATACTTAGCTACAAGTTGTTCGGAGGAAGGGAAAACTTCCACAGTATACAGATCATGAAATCCTTATTAAATGATTTTATACACAAAGTAACAAAGCCTCCTTCCCCTAGCAAAGTACTAAAAATATGATTCCTGATTCATAATTTGCAGGCCACGGTGGCACGTAATTGATTCCAGATTTTAAGGGTCTTCTTCCCTGATAAATTTCTGCAGTATTCTGCAATGTCTGGACCTCTAGAGGTCTAGACCAGAGCAGTCAGGGATGATGGTACACAGGAAGAACTCGCTATTCTCAGCCACTCTGGGATGTCAGGTGCATCGTTCTCATGCAGCCAGTACTGCAGTATATGGAGGGTAGATGCCCAGTAATAAAGGGAAATTTGGTAGCGCCATTCCTCCAACCTCCCAGGCCTCTGTAGAAATATTTTACTGATCCTTGAGGGTGTTTTATTCCAAACAAACCCTAAGATCAAATCAAGTTTCCTGAAAAA
This sequence comes from Aulonocara stuartgranti, assembly GCF_965226115.1. Lineage (NCBI taxonomy): Eukaryota > Metazoa > Chordata > Actinopteri > Cichliformes > Cichlidae > Aulonocara > Aulonocara stuartgranti. Next base: position 17,087,958 of record NC_138960.1, read on the forward strand.
GGATTTGGAGATAAAAAAAATGGGGACACACGGAAACAGGAAAGACAATTTTGGCAAAACATTTATCTTAACTAGGCATATCTGACCAGATATAGACAGAGGTAGTCCTTTATTTCAAAAAGGAGTATATTTTAGAGTCAAATGTGAGTGCGTCTGTCTGACGGTTGCAAAGTCAAGCAACAAGACAATAATCACAAGCTCAGCAGCAAATCTACAACAGAAATGGATTAAAAAGAAAGTGACTCAGTCAAAGTCCAAACCTCAGCCTGATTGAAGATAGCTGTGATTAAATGCATGCTTCCAACTTCAATTAATTGAAGCTATGTTATAGAGAAGAATGGCTCAAACGTCCTTCAAAATGATGTAACAGGCTGATAAAGTTCTTCAAGTTAGGGCACGTGCACAATAGGACCAGAGATGATTATGCGAGAAACGTTTCCATGACCTCTTCATGTAAACAGAACACTGCTTTTACATCTTCAGCTGCGTCAAAATAAAACGTCCTTTTAGTTCACCTGAATTCAGTGGATCTCTTTAAAGAAAAATATCAAATGTAATTTCAAAAGTTGCTAAGTTACTAAAGCTTTAATAAATTGGTTTGATTAAATCAAGAGGGCACTGCTCTTGACTTTATATTGTGCTACATTCCTAGAAATCGGAAAAAAAATATGTTAATACAACTAAATAAAAAAAAATTAGATGGGGCCTTTCACTCCATTCATTGAATCTACATGATGGACATCAATAACACTTGTAGCAAAGTACTCAGCACCTGTGAGATCCCTTTATATTTCCCTTGTGATGTTTTGTGCACACTGCTATTTTAGAAAAGCAATTGCATGTGGGGATAAAATATCCTTTGTCCAGTAAGTTGACCATTTTCCTGAAGCCTTTGTGTTTCCTGGACACGTATCTTTGTTCAAACGTGATTAGGTTGATGATTTCAGAGAATGCGTGTGAGCTGGATGGATACAATGACACACTGTAGAGACTCACTCTCATGAACGTCTGAGCTGATGTTGAGCAGATGATTCACATTAGCAACCACTGCATTGTTTTTCTTGGCCTTCATGCATTAGTTATGCTGCTGTTTGTGGTTAGTTGTGTTGCTCTGTGGCTCACACACAACTCTACATTACTCTCTATATAATTCTCTATATAATTTCTTCTTGGCTAACATCATTTGTCCTAAATCCATGATAGTATTTCCAAATGACAGATGATGATCCACTTCTAGAGTCGAGCTCTTTCCCCTCTGCTGTGCCAGACATTGGATTTTTTTACAGAAAACGTCAAGCTGCGAGGTTCAGGGAACTGCTGTGATTGGCACATGAAGGTGGGTGATCAGCATGCGTGTGCATTAGGGACATTAATGGGTACATTTTATAATTTGTGGGCAACAAATGAAGAACTAATGGAGACTTTGTCTGACAAGAAAAGATTGAGTTTAAAAGAACAAAATAAAATAAACCTGTGCTACTCAACTACACTTTCTAACCACAATAAAACAGCACCTCTAAACCCAGTGGCCTTTTTTCGTTTCCCTAATTTGCATCTCCCTGACTCCTTTGTCTTCTGTCCTCCTGCCTGTGATCCAGAAATCAATCACTGAACACCATGTTGAAGGATATGTGTGTGTGTGTGTACTAAACCAGGAACAGGGTCCCAGAAGCAGCTCTACACTCTGTGTCACTTAAAATAGCACTGGGTCCCCCCCCCCCCTCCCCAAAAAAGCTACATCAAGCGTACAGAGGGCAGGAAGTCAGATGGGAATGGTATAAAGAATCCAGTCATTTTTCAAAATAAAAGACAAACCACGCTGCTCCTCAAAAGCTCCCAATCTGTGTGCGTGATTTGAAGCAGTGCAAAGCACAACATCAAAAACATGCATCATATATAGGAACTGAACCAAAACAGGTGACAGAACCAAAAATGAGCAAGCACGTGTGTGCAAAGCAGAACATAAAACTCGTGAAAGTACTTTTAATTTAAAACTTTAAAAAAACAAAACCTAAAAAGTGATATTTACTCTTAGAAAATTGTGAATCATAGATTTGTATGCCACTCCAGTGGCCTATAAAATACTGAAACCTGGCTTTAAAGACTGGCTCCTATTCAGCACAAAGGCATTACTGAAGCTGGCCACTGATGGTGATAAGGTCTGACTCGCAGTCTGAGTTCCAATTTATCCCAAAGCTGTTGGATGGTGTTTTAGGTCAGGGCTCTGTGTAGGCCAGTTAGGATCTTCTAAATCAAACTGGGAGAAGTTTTTCTTTATAGACCTGGCTTTGTGCCAATTTGTCAGGTGGGATGGGGTGGGGGGATTGCCAAGGTGAAAAAGGAAAGGGTCGAGCACAAACTACTGCTGGAAGCACACTCTTCTCTATAATATCACTGAATGCTGAAGCATTAAAATTTCTCCTAATTAGAGCCGAGGGGCCTAACCAAACCATGGAAAACATGCTCAGACCACATGCATTTGAGTGTAGTTTTCATACTGAATAATAGTCGAGGCAACGTAAGGAAAGAAAGAATTATGCAACCTCTGGGAGGTCCAGCTTTTTTTAAACATGCTGCTTCCAATCATCCTTGCTAGTTGTCATTTCAAGTGCACACCAGAATAGGCTCCATGCTGTCTCGCCCACCTTAGCATACATTTTCAAAGTTCAAGTATTCATTGAACTATTCTCTAGTTTTGGGGGGGTTTTTTCAAACCCATTTTTTCCCACTCTCAGCCTAGGAACACCTGCTCTTCAGTCCACAGCCATTAGTTTGTTCTAGCATCAGTCCACTCCTCTCACACACAGGTATCGCATCCTGCCACTACAATAACAACAGTAATGAACTGACTGGCAAGTGGCAGCTGTGCTCTGACCGCTCCTCTGACTTAAACCGATTCACTTCAACCCATAATGGTTTTTTTATTCCCAACGCTCCAGTATTACCAATACCACACACATGTTGCGGGTTCATTTATAACCAAGGACAGCCTTTTAGTAATCAGATAGAGGTTCGATAAACGCTGAACTGCTGACTCCCTCGAGGAAGGCTTCTGAAGGGCGATTTACCACCTCAGTGCTGATGTGATGTCTACCCTCTGCTGGCTCTGTGTGTCTGTATATGGAGGAGGCGTGGGGTATATGTGTGTGTACAGTCCTTTGAGAAGGGATAGACAGTGTGTGACAGAAGAACAGACTGATAGGCCCAGAATCCCCTTTGGCTCCTCTGGAAAAAAAAATAGCAGCAGACAAGCATCTGATGATGCAGCCTTATATTCTGTCCAGTGACAACACAATTTACACCTCTGAAAAGACACATCGATGCATAATAGCGTCTTTGACATTTTCATATAAATAAACATTTCCATCCCTCATAATGCAAAACAAATATTACGCAATAGGGGCTAAACCTCTGCTCATATCCTGAAAGCATTTCCATTTACTGTTTTTCTTTGATTTGATTTTACAAATATATATATATGTACATACGTGCCATGCTGTAGACCTTTTTATGGGAATAAGCTTGGTGGCCCACAGGAAATGATTTTTTTTCTCACAAAGCAAGAGTGACGCACATTTTTAATAAATACAAGAAAATAAAAGAAATGAAAGACAGAGAAAGTGGCAAGAGGGTAAAATTCTTTACAAAGCTGTAGAAAGAGAGCACAGAGGGCTACAGAAAAACATTTCAGCTTGAGGGTCTTCATCAGCATCACTGTAAAATATATACAGAGAATGTCTTAATATTGTTATAGAGTGGAAACAAATTAAAACAACCAGTTATATACACTGATTAGCCAGTTTGTTAGGTAAACCTCTTGATGAAAATATCTGATTTATCCGTTAACATTTAGGCATGTAGACCTGGCTCCAACTGAATATCTGAATGGTATCATTACACCTCTTGTTACAGCCAATGCATGCAGGAAAGATTGTCTAAACGCACAACATGCGATGGGCTGCAGCAGCAGAAGACCACACAGGAACAGGAAACACAGGAAACAATTCATACAGCCTCATTAAAATTGGACAGTAGGAGATTGGAAAACATTTCAGATGACAGGGTCATAACGTCACGTCGACAACACGAACGCATGGATCCATCCTGCCTTGTGTCACTTGTTCAGGATATTTCTGGTGGTGTAATGATGTGGCAGATATTTTCTTGGCAAACATACAAACTGTGCATCATTCAAACAACTTCGACAACAAAAATCAACTACAAATTGTGCATCTTACGTCCCCTCAAAGTGTTATATTAATGAGAAGCCCTGAGAAAAAATACATCTTTTAAAGAAAAGGCAATATACCACCTATAAAATGAAGAGAAAAAAATTTTGGTTTTTCTGCTGGAGAGAGTTTCTGAGACTGAATCTAAGACAAAGTAAAAATTGATTTCACCTTTTTTTAATGCAAACCTTAACCACACTTTGATATAGTTAATGGAACTCGTAATCTTGATTTAAAGGAGCAACACCATGACAAGAAGATTGTATTACAGCAGCAAATTGTTCACAGTTCAGCTGTGTTTTTAGCACCTGGATCAGCAATCACTGATATGAAATGGAAAATGCACTTCCAATTACCATCTACATGATGTGCGCCATGTATGGGTTGTGTCAGTTGATTCCGAGAACAGATGAATTATTGTCTTTCCTTTCATAAAGGAGGAACAAGCAAATCTTTTACTAAAGGAGGTAATAAGGGAAGCACTGAAGCACCTTTCCTTAGACTTTGAGAACTTGGACAGTTGTTGTTATGACAGCCACTCAGATCATTCTTGCTCAATATTCTCAGCTGGGAGAATTTCAGAGCAAAATTGACTATTCAACCACATCCATCATCCAGTGTCCAGGGGAAAAAATGCACCAAAAGGATGGTGTTTAAGTTTACTCCGTCTACCCAGAGTAACACAGATCCACTTAACTGACTTAAAAAGACAATTGTAAAAAAATAAATAAATAAAAATTCGAGTTGCAAAGCACTACCTACAGAAAAGTTATGAAAAATATATATCTGACAATACCACAAACAACTGATTAAAATAATGCTGCCATAGAAATGTCACAAAACCCAAAATAACCTTTTCAAGTATCATAAAAGAAGTGTCTAGAAGTTATGGATATCTTTCTATAAATATGTTTTACTTTCCTCTGTGAGCTCCAAATGTTCATGAGCATGCAAACTTCATGCACAATTTATTCATAAACATGAACTCATTATACAGGCCTCATAAGCACATTATTTATGTGCTGCTCAAGTGAAAAAGAATAATTTAAACTCGATGTACAGCGTGCTTGTTGTAAAAGGGAGCTTCTCCCCCTATTTGTGATGTCTTGGCTCTGCTCAGCAGCCTTGCATGAATAAATAAATAAATGCATGTCCTCCTGTCGTCTTCAGTTTCTTCAAGGTTTAGCTCCTCGAAACAATGTCCTGGGCAAAGGCGGGCATGGAGGAGGCTGTATGTCTTTTTGTTTTCCCCCCGCCTTCCTCGTTCCATTCTCTGAAGATTATGAACATATGATGACAGCAGCACAACATAATGCAGAAAATAGAAAAAAGTAGCTTAGCGCTTCTCACAGGCTTGACAGGGACACTGAAAGACAGACTGTGCTTAACAATCAAACAATACAGTGAACATACATTTTGCATTGGTTTCTAACACAAAAAGACACAAAAGTAGGAGAGAGAAATGTAGCAGGAATCCTGGAATCCTGTATTGCATCTGTGTATTGTAAACCCCCTTTAAAAAAAATAGACTGGTATTTATGTAGCAGTTTCAGCGTTTACTGACCGCTCACAGTGCTTTTACACCACAGACCACATTCATACAACACGTCACCTTCTCAAATCTATACCTATAGACATTTCAGACTCACCGGTTAACCTTAGATATCTTTTGGCTGTGAAAGGAAATCAGTGCACCCAGAGACAAAAAAATAAATAAATATACAGAAACAGGAAGAACATGCCAACTGCTCACAGAAAGCCCCCAGGAAGATCTGAGCCCATGAAATTCTTGCTGTGCTAACCAATGCACCACCATGCCACCGTTGATTTTTATGCATGAAGTTCAATGGGGCCCAGGATTTTGGATAATGTTTCCTGTAGCTCTGAAGTGAGCTTTTCAGAGCTGGAAAGAATAAACCTGATGATGTCATCAGGGTGCTATTGAGCTGCATTTTGGGAGTCCAGTATTTTTGGCACTCTGGTACTCACAAATATGCTGGCCTCTGGTGCTTTAAAATCCACCACTTTTTTCACTGTGTGAGAACCACAGTTACTGTAGGCCTCTGAAATGTATGTATATACAAATGTGGGGGCACATAGAAATAGAGCAAAATTCACCATCCAGTTTTTAATCCAGACAGGAATCATACATCTACAATGTAAAGACTGGACATACATACATATAAGATATTCTTTTAAATGGAAATAACCCCAAAGTTAATCCAGCAGGAGGCGACTCCTTTGCTTTAAAGGGACTTTCAGTTCTTTAGATGTCTATGTTCAAAAGATAGCTTTTAAATGATCCCACAGAGTAAAACATGTTGCAAATCAAGGCATGATTTAGGACTTGTTAGTCACAACTATTGTGACCAACAAGCAAGGAGAAACCTGCTTGCCACATCTGCCACCTGAGGCTGGATCTCCTTAGACTCCCATGCTAAATTTATTTTAAATCAAAAGAAATGCCTCATCAGCAATATTTGACTCCCGGCACTCACATATCTGCATGTAGAAAGACTATTTATTTAGTTATATGTTTAATTTGGAGAAGAATTTGTTCTCTTTTTTTCCACTTTTTTGTTTTTTCTTGGTTACAGTGTTATGTTGCCTAGTGACAGGAGTCCTGACTCCTTTTCCTGCTACTGTGGCAGTATAGCAACAATCTGCAAGGAGTGACAATAGCTTCAAAACAACTGCTGTTTACGTGACATTTTTACCACAAGTGACTGAAAGGATCACTTCACACACCTGACAAATTCAAACTTAGTGGGAAGGTGGAGCTTTACTGTTGCTGTGTACACACCTCAAGCAGGTAGTTGGGTTTGTTTGGGTTTTCTTTTTCTTTTTTTCAGGCCACTTTCAGTTCACAGCAGATGAAGGGGAATCTCGGCTCGCTCCATAGTAAATGTTGGTCTTAGAAATGGGTTGTGGGAACAGTAAGGTGCTGCCTGAGGCATCTAAGAAAAGCTATGTAAGTGTGGTGCAGTCACTAGTAGCTTTCAGTAAAGGACATGAGGATGATGATGAGCCAAAGAAACAAAAGAAGAAGCAAAAAAATCCATGGTTTTCTGCCAGTGTTGATAATCCTCACCTAGGACCAAGCAGCAAACAGCAAATCAAACAAAGACAAGAATGGAACAAGGTTCCCAGGTATAAGGACAAGTTTGAGCCACGCGTCACAGCACGGTAAGTGTTCACAGTTTGAATAATTATTTCTTCAGAGTTTTTAAAGCAGACAGTATTTTTCATGCTATGCTTGCTGGAAATTGTATTTTGTACATCCATGATATTTAAATCTGCCAATCTTGTACTGGAAAAAAAAAATCAAGAATCAAATATAACATGGTGGATGGTTGAAATTTAGGCCCCTCAAAATCCAGGAAAGTGGCAACTGATAGATTGGCTTTTATCCACTAATCTTGAGGCCAGTACATTATTTGGCAATAGCAATTTACAGCCAAACATAAGTGGAAAAGCCTGCATTTGCAGTGCTCATAGGAGCCTTTTAACATTCGTCTTTCTCATTCTTTCCAACCCAACATCCTGCAATAATGGTAGACAGTCATTTGAGATCCTTGGGGGTTTTAATGCCGGAAACACCGCCTTCCTGTACTTGTCAGATAAAGGCCTAGAAACAATTAAAGGAACAAAACTGATTCCTTTTTAAGGGGAAACATGTGTATTGCTCATCATCCCATAATTCAAAGCTTGCATAAAGTATTGCCTTGTTTATTGGCGATCTAAATCAGAATCATACATATTGGTTTGATCGACTTTGCATGCTGTATAGCATAGTGCAAAACATATATTCCCATACATCAGGACTGCAGCTGCAGGGAGAGACATTTAGTGCTTTGCAGCAGTGTATCATGAGATAGTTATGCTGTAATGAGTCACCATTCCCCTTCTGCCCTGTCAGGTATGACATCAAAGCCCTGATTGGTCGTGGAAGCTTCAGTCGTGTTGTGCGTGTGGAGCACAGGGCAACTCGCCAGCCCTTTGCCATAAAAATGATGGAGGTAGAGGCCCCAGAGGGTCGTGAGGTGTGTGATTCTGAACTAGCAGTGCTGCAGAGGGTGAGCCATGCTAATGTCATTCAGCTGGTTGAGGTGTTCCAGTTTCCACAGCGTGTTTACATGGTACTGGAACTGGCGACAGGAGGGGAACTTTTGGACCGTGTTGTCAGCAGGGGCCACTTCACTGAGCGAGATGCTACCCAGGCCATCCAGATGATACTGGCTGCATTGGTATACCTGCACAGCCTGGGAATCACCCACAGAGACTTGAAGCCTGAGAATCTTCTGTACTACCACCCCGGAGCAGACTCCAGATTGTTGGTGACCGACTTTGGATTGTCTGCTTTTGCCAGCACACTCACCAGGTGTGAGATTTCTGAACGAGGCAACGAGGAAACTGGAGAGTCGTGGTCTTTGAGGACCACTTGTGGAACCCCTGAGTACATGGCTCCTGAAATGTTGCTGAGGAGACCCTATTCCTGTGCAGTGGACATGTGGGCTTTAGGGGTAATTGCCTACATTTTGCTGAGTGGAACTGTGCCGTTTGAGGATGACAGCCGCACACGGCTCTACAGATCCATTGTGAGAGGAAAATATAGCTTCCGTGGAAATGTAAGTTTACTGGACTTTTTGTTCAGTTATGTTTAGTAAGTAATTTTGGATAGCAAATAGAGGTTCTAGAGGATTTAATAAACTAAATGAGAAAATTTTGCACCATAAGCACGTTGTGCTACTGCTAAAACTCTTTGACCAGAATAAAGGAAATATGAAGACAGATTGGATTTAAGTGCGACCCACAGCAGATTCAAGAAGAATTTTTGTCTTTTTATTAATTTTTTGGTGGGTAAATGTGCCTGTTTGTTGATGTTTTTCTGCTAATCATGAAATGAAAAATACACAAAATGTTGTTAGAGACACTATGAGCAGGAAAAGTAGCCCACAGATGTAATTTACAGGCTGAACTGAAAAACATACCCTTTAATGACAAACAAGTGGATATCAGCCGTAAGGACCAGGTGAAAATGGAAAACAGTATGATAGGTTTGTAGCTTGAACCTATTCGCTGGCACGTTGAGGACAATATAATTACACAGCAAGCAAGACCCGAAGTAGGCAAAGTTCTTCATGTTACTCATGCATGAGGGAGACCTGCCTGGGGTCAAGCGTCGTTCCCCCACTTGACCTCCGTCAGACTCTCAGCCAGGTTCCCCATAGCACTCCTTTTATTGTGGTTACATGAATATGCATAGGGTCATTAACATATAACATCTTACATAGGTATACATGTGAACAAAGAATACTGTGTATGTGTGTGTGTGTGTGTTGTATGTGTGTGTGTGTGTGTGAGGTCAAGATGTGACCCTGTGAAGACTCCCCAAACGCTGGTGCCAGGAGTCTAGCGGGTCCATCTGAACAAAAGGCTCTTATACTTAAAGAGATATACATATGTTTGCTATGACATATATCAACAAAGAGAAAATACGACCTCTCCTAGGAGGTGTGTGATCTATGCCAGAACACTCTGTAGAGGAGTGAACGCCCTCCCCCTTCATGCTACTCAGAGTTGTTACAGACCTCCTAGGATGAGACATTCTTTCAATCTACAAATGATTATACACCTCTAAGCATATATGGTTAAATATTTCTAAGCATAAATGACAATCAACAATACAAAACCTAACACAGTAGGATCCTGAAAATCTGTAGGCCGACTTACTGATAAGTATCCAAATTAACCTAAACCATGTCACTTGTGTTGGTGTAGAATGTGGATGATTTAAAAGCTAAAGTATTATTAACATCAATATGTTTCGAAGTGCCTTAGGTCAAGCCAGTATAGGTTGCTAGCACATAGCTAATATTAGCCTTTTAGCAGCTAACTAGGTAGAGTGCTAAAATAATTCCATACTGAAATCATATTTTTATACAGTTAAATGTGTTTTCTTTGCATTTTATATTGTGAGGTGACTTTTCCCCCACTGAGAGTGGTATTCATATGCTGAACTCTAGCAAAAACTCAGCGAAACTGTCTGTTTAAAGTAACTGTTAACGTGCTGTAGCTTGTTGCTAGCACAGTGATTGCTTGGTTTATGGAATGCAAAATTATGATCAAGTTTTATACTTCTTTTATACTTCCCAAATAGTGCTGTGGTAACTTTTATTTGTGATCTACATGTTGCACTGGTTTCTAAACAGTCGGTTTATTTCAATATAACATGCCCAATCTCCCAGGAGCCATTCAGTTTGGACCATGATCACAAACTGAGTGATGAGATTCAGCTGCAGGTAATTTCCTAACAGGACAGGCACAGCTTGTTAATTGCAACCAGAAAAGCATTTAAATTTAGGTCATACATGTATATGTTAAATCTAGGCCTAATGTGGCAGAGAATCATTATAATGAAAACATTCTTCAGTAACTGACAGGCTCTAATGTGGGACTGCAAACCGTGCAAATATTTTTTGACATTGGTTCTGTTGCGCTCTTCTATCAAAACAACTTAGATCACTTCAGGAAATGCCTGATTAACAAAAGTTTATTTCTTTACCGTCAACATGTGCAACGCATTTTTTTGCAGATTTCATGGGGAATCTTGTGTGTGTGTGTGTGTGTGTGTGTGTGTGTGTGTGTGTGTGTGTGTGTGTGTGTGTGTGTGTGTGTGTGTGTGTGTGTCTGACAATCCGTGCAGGTCGTGTTAGAGGACAACTCATGAGATTATGGTGAAAACTGTGAGCGCTGTCCATGGTCCTGAAATTTTAACAGTTTAATTTGACTGTAATAAAACTTTATTAGGGAAAACTGTGTTTGATCTCTATCTGAGGCACGATTGTTTTCAAGATAGGGTTCAAAGTCCATGTCGTCATCCCTTTGTTCTCTCAGTTCTTCAGCTATTTCACTTCAAATCTGATCGTGCAGGCTATGATAATCCTGCACCTGCATGAGTTTTCATGCTTGATTTAAATATTCCTCTTTCTATATTTTATGCCTTGAGAAAGAAACTGCCAGGAATGCATATGCAGGAGGCTCAGTTGCAAAAATCTCCAAGTTTCCACCTCTTACAAGCAATCTTGCCATTGCGCTCTCTTTTTAAATACCAACTTTACTTTTGTTAGGGAAAAACCCAGTTTGTTTTGGCATAAGGCATTAAATCTTAATCTTGAAAACAGAAGGAAGCTGGAGAAAACTGTCAAGGTAACCTTGAGCATCTATTAGAAATGCGTCTTTGTTCATTTTCAACTTTTTGGCCAGCTGTGGCCTCACCCACTGAAGTGCATCTGCTTCCAGCATAATCATTGAAAAAAATGTAGTTTTAACTAAATCCCTGATTTTCATTTTGACATCTGGTCTTCTCCCTATAGTATAATCTGGCATTATTTATGACGTGCATGCTCTGAAATTATGCAAAACATTTCTTCACATATGGTCATTACATCTACTCACCACACAATAATAATTCATACCTTAATCACTGCGCTTTTAGAACTACCAGAAATGGTACCATCCTTCCATCCTTGCCTGACATAAGTAGGAAAAAAAAGTCAGCTCAGCACATTGCAGTACTGGTGTGGTAACAAGGTGAACCTCTCCTTGTTTTCATGTCTTCTTCTGCAATATTGCAAAGCACATGAAAGAAAATGTGAAAGTTTGTTGTGATGTCTTTGAGTTCCTCGCTTGGTTTGGTTCTTTGAGAATGCTTTGAAATGGTGGGAAATGGGGCCTTGCGTGATTTTCTCCCCACTTCCCTATATCATATAACTGAAGTGGGTGTTTTTAAAAGCCTTTTCAGTCAAGCTCAGTAGTGAGTTCGGGCTTGTTCTTTCACGCTGATTACACACAACGCTGGATTATTCACTGGGCTTTAAGCCTGGCTCGATTCTTAGGGATGCAGTCTGACATTTTAGTCTGGCATACAAGAGGCTCCCTTACATAGGCCCTGGACTATTATCCCTGTGTTTACCGCTGCACTGACCACCAGCTGAACAATAATGCAAAATCCTTCTAAACTTCATGCAAGAGCTTATTTTATGTTTTTCACGGTGGTTTTTGACATAGCACATATGTAGGCCACGCTAGTGAGGAAAAAGTCTTGACATTAAAGCTAAAAGCAACATTTATAGAACCGTACGCTCAGTCTCTCACATCTCAGTGAGATGCAGTCAAGGCATCAATCTGTAAATTCATATGGTCGTATTATAAAGACATCATACATGGCTGAGTAACAGTCCAGGGCTTGATAGATCAGCCATCAATCACATTTCCATGTTGACAAGGCACTTATTCTCTGTCATGTGCGAGTATCCACCCTCTCCAGCAGAGTGACAACACAGTTAAGCGCGCACGCTGTGATAATAATGTAGTGAAGGTTGACAAGTACCCACAAAACGTGGACGTCTGTCATCACAAGGGCTCCTCATGTCATTAAGAAGGGTTCCTCTCTTTGGGTGCCTCAGGAATTTCTTTCACATACTAAACTTGACTTGAAGCGCATCAGTTGGAATGATATGTCCACCAATTAAACAAAGTGACTATTGGACTTTGCCCCCTTCCCAAAAAATGTGCTTTTCGCAGCAAGAAGGGGAACACTGACTGACTGGATCCTCAGTGTCTTACGGCGTACTACTACTGAATGACAGGGGTGGTTTGCCTGGAGTGATATCTTCTTGACTTGAGATGTTACAAGTGAATGTGATTGGATGTCAATCCAATCTGTGCATTTTCACCTCCACAGAGACTGGAGAGCAGGTGTTGCCAATAACATGAACAATGGCTCGTTCCAATCAAGTGTCCCAGTATGGCGTAACAGTGCAAACAAAGCAAATGCCATAGCGAGACACTGAAAGTAAAGCAGTCGAAAGGAATGAAGACATAATTAACTCGATTTCTGTGGTCAATAGGAAAAAAAGGAGTAAAAATAAAGTTGGTATGATCACAGATGCAGTCAGCATGGCAAGACAGCCTTTGAAGACATTTGCTGGCAGTGCACATTCTGCTTCAACAAGATGGCAGAGATGCAGTAAATTAGTACAATTTGACACAACAAGTGATAATATTAAACAGTGGAAACCATCTGGTAAATCTAGATATGGTTTAAAACCCAAATACCCGCTGCTATTAATTTATTGAAAACCTGCAGTGCTGTATTAGAGCAAGCCCGGTACATTTATTAGATTTTTGTTACCTATCCAGCGTATCAGCCCCTTTTGCATTATGAAGTGTTACGGCAACACAAATTTGTTTAATGGGCTTTACAAAAAATAAATAAATAAATGCATAAAAATTATGTAGACTTGCTGCCTCGTAAAATATGTGTATCTGCTTAATAAGGGTGAATAATAATATTTTGAGTGTTTAGTACTAATGAGGATAATTCACATGAACTAAAAGAATTTCAGTTTGAATTAAATGCACTTTGGACAACCTAGGTTTAGCAAATTTTATCATTTAAAAAGAAAAGAGAACTAAAAAAATCCCACTTTTGTTACATTTCTGTTCCCCATGCGCTGCGCAATAACAGGTCCACAAACCCTAACAACACCACTGACCAGGAGCACTAATCAAAACAAGAATCTCAATCACCACAAGACTGCAAAATTACTGAAACAAAAATCCCTGCGCTGCTAACTTAAGGGTTTAAAGTTAAATATTAACAGTGCAGACGATGAAACCAGATCAAATTATTAAATCAAACAAGTATGCAAGGCTGTACTCTAAAGCAAAAACTCAATGCAGATAACTCAATATAAGTGAGGGTACTGTTTGCATTTACAGTGTTACAGGAATGAGTTATTACTTTTAAGCCTAAAAGTTTCACTCTACCCAGCCCAAAGCCATGTTAAGTAAGTTAGCATATTTCTGTATAACCACATGCATTAACACATGGGTTTTTTTAAGCATTTACAGCAGACTGCAGTCATCGGAGACCATGTATAAATATGTATTCAATGATGCAGTGTAGCAAAAAGGATTAACTTCAGGTACAGATGGACATAACTGTTTTTTCTCCTCTTCCTCACTATGTAAATTAATACACAGGGGCTGCAATTACAAACATTTTTCCAAATGTATCAGCAACCTTTTGTTTTTATTCAGGCTGAACGGGGACTTTGGGCACATGCATGTGTGTAATTTTGCGTGAAAATGTGAGTGGGATGGGGGAGGTTTGAGGAGAGAGGCGAAGGTGAGACTGAATCGGAAATGCAGAAGGCCGCTGGCACCTTCCCACGAATTGAGTCCCTTTGTCTCACCGGCAGCCCCCACCCCTTCTTTTATTGCACTAGCAGCAGACACACAAACGGTACATTCATACGTGCCATGCACGCTCCACTCACAGGTGCAGCAGCTCCTCGCCTGAGGACCTGTAGTGCAAACTCACGCTGATGTGTTTGCTCAGTAGTGAGCGTGAGGAAGAGGGGGAGCCGGGGGTTGATGGCACGGGAGTGAGGGAGGATGCGAGTGAGGAAAAGAGGAGGGGGCAGAGGACAAGCAGGACAGAAGAAGGAACGGATGTAGCCTCAAGGGCTTTGAACGCCTTATCACTTAGTCCCTTCTCTCTGTATAAGACAAATAATTTCCTTTGCACATAATCGGGGACATCTCATCTGTGTGACTGTATTTTGTTTGTGTGCCTGCGAGCGTGAATGTGTGGCAGTCTTTTGCATGTAAAGCAGCAGTCCTCGCATTAGTTCTGTCCAGGTAGCCTGGTAACCTCCTCTGCATTCTGCCGCTGTGTTATGGAAGCCACACTTTCCTGACCCAGCCCAAATGTCTACATCTCCAAGCAGGAGGCCAAATGGGGTAATGGTTAGGCCAGTCTGCCCCCTAGTGAGCACCATGTGAACAGCCCCAGCCTCCACTTGGCCACAGTATATTGTACATGACAGCCCACTCTCTCCTGCATCCGAGTATTGATATTTTGATTACTGTGGGTTAGCTGGTACTTTCACCTGAATTAGCAACAGGCCACCTTCTCTATTTGGACTTATTATGATGAAGCATATTTACCTTGGCTTTCTTGCTCGGGGAAGGCTGCCAGGTGAATCAGATTGCAGTAAATTGTGAGACAGACACTCGTGGAGTGCTTCATGTGATCTGCTCTTGCTGCTACTCCCTTTTTACTCCCAGCAGGAGCCTTGATGGTTGCACCTGAGAGGTGAGAGTAACAAAGGGTATAACGCCTGCTCTTTTAGTCCACTCTCTGGGCATCTTCTGCTTCTCCCTGTCCAGCACCCTGCAAACATTTACCATGCACCACTGACACCTGACACGTCCACACCCCACTACATGTTCAATTAGATAAACTGATCAGGAAATTGAACCCGGTTGTCCTTTGTTTGTTGCGGGCCTGAGCTGAGCCGGTAACACTCATTACTCAAAAGTGCGTTATCCTCCTGATCACATTAGCGCAATCCAAGCTTCTAGCGTTTTCTTCATTTGTTGCAATTACAGCTTTGTCAGGTAAAGATGTAGCGTGGCGCAAACACAGTCACTGGAGCTTCTCATTCACTCTAACAAGATGTTGCTCAATAAGCCAAGCCCTGTAGGTTTTTCCACTGCTTATACCGTATCTGCACTCCACTCATCTCCCTCCTCTCTCTTTCTCTCCCCTCGTTGGCTAGCTCTCAGCTCAGCAGTGATGTATAACACTAGCTCTCGCCCCCTTCCTCTAAACGCAATAAAGCCTTTGTGTATTTTGACGTGAAAAATGTTCAAAATAAGGGGGAGAGATAAACTTCCTGAAGGAGGCTCGGTTCCAAGGAGGCAACTCAGTTATGTCTCTTCTTCTTTAAGTGTACAGGAGGAAGGGAAACTTTTGATACCTCTCAACAGCAGCATCAAAGACTTTTACTGCATAATTCCAGCTTTTTTCTCATACATTGCCATCAGGCACTAAACGTATGTATTCCCGTTATTTCAGATCAAGGACAAAAGGCATCTGCTAGCCACAGCTGCTATCAAGTGTGTATTTCATGGCAAGGTAATAAGAGGCCTCGCCAAATCACCACCAGTGCCAGATAAAGGGGAAAGTCAGACTTGTTAGTCGTGGGAGCTCAATCAAACGGTGTCACTCTGCCTGCCTCTCAGGTGTGAAATAACAACAGTGTGAGAAGAAAGTTTGACTGAGAATCTTTTCTTTTTTTTATGACTCGTTCTGCTGGCAGCTCAGCACCCTGTGCTGTGCTTATACACTCACACTCCCCACCCCACCCCCAGTCACTACACTGTGAGAATAAGAAAGTCCCCCACTTCTTTGAATTCCTCTCACCGGCAACAGTCTCGCGATTGTCAATTTCATGCTTGATTAATTGTCATTACTCCACCAGAGACAAAAAAAGGAGAGAGAAATGTATTTCAGGATTAAAATGGAGAGCTAGACCTCCCTAAAGAGTGAGATTTAGTCTGAGCAAGGTTGAGCAAAGAAGCAGAGAGTTTTACACTCTGATTTCACTGCGTTTAGCTTTTTCAGTCCTCAGACAAACATGCCACAGAAATATTTGAGCGCACTGTGCTGAATATGGAAATAGAGAACAGAGATTAAGAAAGGGATCTTTTCATTGTGTTCAATACTACTCAGTAATAATTGAAATCACCAAATTTGATGGAAAAATCATGCAATTTGTTTTCTAATTACTCTAGTTACATAAGTGTTAACAAAGGTGTACCACAGGGTTCTGTTTTAGGACCTCTTTTAGTTGCCATTTTTTTAAAAGTGTCAAAATTTAGAAGGACTACAATTCATCTCTATCTTTAAATAATACTTTTTCATAGACGATAGTTCCTTTTGTGGCCCAAGTGGTACTGTACTCCTACAATTCAATCCTAAATTTATTTAAACTCAGATCTAAATGCTGCCTTTAGAAGTAAACATCACTACTTTCAGCAGGACACATACTGAAAACTCTCATACTGAAAATATCCTCTCATTAAAAAATAAAAAAAATGTGCTTGGCTGGATGACAAACTGTGCTTTAAATAAAACATATAAGTGAGTTTTGGCAAATCTCTGGCTTCACATATATGTGAAACTATAAATCAGTATTGCACTGGACCAGGTTCTAAGATGAAAACTGTCTCTTAATGCCAACATTAGAAAAAAAATGGATTTAATTTGCTAAAAGCCAGACAAGTGGAACCATCTGAAATTTGTACAATTAGAGAAGTTAATTTCTTTTAAATGTGAAACTTCTTGGTCACATCAAGCACAGCGACCTTTTGTTGTCATTTTTACTTACAGTATTGCTTTATTATGTCAAGTTTTTATTGTTTTGAATATATTTATATGTATGTTTTCTTAGTTTACTTGTAATCAAGGATTTTTGTAAAATTGTGATAATGATTATGACCATTCAACATTAACCAGTTGCCTGTTTTTCTTTTTGCTTTGATTCCAGATCAATCTAGTTGAAAATCTGTATCAATAATATTTTTATTTAAAATTTGATGGAAGCACAAAGGTCATCACTTTCCCGAGGCAGGCCTCTAGAAAGTTGATTCCCTGACTAAGAACCAAGGCTGTGATGAATAATTTAATGAATTTGAATTATGATAAGGATTCTGATGTCTTCTCTCACCCTGCAAAGATGGCTTTGCCGATTTCAAAGCACTCTTTAATGTCAGCTTGGGTCATGACAAGGCGGATGATTTGCAATGGATTCCACTGAAGCTCATCTTTGCTGCCTTTATTGTGCACCCAAAAAAATCCCACACATGCAGCAGAGCTGTCCTACCTCCCAGTCTTTGTATTCATTCAGCCAAGACTGCTGCTTCCTTTTGCCCAGTGACATTTAGCTTTCTTTTGAGTTTAGTTCTGCTTGTTAGGCCTGCAGAGCTCAGGGATCATAGTTTTATTGCTTTGTTAGAATGAAATCTTGCATCCCGCTTTGAAGCAGCTCGGAATCTGTGCATGCGCCTCTTCTAGATACCCAGCTATTAGAGCGCTGTGGGTGTCTGTGTGTGTGTGTGAGGGGTTTTGTAGGCTGAATTGTCATCTTCTTGGGTGAGAGTGTTAATAGTCTGCTTGTTCTATCCACAGCCTTGGCCTTCAGTGTCCAACTTGGCTAAGGACTTCATTCTGCACCTGCTAGTGTTGGACCCGGCCACCCGCCTCACTGCCGAAAAAGCCGTCCGCCACCCCTGGGTGGTCACCACGGCAGCCAACTCCTCCATGACGAACCTCCATAGATCTATTTCGCAGAATCTCAGGCAGCGGGCATCACGCAGCTCCTCCCGGTGCCCCAGCAGCAGCACCACAAGCTCCACTGATGCCAGCAGCCTGGGAAGGCTAATGCCACCAGAGACAAAGCCGAAGCAGCAGCAGCAGCAGGGAAGAGCAGCTGGACTGATTCAGCCTCAGAGAGCCATACAACCTCGAGCCAGAGGGCACAAGGAGCATCAGCATCATCCAACTAAAGCATTAGATTCACGAGAAGGCTAATGAAAGGATGGAACCAGCTGCCCCAGCTCTGCTCACGAACCACAGGGAGCCTAAGTGCCTGGGACAGGTGTTGTGACAAGAAAGTTTTCTGGATTGAAGTCAGGTTTTTCTACCAGAGTAATAACCCAGGTTCCCCTAAAGGCTCATTTCCATCTTCCATTAGTTTCTTGTGGGTGAATATCCTTTGATTCTGAGGTTCTGGCCAATACAGAGACAGAGCTGTCCACCTCCACAAAATCTCCAGCCCCTGGTTATTCACACTGCTCAGACTAATGGATTCAAGGTCTCATTTAGATCATTATGAGTCACAACATCACCTGCCTGTGAAGAGGTTCATTCTAAAAACCTAAAAATTTATCATTTGAGCAATGGGAGGTAATCATAGCCAGGATGATAAAATATTGCTGTTTCCTCTTTGATCTATTTTTTTTTATTATTTAAACTCCCCCATCACCACACAGCATATTTTGAGGAAAAAGAAGGAAGTATGACAGCGCTCTTGTCTTTCCCTTTGTTTTCATTCCTCCTACATAGGAGCACCCACAGTCCTGTGGAAACACTGAAAGCACAACCCATATATATACAGTGGCAGGCCTCTATCACGTTAAAACGAAGCCCTGGGATAAAGAGCTGCATCTTCTCCTGCACACTTTGTGTGAGCTGTAAACAACAGCAAAGAGCCTTCTTAAGAATATGTGTTATTTTCCAGTGAGAAGTTTTAAATTGAAATGCAAATATGTTACAGGAGGGGAAAGGCGTGGAAAGGCTGGATTAAAATGCAAGCGTGATGCCAAATATAATTGCCAGTGAAATCCAGTGTTATTTATCAGACATTACGTTTTAAAAGATTTAACAACAAAAGGAAAATCCACCAGATATTGGTGGATTTTCCTTTTGTTGTTAAATCTTTTAAAACTAATGCTTGGACTGTCTATGGATTCAAACTGTTTCTGACAATTGTAAGAGTTGTAAGTGTAAGAGAGCGCAATAAAAAGACAGCACAAGAGAGACGAGACAGTTTGTATATTAAAGTTTAATATTCAAGTCCATGGTTGTAAAAAAAAAAAAATCTAGATTATTTTCAAAACCACTGATGCACATATACACATTAGCCACAACACTCAAACCACTAACTAGTGAAGCAAAACACATTAATCGTTTCAGTGTGAAATCCTTTGATTTGACACGCACACCCTGCCAAAACAATGGCAACCAGTGGGCTCCCTGGCGCACCCCAATGGCAGTGGTTTCTTGTAACAGAATAAAACACAATTTGTTCATATTATTCACATGGTCAAAAATGTCATAACACTGTTAGCTTTTTTAAATATCTTTAACAAAATGCTAAGATGTTCCATGCTATGCTCTCAATCCCTTCTCGTGGCCTTCGGCTGACAAATACTACAAGCTGTTTAGTATCAGCTTGAACTATCTTGGCCAAACACCAGTCAGGCAAAATTAACTTCAAGGTCACATCATTTTTGCTCTTGATAATGAAACTTTAGAGATGGCCGTGGGATGCAGCTGGAATCTTTAGAATGTGCTAATAAATGGACCTTAAGGTTGCCACTGAAATACAAGTTCAACTTGGAAAAACCACCCAGCTCCATTCTCACCAATACAGCAAAGAAGATGCTTTACCAAGCTGTAAAAATGTACACTATGATGTAATTTGGAAGAGGTCTGTGTATTATTTCTTCAGCAGGGAGCACAGACACTTAACACTCGCCTCTCAAAGGCTGCCCATACTCAGTGACCCGAGATCAATGTCCCTTTGGGCAGAACAGAAGAGCTGCCGGTTGGAAGTAAAAGGGAAAAAAACACAGAGAACAGCATACAAGTAGGATGGTGGTGGGCAAAGAAAATCTCCTTAAAAGACCTGAGCCAACACTGCGTGGTCTTCTTTCTCTGTCCTTTGATGCCTTTTCTATATTTTGCTTTAAAATGAGTCAGTAACTTTTTGCTCTTAGAACCATATCGCTTCATATATTATGAGAAAACTTCATTTTCTTTGCCTTTTTTTCCCCTGAACTGTTTGCAAAGTTTGACAGAACGCTTGAGAATGAGCTGATTTGTTATGGATTTCTGTTTCAAACTCTGCAAATAAAATTCCATTCACGGGCTGATAAAGAAATTTGAATTGAATTAAACCAAATCGAAGTCAGCAATAGTGGAAAGTGGTCTTTTTGTTTAATCCTTTATCTTTAAGACGGGAAAGCAAACTAACTGTCACGTCTTTGTATTGGCCAGCTCATTTTTGCACACTGACTAATTCCATTGTTTTTGCTGTTATAGTAGGTTTAGAGTGGGCAGTGAGAGCCGCTTGATCTCGAGGAAATTTCTATACATATTTACTGCTGTCTTTAATAGAGCTCTGCAGAAAATCTCCCTATTATTTTAGCTTGTGATGCTATGTGATCAGTCAGCTATTGCTGCGCGAGATAAAACCATACTATTATTCATTATTCCCACCAGTTGCATGCAAATAAAGCTACCGTTATCGTTCACATAGCTTATTTTTTGACTTCTCTACCTTGCAAATTCAACATATTGGATTTGAGGTTTAAAATATCTCCTCTTGCAAGTGGAGGAAAGTCCTGAGCCTTTGTATTTTGAGCAAGAACTGTGTCCTCAAAACTCATTTAGCTTGTGTGCTGCTGGGTCAATATCTTTTGGGGCTTTAGTCGCATGCTGTGGTCAGCAAGGCCAAACAATCGAGAAAGCAGAGCTCTGCAAAGATTGTAAGAGATAGCGTGTGCTCTCTAACACCGGCCCAGTGCTATATGAGGACAAGTATGACAAGTAAGTGTCTTTTTCTTTTCTTCAGCTTTTCTCAGCAGAAAGCTGGGGAATTATTCTCTTTATCTTTGGCCTTACTTGAAGAGATCATTTGCTGCTCACGACCCTGAAACATAAGCCAGTTGATCCACTTGTGGCTGCTACAGGAAAGAGGATAACAGAGGGAGGGAGAGGTGGCAAAGTCCCACAGCTCGTGTTTTGCACAGGATGTGTATAAAGAAACCATCTGGTCCCACCCCCAGAGGGAAGGCACCCCTACTCTCCTTCACGTTTGTCTACACACAGTAGAATCAGTCAAGGTAAGTGCCTTTTATTTCTATTGTATAAACCAAACACCCACAGGTCAAATTCATAGTCTTTTGTAAGCTGCTCAGTGCAGAGATTATTTTCCTTAAACAGCAATTACAACTCCATTCTGCCTTAATGATTTGAGAGGAAAGAATGGTCAACATTTTAGCCAGTAAATTACTTTTTTTTTCTCTTCCAGATGAGCATCCTATTTGCTGTTGTCCTGTTATTGTACTGCAGATGCAAAGCCACAGGAACACAAGGTGGGTCAATACTTTTCTCATTGAGGATGCAATGAAAGTAAACTGTCTCATTATTCTTGCCGCTCAGAAATTCTCATTTAGATTGTAGCCCGGATCCCACCAGTTGTTTGCCAGTCAAAATTTGCTCTTGTCATCTGCTGCAGGCTGAGCCGCTCTCTCTTTTATATGCAGCGCAGCTCCAGACGCGATGGGACAGCAGGTGGACGTGCGTTCACTTCTGTGGGGCAATTTTTATTCTTTTCTCCTTTTTTTTGCAGTGTGTCACAATGATAAAAGCAAATGGGTTTGAATCAAATTTTAGGAAATACACTTATGTTAGTTGCCTTCACAGAAAGATATCCAGGATTTCTCTCGTCTGTGTAATCACTACTCATTCGCAGACAGTTGTGAGAGGATGGACTCCCCTCTAGTGTGTCTGAATGCTAAATATGAAGCTGCAGCAAACAGTCAGGTACATTAGCTCAGCGGTCCAACCTTTTTTTTTGCGCCATGGACCAGTTTATGTCCGACAGTATTTTCAGGGGTCGTCCTTTAAAGTGTCGCGGCTAAATACAACAAAATAAAACCAGTACCACTACCAAAAAAAAGAAGATTTATTCATAACACATGGGAAAAGACCCAGGGAAACCTAGTTAACGATAAAAACAATAACAAAATAACGATAAAAACCAATAAAAAACATACATTTCACACCTGAGCCTCCACTCTCGCAGTCCGGTACCAAAAGACTCATGGACCGGTGGTTGGGGACCGCTGCATTAGCTCACTACGGATGAGGGAACCAATCGGCTAGTTAGCCGATTTATCCTTTGGGGGCAACAGTATTTTTTGTTTGGCTCATAAACTCTACTAGCCACCAGTATGCCCACCATGTGAAGTCCAACTGTTTCCAAATAGTTGTGGCTCTAAATAAAAAAGTAACCCTAAAGCATACCTTCCTTTATCTCTTTTTTTTTTTTCACTTTCATAATTAAGACCACACACTCAACAGGAAAATACTCAGAGGTCATTTTCCTTTTCCTTTCTGCAACCAAATGTATCTGCCCTGCTGGCCATTGCCAAAAATGCAGGTTATAGTTTAAAGTTTTTAGTTTATTTATTTATATAGCACATTTAATTACAACAGGAGCGTTGACCAAAGTGCTGTACAAGAATACAACATACCTAATAAAATAACTTATAGTATTGATAGCAAACACCAAATATGAATTAACAAATAACTCTCATGCTGTATTAAAAGCCAGTAAACAAAAATGTGTTTTAAGATAAGATTTAAAAAGATTGACAGTAGGAGCCTGTCTGATGTATGGGGGTAAATTATTCCACAGCTTAGGTGCTACGACTGCAAATGCTCGATCGCCTCTATGAACCAGCCTCGACCTTGGTACGGCTAAAAGCAAAAGATCACTTGATCTAAGAGATCTGAGGGGGGTATAAGTCTGCAAGAGATCAGACAAATATCTGGGAGCCAGGTTTATGGCACTTTTCTGACCCTAAAGCTTGCGTCCATCTTTTATTTACCATCTATACTTGAACATATAAGCAGGGTATCCAGTTAAAAAAAACATATGTGTGCTTCAAAACTTCCTGTTCTGTCCACCAGCCATTGTTTCCATCTATCCACCCATTTCCTTATGCATATCAAATTCAGGGCTGCAGGGGAGTTTGAATTTTTTTTAAAATTGCATTCTGACTTGTTTGTTTGTTTGTTTGGGGGGTTTATTTCAGTTCCATTTCAGTTAGTTTCCAGAGTGGATTTTCTTGTTTTAGTTTAGTTTTTATTGGTTTCGGTGTTAGTTTTTCAACTTTTGAATTATTATTACATGGTGGGAATATGTCAGTGGCATGACATCCTGTATCCACACAACAAAATGTTCTCAGGTGTGACTGATCAACAGAAAGTGCTACAAAACACCTGTTTGCTAGACTACAGTTATCTGCGTATTCATAAGCAGATATCAGTTTATAGAGATTCAGTTAGCTTAAACAGTTAAGATACCTCTGTAGTTTTAAAAAAAATAATCTATTTATGGACTACAATTTAGGAGGTATTGATGCATACAGATTTTTAGTGTGACTAAACTGATGACAAACAGCCAGCAGTGTGATTCTGATCATATATTGACTTGAAATGTAATTCACAAAGCCTGCATTTTTAACATGGGTCAAGTACAAACTATAGAATGTTTTTTAAGTTGTAAGAAAAGCGTTGCTAGGTGACTGACAAGGAAAAATGTGCATTGACAATTTGTGATTTTGTGCTATGAGAAACAGAGAGAGGAAAAATCTGATCGGCTAATCCCTTGACTTCCAAAATGTATCCAGTACAGAGCATAAAAATCTAAGTTTGCTTTTCTTCTGCGTACGGTGCATTCACATGATGGAATATTGGAGCCTCTTGCTAGTTTCTGTTCTCTTGCAGACCATTCACATCACAAATGTGAAAGTCAAGGGGTCAGGAGCTGTGGAGAGTGCCTGGCAGCAGGGCCACATTGTGCCTGGTGTACTTAGGAGGTGAATGGCCTCGGAAATACGCTGTGACTTCTTTTTTGGCGGGTTCACTGTTAACTGAACACCAAGTATATTTTTGGTCCACAAAAAGTTTTTCAGTACTCCAGATCTGTTCCTTTAACAGAGAGATGCTTAGTGGATATAGAAATCTCCAATTTATTTGAGTGGAGACCTTGAAAAGTTAGCAGTGGATGGGTTAAGTCCTAGTTTGCATTTTGTATTAAGATTGAATGCTATTACTGATTAATCCTAATAAAATTAAGTAATTACATATTTAATAACTTAAATTACAGTACTGTGTAAAAGTCTCAAGCCACACCTTATATCTTCATATGCTGCTTGGGAAATAGGTGCAAAATATAGAAGGCAAAAACAGAGTCTGTGCAATCTAAGGAACTTGAAGGTGAATATTTTTTTTAAAAATGGCTTCACGACAGCCACCCTTCAACTGAGAACATTTCTGATCAAGATTAAACTCAAGCGCCTCTCACAGGTGCTATGTCAGGTATTTGCTGCACTTTTTCCTATTTCGGAAGAACACAACTTTCATATAATCTTCATTTTGCTATAGCTATAGCGATAGCTGATGAAGCTATGGCTTTTTTAGGCCTGCCACTTCTTCTGTCCTCTATTTGTCCAGTTCTCCAGTTTCTTTGATTTTTTTATGGGCAGACTGCACACGATGCCAAAATATCGCATCTTTTCAGCTCATAGAATCAGCTTGTTGGTTCAAAAGTACTATTTTATGTCTATTAAATTGTGTTATCTCTTCCTATCTCTCTTTCTCTCAGTGTTTAATGGTTTAACAACTAAAAAAGATCCCTCTAAAAATGGTCAGATACAAGGACTGAACTGAAAATGAGTGAAAAAGGAGCCACTGTCCAAAGGAAAACTTAGCAAGACCTTCAGAAAGTCTGAAAAATTATAGCTCAAGACGCCTTTTAAAAACAACTGCATGAATGTCTGACTCCTTGGAAGCAAAAATATAAACTATTCGAGGGTGGTTCAAAACTTTTGCACAGTACTGTATATTTAGTACATCATATGTTGTCGTGTGCATGTTGTGTTGTATCAAACAGTGATGTAAGCGTGTGTTTTATAACAACAGTAAACCCTGTAAGCAAATTTTGAATATGGAACATCATATGTGTTCCATTTTAATGATGTTGTTGAAAGATGACGGGCTTTGTTTTTTGAGTTAAAAGAAACACACAGAGACACACACACACATTCACATCCTTTCTGTACTGCTTCCATTAACTGCAGCACTGACTTTGCCCTTTTTGCAGTCAGTGTTGATGTAAGGCGTTGAACTTAACTTAAACCTGTGTAAAGAATTTTCTAGAAGTGGGTCAGCACATATGGGAGCGCTGCGACACAGCTGGAGCCCTGCTAAAGAGGGGCTGTCCTTTTGATCACCTGTAGGACCCTAGAGGTTCCACTGTCCTTCTGAAAAACCAGAAGATCACCTTTCATCCTAAAGAACAAAGACATAAACGCTTGCACAGAGTAGTGACCCAGCTCCAGCCTCAGACTGTCCTGCTGCACCTCAGACCAGGTGGGTATAAATTACCAGTATAATTAATGCATTTTTAATTACATTAGTAATGTCACTTATTAGCTTTAGCAAACTGCACATAAAAGAGGGATGTAGCCAATGTCATTAGTTTGTGTAATGCAATTTTTTAAGCACTTAGCCTTAATCGTGATAACATCACGGGAAGGAAAGGACACTACATGTATTGTATCATGGTGACAATGCAAAGTCAAGTGAATAAGGCCCGAGCCACACAGCCCTAAAGACCAGTCTGCAGCCAATTTGCAACCACTGGTTGCTGGGGTGGCAGCAAGGTGGTGCGGTGATTAGGACTGTTGTTCTCTCTGAGTACTCCAGCTTCCTGCCACAGTCCAAAGACATTTGATTAGATTAACTAGTAATTCTAAATTGCCCATAGGTGTTAATGTGAGTGTCTTTATGTGTTAGCCCTGCCTCTCACCCTCTTGCGCTATGGTAGCTGGGTTAGGCTCCAGCCTGGTAGCAGAGAGGATAAGCGGAAATAATGGATGGTGGATCAGAGTGGATTGATATTTGCTAGGGAAAAATGTGTATTGGCCAAAAAATTGCAATTGCTTGAGTCACTAGCAGATTACTAGTTTGCTTACTTGTCTAAAAATACTTTTTATAAGCAGTACTGAAACTCTGAATAGTGAGACATAAAATGCATTGCTTTTAAAGTTCCACCTGGTGAAATGTGTTGGCTTCAGCACTGACGCATAAGTTGCATTTTGAAACTGAACTCTCTCCATTTCTAGTCTGTGTTACTCCTTCTCAAGTTTTTAATATCACTCAGCTAGCAATTAACAAGTGTTTGAAGACAAGTCAAGGTGTTCCATGTAGACATAACGGATGACTGTGGCAATCTGCTAGTGACCAAAGTAGTCTGGAGATTTTTGGTGCAGCTCTCTCCTTGTGACTGATTTCACCTAATGACAGCTTTCCTTCAAGCTTTCCTGTTCATCTTATGAAACTAAAGCCATCGTAAGTCAGTCAAAATAAAAAAAAATACCTTTAGAAGCAATGACCAAATCAGGTTTACAGGGTTTTGTGCACAACCTTGGCTGAGTAATGAGGAGACCAAAAACACCCAGCGACACCCACACACAAAAGAAACCATGAACCACAAAATCTTTTTGTATCAACTGCATAAAATATCAAATGTAAAAGTAGAAACCTTCCACAAATATCAGAATCAGCCTGAAACAGTGTGTGATGTGTGCACACTTCCAAATAGTACCGAGCTACTTTTATAGCTGTGGTGTGTTTTGCAGTAGAATTTCCACATTTCGCATCTATAGGAGAACCCCAGAGCTTTGAGGTGAAGTTCAAACAGGTGAAGGACTACCTCATAGACCTGTACTACCTGATGGATCTGTCTTTTTCCATGGAGGATGACCTGATGAATGTTAAAAAGTTGGGGGCTGACCTCATGAAAGAAATGAAGAATATCACCAGTGACTTCAGATTGGGTCTGTTTGCCTCAGTTTCCTTATCATATGAAATTTAGGTCAATGCAATTTTCTTATAACTTTTTATATCTGTATATTCATTTATTTATTTTTTTGAATACCCTTGTGCCCCATTTACATAGTTATACACCTGGGAGCTGCCCAGTATAATCATAATCTTACTACTGACCACTGAGCAGCACTGCTGGAGTGATTGGGAATTAGGTGCTTTGCTCAAGGACAACTGGTAGCTTTTGGGAGACAGGAAACCATTAGTTATCTTACTTCCCCCCCACCCCCACCCCAACCTTTTTTTTTTTCATTCACTTCTCACAGCACACAGTACTTCTTATTTTCCTTTGTTCCTTTCCACTTCCAAAAGGTTTTGTTGCATTTGTGGGAAAGACAGTGATTCTATACATCAACACTGCAAAGGACATGCTCCGAAATCCCTGTAAAAGGACTTAGCCCTGGCCCTGCACCCCTCCCTTCACCTACCACAACATCCTAAGCCTCACCACCAACGGAAGCCTCTTCACAGAGCTGGTAGGGGGGCAACGGATCTCCAGTAACCTGGATTCACCAGAGGTTGGGTTGAATGACCTGATGCAGGCCACCATGTGTGAGGTAATGTGAGAAAGCCCAGCAGGGAGCTCGACTGCAATACAGATATTGTTGCTTTTGTTTGAGTGGGCGTTATGTGGAGGAAGTGGAAAGACTGCAGACAATAGATGAAAGGGCTATTACAGAATACTAAGCTTCCTTTGGGAAACTGCATCGCTCAGTTTTGGGTGTATCTTAGACTCACAAGCTCTTAAACATGAAAATTTGGTTTCTATAATTGAATTTCACAGGTTTTTGATCTAAGCCCTAAACTTGAAGGCACAAAGTATTACTCATTCACAGTTATTTGATTACATAGAAAAGCAGGAAGGTAATTCTTTTCTAGAAGTCTGTCAGAAACACTTAGGTCGTGGTCGCTGTGTTCAATTTTCTGCCAATCGGTAATTTATTGACTAAATGTTCTTCACTTGCAGCGGCAGATTGGCTGGAGAAACGTGACCCGTCTGCTGGTGTTCTCCACGGATGCTGTTTTCCACGTTGCTGGAGATGGAAAATTATCCTGCATTGTGCTTCCAAATGATGGGAAGTGTCACTTGCTACAAATATATACATTTTTTAGAAGAACTTTAATTTTTTTTTTTTTACTAAAGAAAAAAAGTTCAAGCTTAAATGGTGTTTTCATTATAGGTCTATTATAGTTGGACTTACACTGAAATGGGCCAAACATTGAAAATCATTGCAGAATTAATGTTTTATTTAATGGTTTTAGGATTCCTAGTTCAAACCTGTCAGCTGTATGGGACTTGCATGTTCTCCCTGTGCATGCATTGGGTCCCTCCAGGTATTCCAGCTTCCTCTCACAGTCCAGAGACATGCATGTCAGGTTAATTGGTGATTCTAAATTGGCCATAGGGCTGAGTGACTGTCTGTCTCCCTGTATTAGTCCTGTTACAGACTCACCCATTATCAGTTGGGATAGGCTCTAGCCCCCTGTTAAAAAAAACCACGGATGCATAAATCAACAATATGTCTATGTTACTTCAGTGTGCTACAGCAGACCATGGATAATATTTTTTAGCCCATGAAAAACACAAGCACTCTCATGGTGTGATCTGTTAGATGTGTAGTGCTACAGTAAAAGTGTGTTCTCCTCTGTCACTGGACTCTATAGACAGGTACACCAATCCAAATTACTGAATTCAGGTGTTCCAATACCTTCGATGGCCTCTGGTGGAAAGGCGATTATATGTTGTAGTATTTCAGGAGTTGGGCTCAGTCCCTTAGATCTAAATAAAGGAACTTTTAATGTGTCAACATAACAAGACATTTAGGACTGTTTCATGCTCCCAACTTTTTGGGAACAGTTTGGTGAGGGCGCCTTCGTGCTCCCACATGATCGCGTACCAGTGCACAAAGCTAGGTCCATAAAGACATAGATAAGTGAGCGGGTGTGAAAGAACGTGACTGGCCTGCATAGAGTCCTGACCTCAACCTTATAAAACACCTTTTAGATGAATTAGACCAGAGACTGCAAACCAGGTCTGGGAAGATGGTTAAACATTCCCATAAACACACTTGTAAACCTTGTGGAAAGCCTTACCAGAAGAGCCGAAGCTGTTATATCTCCGATGGGTAATCCATATTAAACCCTGTGGATTAAGAATGGGATGTTTAGCACCTCGAGGTGACTGCTGTTGTGATTTGGCGCTTTATAAATAAAATTGAATTGGACTGAATGTTACAGAGGCAGACAAGCAGATACTTTTGAGATTACAGATAGATAGATAGATAGATAGATAGATAGATAGATAGATAGATAGATAGATAGATAGATAGTGCTACTTCTGCTACTTCTAGCAAACATAGCATTTCAGAGCAATGCAAATTACTTTTAGATCCATTTTCACTAAAAAGGCTTTTATAGACCCAAAATATACACCAGCAACAAAAGACAAATATTTTTCATGAATTAATAAAGACCTTGCAAGAACTAAAAGGAGTGTAAATATCAGATTTCTATCCTTTTATTGCTCTGCAACACAGTTTAATAGGGTAATAATGCTGCTCGTTGTCTACTGGGATTGTCTGTCAGTTTCTTTTCAAACTCATCTCACTTGTTGAGAAAACGGATTAATCCTGCCTTGTGAAATCCCACAGTTATACTCACAGGTAAAAACCGAAGCTTTACCTTGCCAGAATGAGCCATCATAGAGGTATATGTGTTTTCACTTACTTTCATGCATGCTTGGGTGACTGTGGTCCCAAGGAGCATACAGTGTTTATCCTATGGACCAGATATTGCAACGCGTGCTAAATTGATTCCCGTCTGCAGTGAAATAGAGGTCCAGGCAGCTGCAGAGAAAGTCAAAGACAGTGATTTAAAGGTCAGAATCAACAGCACAGTTCCCTGGGTAGAGAAGATGCTGACAGGCACACCCTGATGGGAAACAGCTGGAGTGTTTGTGGAGTAATTCAAACCAAAGCTTTCATCTCTTAATCTCACCCGGGTTGTGTATAGAAGGCTGGGTGGGTGTGTGCTGTGCAGGTGCTCAAAGAGCATGCACGCCTGGATGTGTGCTTGTGAGTGTAATTCTTTATACGCGTGTATTAAGCATCCATATAGGTGTCTCGTTAAGTTCATGAGACTGTTAGTGTCCTGACCTCATTCCAGTCCAGACACTTGACAGGTGGAGTGAATATGGATGCATTATTAATCTATTTCTGTCTGAATGCATGGCCACCCAAGGCTGAAAATGGATGTGCAAGATACGGGCGTCACTCCTCTTTGAATGGGACTTATTTATCTATTTGGAGGGAATGGAAAGTCTGTTACGGTGAGTGAATGAAATGAGCAATAGAAAGAGTTGTTAGATGGGAGGGAAAGAGGGAGGACAGCAATAGAAGGAAGAGGTAGAGCATGCTTAACTACTTATTACACATATATATTCTGGCCTGACTGTTATGCATTGCAATTTGCATCTGCCCTGATTCCACTGTGACAGGACCATCCTTCGGTGGCTCAGATTGCTGAAACACTGAGACAGAAGAACGTCCAGATCATCTTTGCTGTCACTGAAAAAGTCGCACCCTTGTATAAGGTATAGCAGGGCCTATCTGCAATAATTTATCATTTATTTGCTTGTGTTTATTTTGATGCTTTGCCGTTTGAGTTTTTATCTAAAGCTGACTGTAGACTGTAGCCCATATAAAAGATGGAAGTATCCACCATGACATCACCCAATGATTAATGGACTACATTTCGGAAGCCTCGAGTGTGGCATTTCTTCTGTCTACATGTTGTTTTATTGGACCCAGAAATTATCATATTTGCATTGATTAGCTAATGCTAGCTAGCTTGGATAACACTCCATGACAGTTTTCAAAGGATATTCTGCAGTCACATGAAAAACTAAATGACTCAATAGGTTTTGTAGCTTGTAGGAACAATACCTTTAGCAACAATAACCTGAAGCAATGATTTTCTGTACGACTTTATCAGTCTTTCACATTGTTTTGGAGGAATATTAGCCCACTGTTCTTCATAGCTTTTTCATTGAGGTTTGTTGGCATTTCTTTATGCACAGCTCTCTTAAGGTCTGACTTCAGCATAACAATGTGGTTGAGGTTTGGACTTTAACCGGACCATTAAAACACCTTGATTATTTTCTTTTTCAATCATTCTGTTGTAAATTTGCTGCTCTGCTGCAATGACCCCAATGACCCATGACCTGCTGCCATGATCCCAGTTTCAGTCCAGCTTTAGCTGTCAGACAGATGGCCTCATAATTGACTCCAGGATACTTTGGTATACCAAGGAGTTAATGGTTGCTTTAATGATTGCCAGGTGCCCTGGTCCTGTGGCTGTAAAACAAGCTCAAATTATCATCCCTCCACCACCCTTCTGATAGTTGATATGAGGTGTTTGTGCTGAAGTTTCATGTTTGATTATCTCCAAACATGACAGTGTGCATTATGGCCAAATATTTCCACTTCTTTTCATCCATCCAAAGGACATTTTTCCAGAAGTTTTGTGTTTTGTTCAGAAGCAACATGGCAACTTAAGCCAAGCTGCCATGTTGTTTTCTAAAGAGAAGAGGAAATCCCCTCCAAACAAGTCATTTTTGGAGGCTTGTAGAGTCTAAAATGTAGCTCTTGAGGGGTTTTTCTGAGCATTGAAATGTCTGACCACGGGGTGAACTTGCTAGGATGCCCACTCCTGGAAAGACTGATAACTGTCTTGAATGTTTTGAATGCCTTGACGTTAGATAACATACTCTTTTACCATGCATAACTTTAAATCTTACTCAGTTTAGTTTGATTTGTATAGCTGTATTAAACGGGAAAACCAACTATTGTACTATTTTACTATTTATTTCTACTATTTGCTGTAAAAATGTTTACGTTTTAAGCTTCCCTGTTCCCTTCGATGCCAACTGAGTAAAATTATGTAGCAGTTTCTGGAAAATCTATAATTTTTTAACCACTTGCACTGCACTTTTGCCAAAAACCTTCACCACATTGCATTTTCACTGGTTACCTTTTATATTAAAGACCTAAAAAAACAACAACAAAAAAACAATGTGCATTATTGTAGAACTGTTTTCCACTGTGCATTTGGTGCTCCAGTAAATATTAACTGCAACTCTCAGTTGCTAAAGTAAACCAAACTACTCAAGTGCATTATAATGAAGATAGATGAGACTCATTGCAAGGGTTTCACTATCAGTTCTCTATTTTCTGCACATGGAGTGCTGGTGCCTAATCAAGGACCAATACCACCTATTTCCACTTAAAAGCAAAAAGCTATGAAAAACTTTACTGATGATTTGCCTGCAAATGGACCCTAACCTTAAGAACACAGTCAACATCTATAACACACAGGAATGAGTTGTTCTACATTGCCAGTTCACTGTTGTTCTGAATCTTTATGCTATATGTTGGTAAATCCAGAATTAAAGTTAATCTTTACCTTGATCCATCAGAGGGGGTTATTTTCACCATAACTATGCAAGCCCCTGTGCTCTGACACTACGTTCCACAGCCCTTAAGTAAGTCATCTGCTTGGCAGCCATCCTTGTTATAGCTCCAGGCACGCCTCCTGTCTAAATGAAAGGTTCCACATCTTTAATTTAATTGCATAGCTGGTTCATTCAAAACCAGTCAAAGAATTGACTTTTTCTATAAATTAATGAATAACTAAAGCCATCCTTCCACACACAGTTTATGTGATACACATTTGAATTAGCTGTAGTTCAGTCCAGAGATTTGACATGTTTGTATCTGTCAGAGCCCTTGAACAAATGCCATGATCATTCCCATTATGAATACAGTAAGTCATGAAAAATGCATACTTGCCTGCTTCTCTGTTATAACTATCGTGAACCTCTGGCATGCATCAGTGCAACAACACGACAGGCTCATATGTTAGTTTAGCTCGTGGAAGGGCAAAGGTTGTACGCCACCGTCTTTACTTATCAACTCTTATAATCTCTCTGAAACATTTGGTTCGTTTTTTGCTTGTCCAGCTGGAAGACTTTGAATAAATGCATAAGCATTAATTTGACATTAAAGATGCCGTTGGGAAGAAGATACTTCTTCGGGAAGAAGCATCTTCCCAAAATGTGAGCTCAGAATGCTGTCCAACAACTCCCACAACATCCTGCAGATAATTGTTGAAGCATATAGTGTAAGTGAACCACAAACTCCCTTCCTACAGAGGTCATTAGCCTCATGTGTATAGCTTGCTGACACCACCTCATCTTTGAGAGGTTAACTGCTTTACTGGCTATAGGCACTGACCTCTGAGGTTGTTATGGAGCACAGCAAGTTTCCACCGGGCTAGAACATCTCCTATACTCCCACTGTAAGGACCACAGGCCGAGGCATGGAGAACAGGGGAGGAGATGCTCCAACATCTCTGTAGATGACGAGGTGAGTAGCTGCATGTAGCCATGTAGCTCTGTGTGTGGTAAATTGTGTGAGTGATTCTGTTAGCATGCGGCCATCCTCGGTTGAAGCGATGGTAATGCTGATTATGATTACCTCATTAGTGGAGGATTATAATGGTGCTCAAGGAATTCTCACCCCCCTCTAGGTGAGCTTTAATGTAAGAATCACAGCACCTCTGTGTGTGGCTGCTTCACAAAGACCATGCCGCTTTATTATTAAGCCCCAAGGCTATAGTGAAGAGGTTGAGGTCCTGCTGAGCCCCATATGTGAGTGTTCATGTCAAAAGGACAGGGTCCCACACAGTCCTTCATGTAGCCATGGCAACAGGACTTTGGAGTGTGGCGCATGCAGGTAGGTGAAGTGGCTTGACGGCATCAATTTGGCTAACAAGTTTAATTCCAGGTTATTAAGGGGGGAAACAGGCTGATGTGTGTTCCTGTGTTGCAGGTGTAAAGCAGGGAGAGCCGGGACATTTTCTGAATGTGAGCAAGAGGAGTCGGGCACAGCAGTTGACTCACACCTTTGTCGCCGTGATAATGCATCTGAAGTGTGCAGTGGGCACAGAAAGTGCATTTGCGGGAGGTGTGTTTGTCAAAAGAGCAGCAAAAAGCCCAGCCATGTGTACTATGGGGAGCTGTGTGAGTGCAGTGATTTCAGCTGTGATCAGTACCGAGGACTACAATGTGGAGGTATAGTAGCAGGAACACATCTACAAAAAAATAACAGGAGGCCAGTATGTCTTTTTTAAAATTGTTTGTTCTACTGTCCCAGGGCGCGGCAGGTGTGTGTGGGGGGAGTGTTTGTGTTCCCCAGCATTCAGGGGCCGAGCTTACGAGTGTCTGTCTCAGGATGGACAGATTTGTGGAGGCAGCCACTGCGGCACCTGCATTTGCCATGACAAGTGCTTCCAGGGCCCGACCTGTGAGCTTTGCCCTTCTTGTCCCAGCATCTGTAACTTGCACCACTACTACGACCTTTAAAGTTCAGGGCACAATTAAGAAAACATGAAAATGAAAGATTCTGCCACACTCTTTTTTAAAAGCTGACATTTTCATAATCATGAATATGTCGAGTAACGTTAGTCACTTGCTACTTTCCAAGGTTGCTGCCTTTGCAATACAAGAAATGAAGTGCATGTCGGTTTGTATGCAGCCTACTACTACACCATAAAAAGTAAGAAGCTTGTTAATTTTCCTCTGAGTGACTGCTCTGGCCAAACTAAAAGCTACCTCTTCTGTTCCTGAGCTCCACCACCGCCATCATTCTCCTCCTCAATGTGCCACCAGTGCTGTGGAGCTGCTGTGCTTAGTTAGTTTGCAGGCATCCTTAATCAAATTTGAAGTAGAGCTCCTCACAGCTGACAGACACTTATTATCACCCAGGCACAGTTTCCTTTTCCCTTGTTGTTCTTTTCCCTTTCACCCACAAATGTAAAATGTTGCAAACTCCTTCACCTCACTGGCTAAGATCCACATGCACACTGACTAATATACTAATAAACAACTACATACAAAAAAGCAGCGGACAAACAGAAAGAAATGCATTATTAATCTGTTATGCTTGGTTCTGTGGCAATAAAAGGAATGGGTAACACTACCGGTAACTTAACTGTAATGGATTGCTTATATTAAAAGTGACTAAATAAATGATTGCTTGAACTGCATAACTAACAGAGTTCTCTGAAGAGTTACCCCCTACATTGAGAGCACGTTGGGGGTGCTTTAATTGCCTTTATAACTAAACACATTTTCACTTTTGATTATGGTTCTTTTCACAGAGAATGTGTATCATGCAGGGCCTTCTCAGTGGGCTTGAGTCCAAATGAGTGCAAGATGAAGTGTGCCCACCTGAACCTCGCCTTGGTAGGTCAGACTGGTGTCTTAGTAACAGTGGCTTTCTCCCCAGGCCTTTGCAGGTGAATGGAAGTGGACTCAGAAGGCTGTATAGTGCATTTTTGGGTGAGGACCCTAGGAAGAGAAAAGTCTTTCTATATAGCTTGCAAACGAGGTAAGCAGAGCCAAATGCTCAATTTTTTTATGACTACACCAGTATATCAACATTAGATGAAGAAATTCTGTCAGTTGTAGCAGCTCCAGGGAATTGTTTTATGCAAAAACACATTTTATTATAGTAATAAGGGAAAGGCAGGGCACCAACAGAGATATAGATTAAACCTCTTTAATGCGCCTTATTGGCTGATGGTGGCATAAATGCAAATCACGTCTGTAGAATTCTTTAGGACTTTGTATTCTGCAGTCTGCCCTTTGTAAGTTGGTTAATGATGCCACAGTGAGATTGTACAAGCACATTAATTTTATCTGAAATTCACAAACACGCAGTCTATGGCTGCTAAAGCGCTGTGGCTTCTTCTTGTCTTTCAAGAGTGCCCACCGGGGCCGAATGTGATCCTGATTACCACAGTGCTTTCAGGCTCTGTTGTGGTGCTGGGTGTGGCTTTGTTGCTGCTATGGAAACTACTCACCAGCATCCATGACCACAGGGAGTTTGCCCGCTTTCAGAGAGCGCTGGAGCAGAGACGCTGGAACAGGGTGAGCCCCTGCCCAAACAAATCCTTCAGTCTGTCACAGACTGCACAATAAATGCAGGAGTTTGTCTAGGGAACACCAGTACAGAGACCTATCAACAGTTAACACAATAAAGTGGGGTAAATTCAATACCAAGGCAATAGGAAATTCAGCAATAGCAAACAGAAATGTATGACTACATTAAAAGTAAAACATTCATTCACCTACACCTCCAGTCAATCAATAGGAAAGTAAATCAAATACCGAATAACAGTCATGTCGTGACACTTGTTTTGTTGTGTTGCAGAAGGACAACACCATCTACAAAAGGGCCATCATGACAGTTGTCAACTGGAAATATAAAGAGAACTGATAGCAGCCGTGGAAGGAGATCAACTTTTCAATCAGGATCCCCGTCGTGAAGCACAATGAAACAACATCCTTCCCCCTGAACTGTTGTCAACAGATGGGACCAACTTGTCTGTGTGGGTTGGTGGGGGGGCTGAGGGTGAGGGTGAGGTGGATGTTGACGCTGATGTCTAACTTACTCGCCTTTGATCTCAAACACGCAACCTTGGACTGCATG
The DNA here is from genome assembly GCF_965226115.1 of Aulonocara stuartgranti. Taxonomy (NCBI): domain Eukaryota; kingdom Metazoa; phylum Chordata; class Actinopteri; order Cichliformes; family Cichlidae; genus Aulonocara; species Aulonocara stuartgranti. Next base: position 17,125,127 of record NC_138960.1, read on the forward strand.
TCTTCAATCCTTCACTGCATGCACGGCACGCACACATATTCAAAGAGCATCTCCCTTCCATCATAAGCTGCTTCTTATATACAAGCTTGCTGTCCGTGGGATATATGCAAAGTTATGCCCTCACATTTTGAAATTCCACAAAGGCTAATTACATATAGCTGAATATTTTGTTGGGGCATGCATATGTGTTTGGGGGGGGGGTTCCCATTTATGCTGATGGCTGGCTCAGCTGTGTAACTCGGGGCTCAGGAGGCGAGAGATTGTGAGGTGAGCATCCTGCATTCTGCGTTGCAATTCCAGCAGAAGCACAGGTCTTTGCGCAGGTCTCCACTGCCCTCTAGATGAGAGGAAAAGAAAGTGTCACTACGCAGGAAAAGATGGAAGGTGCTTCGAGTCACTGTAGCTATAGAAGATGACATTTTTGACACCAGTGCAAAATCCTGACTCTTGGGATTTTTTTTTTTTGTACTCCAGCATACCTGTGCATTTGTTAAACAGATATAGAGACAGATATGCTGCACAACTTTAAATGTGCAGCTAGTGTATGTGCCAACCACTTAACCGGTGCACTGGGCTGAATCGTGTAAACGCAGAGAAACAATGGGATGTTCAGATCTAAATGGATATTAGGGTTTTTTTTCCACTGCCTACAGATGGCTGCTGATGACCTTGCTGGGAGAGTTGAGCAAAGCAATATTCATCAAAGTGATGCCTCCCCTCCACTCCCAGAGTCACTGGGCAGGCGTGCATGCAGCTTTAACAACTAGTGGGGGTAGTGGGAGGTGGGAAGCGGCGGCGGCAGCAGCAGCAGTGGTGGTGGTGTTGAAGCAGCACAGAAAATGACTCCATATGCTTCCACTATACTATGCAGCATTCTCTTTGGACGGTGTCTGATCATGAAAAATGTGCAGTGCAGATACCAGAGCATCAGAAAAGGAAGGAAAAAGGAAGCAGGAGCAGCCCTGCCCTGCGACAAAACTAGTGGAGGGGCAGAGGGCGGTGGAGGGAGGTGACCAGCCCAGGAGACAGTTATGTAACAAATACTGCAGCTATGTTATGAAAAAAAAATGTATCTGATTATTTGCTGTTCAGTAAGTGGCTCTAATAAGTTTTGCCCTTTGACTCCGTCTGTGTTTAAAAGCCTATTTAAATCCTATTATTTGCACACTACCGTAATAAATTCGCATTAATGCATGACAACATTTTTCCTATTATTATTATTATTGTTACTTATGTTGTTGTTATTCGTGGGTGGGCGGGGTTACTAGTGAGCTCATCCTCCCCGAGTTCTCCACAGGTGATTGGTGGCTTTTACCGTCCAATCACAATCCGCCTGTAAAGTGGTTTGGTGGTCACTTTGGATCGTTTTTGGGTTGTTTTTTTTTTTGGATCGAAGTAACCTGAGCTAACTAACCAAGTTTTTCGTCAGCGACAGGACAGCTCCTCCTTTACCCTTGCGTTGGCTTCCAATGACCTCTCTTTTTGCATCAACGGCATTTGCATATACATAAAAAGAAACTGAATATCCTTCTTTTTTTTTCTCTCTCTGAGGCGTCCTAGAAGGGAGCTAACAAGCGTTAGCATTAGGCTAGCATGACAGCCAGAAGAACAACTGCCACCATCACCATCCTCCTCCTCCCCTGTGGGTTTGCTGGCACCGGGTAAGTTGCGAGTCAAGCTCAAGCTTGTTTTCCCCGTGTTGTATCCTTGGGAAGCGAAAGTTGTGGCTTTAAAGTCACTTGCGAGCTCAAATGAAACTGTTGGTGGCTGTCCGCAAACTGTTAGCTGGCTAGTAAATGGCGCAGGGTCAGGGTAACTGGGCTAAGCTAGCGTTAAGCTAGCATCTCTATCGCTCTTCTTTGTGCAAGCAGCTGTGTCTGGTCTTGAGAACTGAACGAATTAAAAAGCCTTCGAAAACTCATTTTTGGGGGGGTCGAAGCGGTGCCCAATTGCTTGTCATTTGCTAAAACGATACCTTACAGCTTTTTTGCTGTCGTGTCCTGTTCTGTTTACCCATCTGTTCCACCATATATGGCTTACTCTACTGTGTACTCTATTGCAGGAGCAAAACTTGCTGTGTGTGCTTCAAAACAGTCCAAAGCCAATGGATATGGGAAAATTCATTCGTACAAACATTTACTTGGCAGCGTTAGTGTATACGTAGATAGCAGATGTAGAAATTGTCGACGTTTTCTCCATTGTAAACCTGCATACAGAGTTAAAGAGTCCTATAGAGAAAATAACCTCACAGCAGATGCCGAGATGTCTTCTGGGCTTAGAATTTATATTTGTTTCCAGTAATAACTTCCAGTAATAATGATGTTTATAAGCACTTCTTCTTTTTTGACTCATTTTGTTTCACAGGCCTCCATTATGGTCTACAGATGTCAGCCTATGTCTCCCAAATGGATGACGATTATTGTGACCAAAATCTTCGCCTGGATCTTGTATTCATCGCCACAAAAATTTTCACCCATCTCTTCAGGTTATTTGCGTTTCTTCTTATTTTCAGTGATTTTGATGAAGACTGTAACGGGAGGGTAGCTGGTTTCCATGGTTTTCTTCCACTTATCCAATTCAGGATCGTAGTAGGGCTGGGGCCTATCCGGTTGTTCAGTGATGACGCGACGAATCCTACTTCCGGGCCTAAAGTAGTCTGCGTTTAATATGGCTTTTATGTTGTTAACATGTTTAATGTTATGTATTTTCTTCGATTTAATCTCAAAAAGCTCCTAAAACAGTCAGTGATCACTGTTGACCTCCCTCGCTTTTATTACCGCTAATCATTTATTTAAGCTCAGTTTTTAAAACCTTAGGATGTAACTACAGCCCAGCCCATGCAGCAGTATATGAATGACTAACCTCGTATTGTGGATGGATTATCTCAGTTGTTCTCCTGGCTGAAGTTTGGTCCTTTTACACCATCCTGCCATGCGATTACATTTGTTCCTGACCACCGAGAACACTCACGTTAACTTTTATCGAGTGGAAAAAAAGTTAGCTTGTTTATATTATGCTAACATAGCTGTGTCGCTAGCGGTCACGTAGCACATCATTATATACCAGCTAGCCCAACTTCAGTAACCCTACAAACGTCACTGCTTTTTAGTTTTCTGTCTTCATTTATGCTGGAAGTGATAACAGAGCTGTACGTTTTAATTTGTTTCCAAAACCCCGCAGTCAGGACATGCTATATTGTATTTAGATAGAAGCTAGCGAGCTAACTCCCTGCTAACTTCTAACTCCGTTAAATGTCATAAATTCCGTTTTCATGGATGCCTGGATGTTAAACTCAATTGTTACACCTGGTAGAGCAGAACGCTGATCATTTTATTAAAGATGAAAGACTTTAGACAGTTTTTCAACTCTCAGTAATGCCATAGTGATCGTTTGATATATGGACCTGCAGCGGAGTTTAGGCCCAGACACGGCTAGTGACGTCAGACTTAACGACCGGATAGAGATTGATAGACCATGTGACTTTTGCGCATTGCATGCTGGGAACTCGTGGCAAAACAATCCAAGTACCGCGTCAAATGCAAGCATTTGCAGCACCGCAAAACGTTCATTCTCCGGTTCCAATACCTTCTTGCTTTGTCTTTGCTCCCCAAAAAAGGTATGTACAAAACGAAGGAGAACAATGCCGGTCCGTACAAAGACAGACTTGATGAAAAGTCAAAGAAAGATACGAGGAAAAAAAATCAAAGGAGTGAAAGGGTTAGACCCGTACGAGCACACAGAGTGGACAAAATACGTTCGCGTGCTGCCCAACTTTCACCACGCTAATTATACGGTTCTTGGAGTGAGTGCATACACTCATGAAGTTTAGTAACTTCAGGTCACTGCAACAAGCCCAGGTACAGTTTACCGACGGATGGGTACAGGAACTTGAAATGCACCGTGTAGAACGAAAGACCATCGTACGAACAAATGTAAGTTTACCAGTCTCACAAATCGTCTTCATAAATACACATTCGTTAACAGTTTATTAATGGGAACTTTGAGCTAAACTGTAATTAATTAGTAGTGGAAATAATTTCTGGTACGCATTACAGAAATGTAGCAGTGACAATAATATTGTATGCTGTAATCGTACTGGGCAATTAGTGATACAAAAAAACTGTTTTATCCTGTGAATAAAGTATATGTTTTTGTCAATGTACCATAATAACAGAAGCGAAACACAATATTGTGTCAGGACAATTCACTATTTATGCACAATAAACAAAGGAGCATAGCGCGACAATTTCTGTTCAGCACCAGACTTGCTTGTAAACTATATCACCAATTATGTTAAGAAAAATGACGTATTAACTACAACAAAACACTAACCTTTGTGGGAATGCTTGGAGCAGACTAACCTGTGAGCTGGAGGGTTCTGGGACGTTATATTTGGTCTTTGAATGGCTGCAATCCAGGCCATCCGTCGCCTCTTTGTTACTTCGGAAACATGGCTTGAACAATTTCTCTTCAACGATGTAATCCGATAACAACCGATCTCTTTACCCGTCGGCTTCCCGTGGCTGACATGCGACCGGCTATTGCAGTTAATAATACAACAGCTTCTTGCCATTTTTTTTTTTTGCTTCTTTTATCGCTGTGTAACAGATTTCAATTGAAAGCCTGTGTGCGCTAGTACCTCTTGCCACGACTTCCCAGAATCCTTTGCGGTGTTACCCCTGAATGACGTCACATTTTCAATCTCTATTCCAGTTGTCAATGGGCAAGAGGTGGGGTACAACTCTGGACAGGATGCCAATCTGTCACAGGGCTAACACAAAGAGACATAGATTCACATTTATGATGAATTTAGACTCACCGCTTAATCTAACATCGATTTCGCTAGTAGCAGGTCTGAGATTTATGGATTTGAAGGCCTTGGTGAGGACTGGCAGTGGCCCCAGGTCAGACAGATCCTTGTGTACTAATGAGGGGTGTGAGAACTGGGAAAAGTGGGGAGGAGGGTGAGGCATAAAAATAAGAACAAACAGGCTGCAGTGCAGGAATGATCAAGGAAATCAAGGAAATGGAACAAGCCAATGTATCTGTAGAGAGAGACCAGGCATGTACAGGGAAAAGATGCAAACTTAACACAAAAAGGCCCTAGCTGGTCTGTGCGTTCAACCCTATCTATTGTGCCTCCTCCTAATATCTGTATTAATGCTGTAGTTTTTAATGTATTGAGTCTTTGTGTATAATAGTGCATGTTTGCATGCCGAGAAATCATCTTGGAGCAGTAATATTAAAAGTAAAAAGTGCTGTGTTCATAAAGCCAGAAATATCCTTATTCAGGCTGCCTACTTTCTTGATCAACTATAAAAATGGAAAACAAGAATTCATGCAGCTAATGGCTTAATGGTCAAGAATGAAGAAGCTATTGCATTTAATTATTGTTCCATTAAATGAAACGGACCAGCAAATGTGCTGTGATAAAGATTTGCTGAAATGAACAAGTTTGGAAGTTGGTGGCTTCCCTGATTTATTTCAGCTCTCTGCAGTGAGAAATTGTGATGCTGATAATGATGCACCAATGAAAGTGAGAAATGTGTCATCTAACATTTGGTCAGATGTAAACTACATCTCAGAAGAACCAGTCAGGGTGGTAGGTTTACTTTTCTGCAGCATTTCCTGTACTGGCAACCACCAATGAGAAGATGAAGCTTCGGCGAGATGAAGCTACAGTTAATCACAGCAAATTGACACTTAAAAAATTAAAGCATTATATGCACCAGTGTATTTTTGTTTCTGTTGCCAAAAAAGGCATGAAACATTGTTGTGGTTAAAACGGCATGTATGTACCGATTAGAAAGAGTTATTGCTCTGGGGTACTTCTTATTCTTACTGGCCAGGCACCAAAAAGATGCACATTGTCAAATATGAAATACACAGTAAAGGTCACTTAGTAAAGTGATGCACTTGAAAAATGATATAAATAAGGGTGCTTCCTGGATTCAGATGTTGTTTTTTTTACATTGGGATGTAATCACTTTGTTAGATATACCTTTTCATTAGTGCTAACTCAATCCATTTAGGCATGTAAACATGGCCAACGCAACCTACTGAAGTTCAAACTGAGCATCAGAAAGGGGAAAGAAAGATGGTTTATGTAGCTTTGAACCTGGGATGTTGGTGCCAGATGGACTGGTCTGAGTAGTTCAGAAACTGCTGATGTACTGGGATTTTTCCACACACAACCGTCTCTAGGGTTTCAGAAAATGTTCACAAAAGAGAAAGTACCTTGTTGATGCTAGAGGTCTGAGGAGAATGGCCACACAGCTTTAAGCTAATGGGCAAGGTAAAAGTAAGTCAAATACTCAGTGGTTACACAGAGCATCTGTGAATGAACAACACAGTGAACCTTAAAGCAGATGATCCACAGCTCAGAAGACTACACTGAGTGTAACTCTTGTCAGCTAAGAACAAAAAACTGAGCCCGCAGTTTGCAAGTACTCACCATAATTGGACAGTAGAAGTTTGGAAAAATGTTGCCAGGCTTGAGTCTTCATTTTCTGTTGTGACATTTGGAAGGGTCACAAGTTGTTGTAAACTACATGAAAGTGTGGATCCATACTGCTTTTTATTAATGGATCAGGATGATGTTCTGTGGGATATTTACTTTGGGGCCCTTAGTAGTAACTGAACTAAGCTGGTACTGACCACATTTATCCCATAATGACCAGTGTGCCCATCTTCTGGTGGCACACATAATGTCATGAAACTGAAATCATCTAAATCATACTTTTCATGAACATGATAGTGAGTTCACCGTATTTCAATGGCCACTACAGTCAATAGATCAATAGTGTATAATAATATAATATATAAAAGATACTGTCATTTTTATATATATGGACATTAACTTCTTTACAGTAAGTGTATTTTATATTCAGTTTCCAGGGTGAACTGCTCTTCACATACAACAACACAAATAAGGCCAGAATACATATTTGTTTATTGCTCAACCTAAACCAGTTTTGTTCCTGTTGCTTTCACCTTCTAGAGCATTTTCTGTAGTATTTGGGCGTAACGTTGCGGCTGTGATGACGACACATCGGACTACTTCCTGGCTCTGACCACGTTAATACGTTTTGTGCATTCGCATGAACACAAGTCAGTCCAATTATAATTAAAAGTGTAGTGTTTGCACCACAGGGTGGCGATATTTGCAAAACAATTCACTAATTGATACAGCATGTTCTGGTTGTTCATAATAATTTTAACACACGATACAAGTTTGAAGAATTGCGTCCTTGCTGTGTTAGAAAACACCCGTGAAACCTCTGAGTTAGGGTGGTGTGTCAGTCCTTAATACGATCTGTCTATATGTGGCGGCATAATGAATGAGTTACGTTCTTTTTACATTTTTTAAAAACAATATCTATATATACTTTTTTTTTTTTTTGAAGATGTAAAATATATGTATTTTCTTACGTCAGCATCAGCCTGTCGTATAACAGCATGAGAACATCCCGAGCCTAGGAAGTTCACATCCCATCATCAGCATCCAGCGTTGTTGTTTTTTTTTTCCCCGCTGTCGATTCAGCCCCTCCTTCCTCCCTTTTCTCGTACCCCAAGGGTCTCGCGAGCGCGCACGCGTGCGAAACTGCGTGGGAATGGCTGTTTGTATGATCGAGGGGGTTGGGCCGCTTGGAGCGAGCGGTGAGCTGCATGAGTTTGTAATGTCCGCCATGTTGGCAATGGCGTATTGAACCAGGGAGGAACAGCGGTGCCTACGAGAGAAAGAGACCGACAGAGAGCGATCGAGACCCGGGCCTGCCCGGCTCTGTTCGCGCTGCTACGGACCCAAGCCCGCCCTCAATCGACCGGCTGACTCTCAGAGACCGTCACAGATTCATCCATGAGAACTCGAGGCAGACCTGCTGTTATTCCTAGCAGATCGAATAGATTTATGCTGCATCTTTTATTATAAAAATGAGTAAATTGTCGTTTCGGGCACGGGCACTGGATGCTAGTAAGCCCCTGCCCGTCTTCCGCTGCGAGGATTTGCCGGACCTGCACGAATATGCCTCAATCAACCGGGCAGTACCGCAGATGCCAACGGGGATGGAAAAAGAGGAGGAATCGGTATGTTATTTTATTGCTGCCCGACTGGCGGTGGATCTTTGGCGGCATTTTCATAGCGCGAGGCGCCGCTATGTTGCCTGCGCAAGCTTGTGCAAAATGGCCGCCATATTTTCTCTTTCGTGCGCACGATAGAGCTCGATGAAAACTGAATTCTACTAACCCGTTTCACCACGAGTGGCTGTGTAAGGTTGCAATATTGTGATATTTTATTGGTAAGCCGTGTTGTGTCCGTTTATTTCCTTTTAAGCAGTACCTGAATGCACAAAGAAGTCACGTGACCTCTATCTGTTCCACCATTTTGTTGACTTTCTCGTTGGTAAAGGCGAGCGGGATAGGCCTTGGACGTGGTGTACTTTTCGTTAGCGAATGCCAGGGGGAGACACTGAGCCTTCAGCCCCGGTTGACAGCTAGGCGCCTCGTGTTGACAGCCACAGCCCTGCCATGTGTGCTGCCTGTTTCGCGGAGAACGCGGAGTTTAAAAATATGTCCCAGAGCTCTGCTTTATGATTAATAACGGCACTCCTCTTCACATATACGTGGTTCAGTTCCTGTAAACTGTGTTACGACATGCATGGTGTAGCCATGACGGTGCCATTCATGGGGAAGTTTCATTCGTGTAGTGCAGCACGTGGATGTAGTCTTCTTTTCTGGAGCCATATTCCAAGTATCTTATTGGTTAGAAGCGTCGATGGCAAGAAAACGGTGACGATAGAGAATTTCAGTTATGTTTCTGAAAATTGGGCTTAAATTACTCTTATGAAAGTGTCTTATTGCAACTACTTATTTATTACTTGAATCCTTCATAATTGCATGAGTTTGGCCCACTGAGATGTCTGTACTGTGGTATTAGTCGGATTTTTGTTTTTTAACACTATAGTATATTGTTCTGCTTTTACTCACGTGTTTTGAGATTACACATATTCAAATTATATCCAAATACACAAATTTGCATTTGCCTGTAGACAGATTGGTCTATATGTTTTGACCACAAAGCCTTTCATTTAGAGTTTATACCTGAAATGAAAGCTGTTTTTCTGATAGTACACAAAGTTTAAGTTGCTCATGCATTACCTGCTCATCTGGTCGGCCCCACTGACTTTTTCTAATTCACTTTTATACACCACCTGAGATGCCTCAGCAGACACAAACATGATCCACAGATGGGATGTAAAGCAAGTTGAAATCCTGCTTTCATACCCTCCTCAACCTGCTGTGCACATACACAGCAGAAATTGCATAACAGTGTGACAGAAGAGATAAAGAGGACAGTTTTACTCCAAGCCTGTGCGTGGCTTAGCTCCCTGACCCACATCCTGTCCAGGAACAGTGGGGTGTTGTTGCATTGACTAAATACCCAAATGTTGGCTGAGAGTTATGTTGTTCTAACTTACCAGCAGGCACAGTTTGTGAGTGTTTGTTGCGTCACAATGCATGTGCATCACTTTGTCTCTTTAATTCATAATTTTAGCTTGCAAGTGTAACCAGAATCTAAATCAGGTGGAAGTTTTTGTTGTTGTTGTTGTTATAATATAATCAAGGAACTAATTTCATCAGCATTTAAACCTTCAAACCTCTGGCAAACAATTAACTTCTGACACAATCTATTTTTGCAATGCAACAGGACATCTTTGCTTGCACCATGTCCTGCATAGTGTAAATAGTTTGTGTGTTCCAGTGGCTGTTACCTTTACACTCACATTGAATTGTTCCATAACGTCTGGGGAAGTTAAAAGGTAAATCTGTAAACCACGTTTTTGACTACAAAATTAAAATGCTTTAGAGGTGGACTTTGTCCCTGCGACGCCACAATTTATGATTCACAATACGTCAGCCAGTAAATCCTCCTGTCTTTAATTATAATTTACAGAATTGTCTCAATGTTTTATTTAGTATGATGCTAAGTCAGCAGGAAATGGTTTACTGATGGAGGGGAAGGGAGTTGAGGCTAGTTTTCCCATCTGTAACAGTAATGTCCTTATTCACCTAGAGAAGTCGCCCCCTGCTGGCTGTCAGGTATACGCTTTTCAGTCCTGGAAGCTACATCTATCCTTCACACTGTTTGCAGTCATGATTTCTCTTTGTGTGTATTTATTAACACACAAAGTATTGAACAGTTTGTTTAATCGACTAACGGTCTTAAATTGAGTGATTTCTAGAATTGTCACTGATTTCTGGTAGTGTTACTAAAATGTGTGGCACAGTGAAATTGGATGCTTCTGTGCAAACAGGAGAAACATGTAAAGCCAAACAAAACACAGCCACCAAAATGCTCCGTGTGGATCTCCTTCAAAAAAACCAAATGGACAAAAATGATGTCTGGTGCACACTACGTCCATAAAGCTACCATATTACAGCTCGACTACAGGGTCATTTAACAAGTATTAGGTATGGGCATGTGTCAAGTTAACCTTTATTAAATTTAAAATGTTAATACTTTAGAGGGGGCTTGCATTCGTGACCACTTTAGCTTTAAATTGAAAGGACGTCCCCCTCTCCCATACTAATCATATAGTACTTATGCACCTGCGTGATGTTTTGTGAGGGTTGATATTGAGCGACATTGTTTCTCCACTGAATTTTGAGTGTTGTTCAACATAAATCACTTTTTCTCATCTGTGGAAAACTAGCAGTACTTGTGGATTTTACACAATATGTGTTCTTGGATTTGCTGAAATGCACCACCCTCACTTCCTCGCCTTCCTCTGGGCATGTTGAGCTGAAAACACCTGCTGGAGGCCACACTTTTGTTGCCATGGCAACTTTTATTGGAGTCATCTATTTTTTCTTGGGAACATTTAATGGAGGGAACGCGTGGTGCTGTGAAAAATAGATTTTCATTTGTCTCTCCTCGATCTGCATCTGTGACCGTGACAGAAAGCATAACTGCCACTGAGTCCCAGAACATTTTGTGTGGGAAGAACAAGAGAATCTGAGGTTCAATATTAGATTTTCTCGGGTGGAAAGCCGTTAGAAGCTACTTTGTATCCAGTTGTTTTCACTATTTGTGCCCACTTTGCACTAGATGTGTCACAAGACCAAAAACGTTGTCTGTACCAAAATAAGTCAAATGCATACATTACAAAGCATAGTGTGCTAATACATGATCATGAATCATCATATTCTTATAAAATGAACAGTAAGCCTACTAATTAGCTATTAGAGTAGCTTTGCATGATCCACTGCTCAAACTAATTCTTTGCAGCCCCTCAGTTCGTCCTTTGTGTGATGCAAACTGTGCAAGCTCCTCTAAATTTAAGCCAGCTTTCTTCTTATTGGCTGCATCTTACAAACAAAAGGATTGACCTGAAGTTGGGAGTGGCCGCTGTGCTCACCCTAAGCTGGTTCCCTGATTTGACCATATGAGAGAGATCTGCTTTCACTGACATCATGCAGAGCCAGAAAAGAAATTGTGTTCAGATAAGTGTGAAGGCTGAGCTTCAGGCCTTGTATGATACTGGTAAATATGCTAAACTCATCATTTGAACCTTTAGCTTTTTGTAATATGCTCATTTCATCATTGTAACTTGATTGTACAAAGCAGGATATAAGAAAAAGCATAAAATTTAATTTTTTTAAAGTCCCAGTTTCTTATTTTTACTTTTTTGGAAGCAAGACCATAGGGACAAGTAATTTTCAGCATCCAAAAACTGTTGAAAGTTCAAACAGCATAATGGCACATCAACTTGAAAGTTTGGCTAACACAGGCTTTTGCTGTGGGTCCCGTAATAACCTGGTTCACTTGTTCTCATGTGCCATTCACAAAATCCTTTTATCCGACACTCTCAACTCCTCTGCAGAGGAAATCCCAGGCTGTGAACCATGCTTGTGAGGATCACAGCTGTGAAAGATCAGGATATCTTTAGGTCAGAGAAGGCTCAGGGCTGCCTGCTGCAACCTGCCGAACCAATATCCTTTATAGAAGCTCGCAAAGGCAGGTCTGGGCCAGGCTCAGGTTTAATTGGCACCTTACGTGCACGCTTTATGCAGGTTCCTTATCTCACAAAGCTCCTGGGTTCATCAGCATGTCAGACGGTAGGGTTCAGAGAGGGCAGTGTCTTTGTGGCGGTTTTATGAGCAAACGCATCCTTCACTGTGCCAGTCAAACATGTAGTTTACATAAGCTCATGCCATGTCAGTAGACAACGCTTTGATAAGCAGTACTCTCTGAGCTGTAACAGTTGCTGAGTAACAGTGCAGACAACAGTTAAGTACATTTTGTAAGAAATGTATTTCAGTTGAATACTAGTTTGGAGTGGTTTGATTTCTTGCATCATTGTGCTTCAATTTTTGCTTGTAATTATCAATACAGGCTGGTGTTTCAAAGACTTAAACTATGCTTTTAATTTAGATATGAGAAGTCTGATGTAAATGTGCGTGCAAAGCGTAACTTTTAACGTTTTAAGTCTCTGAGCTCAGAGAACCACAGCTTCTGCAGTTTGGGTTTAACCCAGGAAGGACTTTTTAAATGTACAATGACACAGAGCTGTTGGCTAATTTGCAGGAAGTTGTGTTTGTGGGCAGTGAACATGGCTGTGTGAAATTTTTAATAAGTGTGCCTGCCCAGCCTGCTCACGCTCGCAGTCGCAGCCAAATCTGGTTCTTTGTTTTTGTCCTGACCCTTCAATTTTTGTAACCGTGCCAAATTGAGTCTTGGTTGAGAGTGCTATTCAAGCTTTAGATTGTGGTTAAGTTAGTGCTTGGTAAAAAGTTGTGTATTTCTCTCTTGTGCTCTTTTAGAGCCTGCGGCAAGCAGGAAATGCTGGGATTTAGGATGTTGTGGATGATGTCTAAAATCCTCAGTGGTGAACACTTTCGCAGTTGACACAATAAGATGTTTTTCTTGGCGTAGACTGTGCTTGATGGGTTTACAAGGGGCAGATGGTTCAGCTCTGGGCACATGCTGTGTCCTTTGATGCCAGTTCACAGCTCTGATATGGTTCCCGTTACTGCATGCAGAGCTCCTCGTGGCTTTGAATTTTTATTTAAGGCAGTTCAGACACCCATGCAAGTGTGGAAGTGTATAAAACTGAGTCGTTGTCAGGGAATGCTTGTTTGTGGTCATATTTGCCAGGCGCAGTTGGTATCTCTTAACATTGACCCACATTTCAGATTCTAGCCAATAAACTGTAGTTGAGAAAACGTGTGTGAAGTGTAAAATGAGTAGGAGCTCTGTTAAAATACTTGTTAGAGCAAGACGGATCTTGAGTTGGTTTGACTTGATTGGCCGTCTGTTGCATCAACCACAAATAAAAGGCCTACAGATATTGTGCACTACAGAGTGAGCGTGCAGTGCTAGTAAGTTGCAGTGTCTTTCATGCAGATCTTAATGCCAGTGCATAAGCGAGAGCTTTGCTTAAACTCCTGTCATTTAGTAATAACACTGATTCTGAACTCCGAGGAGCTAGGGCCGTTCGATACAACGATATATATCGGATGACGATATAAAAACGTCTATCGTTTCATTTTACGCTATCGTTTGTTTCGTGGTGTCGCAAAATAAACTGTTTACGGCAATATTTTTTTCATCGTTTTAATGGTCACTGTAGTGGCTATATTAATTTATTACAGTTCTTTCTTTCTCTTATATTTTAATAACCACACTACGGACGGACAAGCGCCTGTTTTTATGCGTTGTGGTTAGCAACAACAACGGTAAAACCACCGTGTGTCTGCTTGTTTATTTTCCACATAAACCTTTCACAATAAAGCTCAAGATCCTGTTGAGACTTTGCTCTTTCATGTGATTCCGTTTATTTTGAAGATTATTTACGGATGAGAATTAAAAAAGAGCCGTCAGGTGCTAAAAAATAAACCTTAGACTCAAACGTTAGAACGGGCTTTTCCCCGCAGCACGCCATGTAATAAATACTCACAAAGAAAACGGCAGCCGTTACAACTTATGTCTAAAAATGTATCGTTTCATGCATCGGTTAAAACACTCGACTCCAGTCTACATGACGCGCAGCTGGAAACACTTCCTGCAAGTCGAGCTGCCCGAGATTCACAGAATTTACAGAAAATGTTACATTTTTGTGATTTATATCGTTATCGGGATGATAGAATTCTTATATCGGGATATGAGGTTTTGGTCATATCGCACAGCCCTACGAGGAGCAGTATGCTGTTTGGAAAATTAAGACACTGTTTTATACAGGGGGAAAAAGATTCATGTTTTTGTGGGATTCTTCCAAACAACATATATTTCAGGTAACTATCAGTTGTGTAATATGAAAACATTTTGTACTTGCTGAGTTCAAGAGTCAAACAGTCTGAGTCATTTGCCCACGTTTATGCTTCTGCTGCCAAGTTGGAGTACCAGATTTGCTGCTGAAGAAACTTTGCAGGTATTTTAATATGATCCACTGGCTCAACATAGGCAACAGAATATCTGTAAACTTTTTTCTTCTCTCTCCATTTGTTCCACCTGAGAGATGCAGTAAATAATAATGAGTCATTGTTGTGAGTGATAGTGGGGTTACCTGAGGGGTGCTCAAAAAGAGGTGTTTGCCACAAAGCACATGCTACAAAGTCCAACTCGGCTGACTGTGAAGCTCACCTTTCCAAACTCATTGACATGGCAGTGCACTTGCTGATACTCCTACGCTGTTCTCCTGCTGATGACTCATTTCTCTGAGACATCATTACTGTGTTGGCATACATTATATAGACATAACAAACTATGATAAATATTATGCTTTGCCTGTCAGACAAGCCTAGACAAATGAATTGAGATTAGGTTTAAAATGACAGCTAAGAAATGCCACACAAACACTGAAAGATAATGAGCGAAGGGAACTGGAGAGGATTCACACCCAGGAGGTGCAGGATGTTCAAACGAGTGCGATTTTTATTTTGACCCAGCGGCTGACATGTTTGTCCCTGACTTTTGATGATGAATACACCCTAGAGGAAGAGGAAATGTTGGCAGCACCATATGAAGCCAGTGAGGGTTTCACAAGGGATGGAGAGATGACCATTCATGTAGCAGGCCTTTCCTGTTTTGGAACATTTTGTATTTGAACAACTGCCATCATGCTTTGCACTGACAAATAAGATTGCAGTAGCTGATGTTTATATGTTAAGTGTAAATTTCTGTTTTGTTTCTGTGTTTATTTCATTCAAAGGTTAGTGTGATAAAAGGATTGTAGACTTTAAACTGGTTTGCAGGGGGTTTCCTGCCTCTTAAACAGGTATACGAAAGGCTGGATTTACAAAGCTGAGTCTGGGGTTCCTTATTTAACAGAAGTCTGTGATTGTTCTTGTGGTATCTATTGCTGTTTGATAACCAACAATGGCGTTTATGCTTCACTAAATGAAGCCCAACTAAGAAAACATTACTATCCTGGTGTTGATTTCAAGGAAGACAAAAACTAAACTAAATCCTGGTTAATTTTGGGTGTAAATTTGAGTATAGATTTTTTTTTCTGGCACAAGATGTAAACAGTACCTCAGTCTACTATCAGCCAAAATATTTCAAACATCTGCATTGGCTCAGAATTTCATAATTCTGTATTTCACAGTGTGACAGATGTTTTAAACCAATCAGTCGGAGCAATAAGCAATGCCAGTGTTTTTTGTATTATTTCTTCTGTGCCAGGGAACTAAAGAAATCTCCAGAATGAAAACAACATTTAGGCAGCGCAAAATTGAGCCAACACAATAGATAAACATCAGCCGCTGCCATCTTATTTGCCAATATACTGATGAAAGCCAGCCAGACCATAAACATTGGCCAGCCTAAGACATTTGCAGAAAAAGGCTAATATCAGCCACTCCTGACGTGCATCCTTTGGTTTTACATACGGATTCTCGATGTTATGTACATGAAACATTTCACAGCTCTGTCCTCGCAGACCTTCCTCTGGAGCTCGTCCAGTGAGAGGTTTAGGCTGTAATCTCTTTAATGTGAGAGGTCTGACGCCACAGATCACATTTATTATCCTGTTAAGTACAATACTTTAAGCACTTGGCGTTCTTTAACATCTGGACTGCTTATGGTTATTAGTCCTGTGCAAGCACAGCGAAACGATATCATGCACCTCATAATGAAACAACTTTTGGTCTTAACTAAATCACTCATTGTCATTGTTTCCATTACACACTGTTGTACGTACATGCAGATGCACAACAGAATGAAATGGGGGGGTGATGTGTAAAATGAGTATTGAAGTAATTAAAAGATTTTTTTTTAGTTTGTCAACTTGTAAACAAGATGGTTTAAGAAACAATCCGGAGTCTTTTTTTTCCTTTTTTTAATAATTCTTTGTGTACAAATGTCTCTTGACAAATCAAGATACTGATCATTGCAGAAGTCTTTACATTTTTTTCTAAACAGCAGCTTCTTTCTCTCTTTCAGGAGCACCATCTCCAGCGGGCCATCTCAGCGCAGCAGGTATATGGCGAGAAGCGGGACAACATGGTTATCCCCGTCCCCGAGGCGGAGTGCAACATCACGCACTACGAGTCCCTCTACCCCGGGGAGTTCAAAATGCCAAAGCAGCTTATTCACATACAGCGTGAGTAGCAGGCTGCGTGCAAGTGGGTTATCTTCTTAGCTGTGTTAGTGGTCTGTGAGCATGTGGTGATGTTGCCGTTTGGCTGCACCGGATGGCTTCAGGGTGTTTGTCCTGCTGATTGAGAGATTTTAGTGTTTGTGGTTTTGATGAGAAACCTGTGAGTAATTAGAAGCGCTTTTCTAAGAGATGTGTATTTATATTTTATGTTTTGTTTTCTGGACGGTTTTCTGAAAGTTAGTGCTTTTTCATGTGGACATAATATTGACACACATAGTTGTTGCTTTTTTTTCTTAAGAAAACTTTAAGATTAAGTCTTGTTGTTTGGCATTTACTGTAGCCATGAAATGTCCTGTGTTCGCATTAGTGAAATGTCAAACTTTGAGACTGCTGTTGCAGATACTTTCACCATAATTTGGCAGTCATCTTAACATTTTAAATGTAGGGGCGGTGAGGGTAACACTGCAAGCTTTTCCAAATGCCACTGGCTTTGACAGGTTAATGTGTTGATTACAGTGGCTCTGATAGTGGCTGTTCAGTAAACATCTTATTTTTTCACCCGAGGGCCACAGTAGTGACAGCCACTTTGAATTTATTTTCTGCAGAATCTCAATGTCAGATTGGCAGGGCCAAAAAAATACAAAGCCAGGGGCAATATTTATGTTCAAATGGTAGATTACATTCACATCTCATATTTGTCCTAAAGTGTTGCCTTATTGAATGGGTGAAAGCACACAACTAAACTGAAGCACAGCGCTTTGTTATGATAAAATGCTGTTTATGTTTTGAGCATAGTTCGGCTGCAGTTGGCTGAAGATAAAGGCTTCAGCAGTTCATATCCTATGGGTTGTGTTATTGACATTGCTTGAAAGGCACTGTTGCTAAATACAAAATGATGGTGAATTATAAAGTCTCTGTATTGTAAGCCCAGGCTTTGCTGACTGAAATGTGTCATAGTTATCTAATATTGATTCATCAATTTGATACACACTGCAGCCTCTGCTGGTATTGTTCAGAAAAGTGATGTTTTGTTTAGTTCAGCAGCCTCATTCCTGCAATGTCTTTGAAATATTTTCTTGGCTGCATCTGTCTCTCCAGTAACCAGCTCTTTTTTTTCTTTTTCTTTTTTTCCCACAGCTTTTAGTTTGGATACAGAGCAGCCAGACTATGACCTAGATTCAGAGGATGAGACGTTTGTGAATAAGCTGAAGAAGAAAATGGAAATCACTGCTCTGCAGTTTGAAGAAATGATAGACCGGCTGGAAAAAGGCAGTGGACAGCAGGTATATGTAACCCTGTGTGGGGAAAGTATTGCTTTGCATGCACACAGTCTTTTTATTCACTTTACACTGAATAAAATGTACACTCTGAGTCACTTTTTGCATTACTCCATTATGTTTAACTTGTATTTTAGTCATTTGAGAGGCCTGTTATTCTCTTTGTCAGTGGTTTCTTTAAAAGTTACTATTTATTGACGAATAAGCACTTCACATGACATTGAAAAAGACAAAATATGAGTTTATGTGATGTGCCTGAATGCAGCGTGACTGCTTAAAATCTAAAGCCTTTGTTTTGTTGTGTCTTGGTGTGTTCATAGTGACTGCTTGTTTAAACCAGCTGGACTTAAGTGCTCAGCTATGTGTAATAATTATTTCCAGAATGATGTGGCTCAGGCCATTACACTAACTTGGGCTGGCCTGTGTTGCTCTGTAGCTTGTCAGTCTACAGGAAGCCAAACTGCTGCTGAAGGAGGACGATGAACTGATCAAGGAGGTCTTTGACTACTGGAGCCGGAAGAGGAAAACCAGCAAGGGTGGCTGCCTCATCCCCAGCGTCAAGCAGGAGAAGAGGGATGGCTCTAGCACCTGCGACCCTTATGTGGCCTTTCGCCGACGGACAGAGAAGATGCAAACTAGGAAGGTAGGACTTTCTAGCCAAAAATGAGTAAGATAAAGGCAAATTAAAGGACATAAATTATGCTGACCTACATTTCTACTGGGGCTTCACCAATCCAACTTTTGAAGATAAAAACCTAGAACCCTTGTATTATCTTTTTACCAACGTAATTATATAAGCAGTTTCCATGGGTTTTGGTATGGTCCAAACATATTGGCTTTAAAGTGGTTCAGATGAGGCAGATAAATATTTTGTCCCTACAGTAGTGTTCCCCTAAGATGAAAGATGAGCAGTTGAATATTTCCATACCTTAACCTTTTTAAAGATTTTCAGTTAAAATGGAAACTAATTTAAGGTGACATCCACCAGACACCTCACGGAATGAGATTATCACAATATTTAGCTCACAATATGACATTATTTTGCTGTTTAAAAAAGATTTTTTTTAGATTGTGTGATTTGCTGACTATTGCAGTAACATTGTGATTAATCACCTTTTGTCTATTGCAGCTACGCTTCTGTATTGATACAGTATTCACAAGCAAAATATTGGAATTGAGATTTCTGACACTGAATCATCACTGCTCTGTTTTCAGAATCGAAAGAATGATGAGGCCTCATATGAGAAGATGCTGAAGCTGCGCAGGGACTTGAGTCGAGCTGTCACCATCTTAGAGATGATCAAAAGAAGAGAGAAGAGCAAGAGGGAACTGTTGCACCTCACACTGGAAATTGTGGAAAAGAGGTAAGAAAGTTGACTAAACTGCACCTTGTCAGACAAGTAGTTGCTATAAAGGAGACCTTTTCACTTGTACTCTCAAACCACATGCCCCACTTATCTGATTGGATGACATTTTCAAAAGCGGGTCATTCAGGGTAATAGCTAACGGCTGTGCCCTTGTCCTGTTTTGGGAATGCTTTCTGATAACATCTTAAGAAGCTGAGATGATAACAGCGTGGTGTTTTGGACAGTGTATGTGGTGAACCTTCATATTTGATTAGCCTGTTGTTTACTTGCCAAGTCTGAAATTCAGCACAATGCTTGTCTGCATGACTGATCATACAAAAGTCAACCACATATTTTCTGTAAGGCCAGGCTTCACTGCTCCTGTTAATTGGGGTCGCAGTTAAATGCACTTTTCCATGCAAAGTTCACCTTGTTTATTCAGTAGTGTTTGGACCACATTAGCTCAGTGATGTCTGGGTCCTGGTCAAGGCTTTGCTTTCCCCAGTCTTTTAAGCAGTATAGTGGACTCTATCTCTGTATTCCATCCATCCATTCGCTTCCGCTTATCCTTTTCAGGGTCGCGGGGGCGCTGGAGCCTATCCCAGCTGTCATAGGGCGAGAGGCAGGGTATCTCTGTATTATAAAATATAAACTTTGTGTTTTCCAAACTCCATTTTGGATTGTCCTCCCTCCACCCCCCAGTGGAGCCTTTGCAATCCATCTAAACATGACATCCGAATGGAATGAATTTACTCTGAAAGTAGCTGTCAGCGTGAGCTTAAATTGGACCCTTCTCCTTGAAGTGCTTTTGATTTGTAGTGACATTTCAATTTCCTCTTGTTATCCCGGCCTGGTTTCTGCCTGCGCATCACAGCTAGTGCTCACTCTCAGACTGGACCACTCTGTTCCCAGTAGGTAGTTTTTCCCGGTCACTTTATGATGCTATGCTGCTGTAGAGGGGCTCAGGTGTAATGTCTGGTGGGTGCAGTCTGTCATTTGTGTGTCTCAAGCCCTTACTGTGCATTGAAGTTTAGGTTCTTTT
The DNA here is from genome assembly GCF_965226115.1 of Aulonocara stuartgranti. NCBI lineage: Eukaryota > Metazoa > Chordata > Actinopteri > Cichliformes > Cichlidae > Aulonocara > Aulonocara stuartgranti. Next base: position 17,145,390 of record NC_138960.1, read on the forward strand.
GTGTTTCAACTGTGGTTGCATGATGTTAGCAGTTATACATTATTCATGGTAATGTTAGTGATAAATTGAAGTAGTTTACACAAATTTCCAAGCTTAATATAGTAAACTAAAACTATGTGGGAGATGCATCTGTTAGAGCCCGAGCGGTTTTCATGACAGTATGTCATCTACAATATTTAAAACTGAAGCGAATAAAAACAACTTGAACCTAAGTGTGTAATATTTCGTATTATTATGTCTAATGTTATTGTTGAACTGACATGTTGGGATGCACTGATTCAACTATTCATTTCTGATCCGATACCAGTCTTAAGTAAACAAACTCTGCTCCTCACTGTGAAACTCGGAAGCATTCTATATTTCTAAGGCAGCCAACCCTCCATTACTTTTCTGTTAACGTCCTCTATAACAAATATGCAGCAAAAAAAGAGAAGTCATCGCCAGTAAAAACCGGGCACTCTGTCCATCTTCACAGATCTGGAGTTGAGTGCACTATTACTTTGTATCCTGTACACTTCCAGCTTTTTTATTGATGCATTATCTCCTTCTGGCAACTCATACACTGCTGCTGATTTATTGTGTAGTAAACTGGATCAGCTATAGATGGGCTTTTGTCAAATATCCGATTGAGCTTTGTTTTACCAATAATTGTTCATACTTACTGTGTGAGCTGATAAAGCTGAAGTTGGCAGGAGTGCAGTTGTAATACTAAAAATTAGGGGTGCAACAATACTCGTATCGATATTGAACCGTTTGATACAGTGCTTTTGGTTCGGTATGCATATGTATCGAACAATACAAATTGTTTTTATTTATTTTATCAACTTTTCTTCTGACGATGCTGTCTGTGTTGAGAGCTCAGTGGATCTGCGTTCGACTACTCTGCCTAGGCTGATTCTCCTTATGGGGACCTGATATGTTTAATATGCTGCTGAGAATATAGCCCAGAAGAAGCGTATAGTATAGTTTTTATTTTGGAAAGAGCCATTTCTCTGTAATAAACTCTCTTTTCCAAAGATGAGTGATTCCTCAATCAGATACAGGGCTTGCAATATCGCTAGCCCGACGTCCCGGAGCTAGCGATTTTTTTCTCGATCAGATAAATTTTTTTATTATTGTTGTTTCAGTAACATTAAATTAAAAAACTGTACTTTTGAGTTAAAATATATATTTATAATTTTAATAAATTACAAATTAAAAAGGCATCAACATTTTTTGTATCGAAAAAATATCGAACCGTGACACCAAAGTATCGAACCGAACCGTGAATTTAGTGTATCGTTGCACCCCTACTAAAAATGTTAACTTCTTTGCTTTGATTTTCCTCATATTTTGCCTTTCTCTCTGTGTCCACCAGGAATGTGTTGCCAGACTTTGGTAGTGAGGTGATGGCAGAAGCACTGGCACAGCGGGCTCTGGTGAAGCCTGTTTACACCATCCCCATCATTCCCCTGTCCAGCAGTAACCAGTACAGACATCAGGACCACTTGGACATGAAGGACTACAAGAAAGTAAGGACATGTTCTGTGTGTGTGTGTGTGTGTGTGTGTGTGTGTGGATACAGAATGATGAGCAAACTACGGGAAATTGTATTGACTTTGAATTCGTCCTTTAGTTGAGTCAATTCACTCAAGCTGCTTAATGCTGTACTCTGTATTGGCACACTGAGTCATATCAGACCTTGGCATTTTCATTCTGAAAGGGTGCATGGTTTGAAATGACAACTAGGTCTAAATTATTAAAAATAATTTCCCTTATGGATAAGAAACTGCAAATTTGTACTTAAGTTTATTATAGTATAACAGTTCTTAACAACACACAGGAGCAAATGTTGGACAGTGTTTTACCACAATAAATATCCTGTTTATCCGTTAAATGTAATGATATAAAGCTAAACGTCCCTTTGTTTACATATTATAGCACTTAATTACTTTGCACAGTTGTGACCTCGGTGTCATCGGAACTTCATTAGCTCCAGTGTCCACCAGCTCTCCCCTTGCCCTGCAATGAGACACCCATTTCCCCTTCTTTTATCTTCTGCCTCCTCCTCTTCCCCTTTACCAGCTGGCTGACCTTTTGCTTTTATTTACACACGTTCATTTTCAGTTTAACTCTACCCCTCCTCCCTCGTCACTCCAACCCTTATTTTTTACAGTGATTAGGCACAGCCGTTCTTCACTGTAGCCTCCCTGCCTCTCTGTTTGCTTTGTCCCCAGAGTGTAAGGACTGAATGAAATCCTACTAATCCTAGCAGAAGTTGGATCGTGTTCAGACAGGGAGGGGTTGTCCCACTGGGGAAGTTTGGGGGTGAAAGGTGGCACGGGGTAGATTTAGGAGGGAGGGGGAGGACAGCCATCTGGCTAGGCAGCGGCATCTGGCACGTGCCACCATCTGCATATCAATGCCTCTCTTTACTTGCTGTTGTTTCTGCACACACTCTAGGTGCCTGTGCATAGACCACCAACACTCAATTGCCGCCAGCAGTATTGTGTCGCGTATGAAAAAGTGTTCTTGATTACACAGACTGCAGTATAAACATGTTTTCATTTCCTTTCCTTCTTCACAGCCTGAGAAGACGGAGGCAGTTCGAACCAAAAGGAAATATGAAAAGAAACCCAAAATCCTGCCTATGTCAGCGCCTCAACATTCAGGGCCCCCTGTGTTCAATCCCAAGGACCTTAACCAGTATGATTTCCCCAGCTCAGATGAAGAACCATTCTCACAGGTAACATTTGGTTCCAGCCCTTCGGTTGTGATGCAATTTCAGTGGGATTTTTACAGAGACTAATATTATACATGAACAAACATGGAACAGAAGTTGAAAGCAGTGATATTGTGTGCTCCATCTGTAAAAACCATGTTTGGCTAGTAATACATTTCTTATTTTCCCTTTAGGAGGGCATGAATTGAAGTTCCTAGCTTTTCCTTTACTTACATTTTTTGTGTCGTGTAGATTCATTCAGGTTCCTCAGAGGCAGAAGAAGAGAATGACCCAGATGGCTGCTATGCGTTCAGGAGGAAGGCCGGCTGTCAGTACTACGCTGTGAGTGCCCTCCTGTGACTCCCGTGCTTCTATTTATAGTGCCAACAGCAGGCTGGCCAGTCTGGCTGCTCTTTCTTCCACACTCTACTGGACAGAACAATGCAATAATGAAATCACCTGTTTTATTTTCAACTTCTGTTTGTTCTCAGATCTAATCGTTTTTTGTTTTTTTTCCCCCTTTATCTTCCCTCAGTATCGTCCAGACGAGAGTGGCAGCTGGCCCTGGGTAAGCCCGTCAGATGGTGGGCTCGGCGATCCACGCTTCCGCTACTGTCTGACCTCGCTGAACATCCCAAGGCGCTGCATAGGTTTGTCAAGGCGCCGTGTGGCCAGAGGCGGCAGGTGAGTTCAGTCTGGCTGTTTGTTACAGAGCCTTTGAGGGTCATGCATGTGTTGATCATTTGGGTAAATCAACCCGCCCCACCCCACTCTAACAAAAAAGAAAAAACAGTGTTATTTCTTTAATTATTTTTGCGAAGCACTTCATCCCTTGTTGCTGACATGAAGAACAATAAGGGTGACACGAAGGTATTACTATTCATGGTTTTCATGATGTACCAACTTCTCCAAATTCTGGAGAAATTAAATATGAAATGTGTTTAGGAATGTTGCCAGTATCAAATGGAGCAGAGGAAATTGAGCCAAGTGTTAGCTGTCACTGCCAAGGTTGTTTACCATTCCAACTCTTTGGCAGGTTACCAGCGACCGTTTGGCAGGCACATTTTATTATAAATATCAAGCTGGCAGGTGAAATGAACATGACAGTCCCATTTTAGGATTTACCTGTCACTGTAGCATGTGTTTAGTTTAAAAAACAAAACTTAAATGTGCCCTGCAGCCTTTTCTGATATCTCCTCAGTATTTACACAGACAGTTAAATACACCGAGCTGGGTAGCAGCTTCCTCAGTGCCAGGTGTGAAAGAGACCAAACGAGGGTCACACAGTATCTGCTCCCCGGGCACACATGAGATAAGCAATGTTCTGTTTGTGTCTGCAGTGACCTTATCAACTTCCCCAAGGGAGATTGAAGGATTCCTCTAGCTCTGAATTGAAACATCTTTTCAGTATAATGTACTATGGTAATACTTGATCGTGTTAGGAAGCATGGAAAGTGGGTTAACAATAGTGTGGCTGTGGGGTTTGTAATGTCAGTGACGGTTCAGTTGTTTGCCTTGTTTTGTTTAAGAGGATGTGTGTAGGTTGATAAAGTTTTTTTTTTTTTTTAAGAAGATATTTTGTAACAAACACTCTTTAAAGGTGTTAAATTGTTTTAAAGTTGGAATGGTCTCAAATGTTTTCATTCACTTTTTAACTATACATTAAAAACACAAAGAACTGATTTGATTATGTTCAGTTTTAATGTGTATTTTAACTGCAAGTTGGTCTTAAACTTCAAATAAAGTGTTATTTAAAAAAATAAACTCTTAACTAAAACCTGTAAGACATACGTATAAATTGTAGTACTGTGCTTCAGTGCATTATGTTTTGGGTTGTTTTCTGACATTTCAAGCACAATTTTAAATATTATAACATCTTAAAATGTCTCTGTATGTTTTTTTACTAGGGCTAGAACATGGCCTTGCAGTTTGAGTGATAAGGCTGTACTTCTAACAGCAGTTGTCTCATTTTTTGCTAAATATTACCCAGCTGAACCTATGAAGTAATAAGCTAGACTTATGTCATTACAAAAGTATTCTGTTTTTCTCATGAAATAGCCCACTATATGAGGTCCTCTCCAGTGAACATTTTTATTGTTTCACAGGGAAATGCTTCACTCAGTGCAGTCATTATCGTAGGACCTTGATGTTGTGCTGTTAATGACTAAAGCATGTTTTTCATGTAAACAGACCTTTAATGACTGGTAGTAAAAAGCTCACGTAACATGTTGATGTTTTAGGATCTTGTTGGACAGAGCGCACACAGATGTAGACAACATCTGCCAGAGCCTGGACTCTGACCCAGAGCCCGAACCACTCGCCTCACCACTTCCAAGCTCTCCGCTCCACATCTCCAACGCCAGTACCTCAGAAACCAATACCTCGGACCCAGCCAGCTCCTTCCACCTTCCCCCATCTTCATCACCCCTGTCGTCATTAAAACCGAAGGACCTCAGCCAGATTCTTTTGAACATTAAATCTTGCCGCTGGAGGCACTTCAGACCACGGACGCTATCTCATCACCCTTTGGGTGGAGATTTGTCACGCAGAGGATTTAGGGATTTTAGCTGGACTGTGTCGGGACTAAACCGAACCCTGTCTGGAGGAGCCAGCGCCCAGAATCGCATTGGGCCAGCCACCACTCCTGTAAATGGTAAGTCACTTGTTTATTCTACCATGCTGGTTATTATTTTTTAGGGATAGGTTTACATTACTCAGTCACAAGTGTCCCTACGCATCCAGTTAAATAACATTAGTTGTCTACATGGCTATAAAAAAAAGTATACTGAAAGGTTTAAATCCCAAATGTGGGACTCTCTGGGAAGGCTGTTTTCACTTTGTGTTTATTGTCATAGCTCTGAGTGGAAGATGGTAAAACACTGAATTGTGTGTTCGAAGAAATTGGTTCATCTGAGTAAAATATACATTTGTAAGACAATCTTTAATTGGAAATAGGCCAGCACATAAAATTTACAGGCAAATTTTGTTTTCGGAAATGTGTTGCTGGCATCAAATTTTTTAAAAAACAGTAAAATGTTGGTTTTGGAGCCTTGGTACCACTGAGGATCACCTCATCTTTAAACAGTGCTTGCTTGGAGGGCGCTGAAATGAGAAAACCAATTCTTCTAGTTTTGAAAGCAGAGTGTTATCAAATGCTGGTGTAGATACAGTGCTATGCTGTCATGTAACTTCATTTCTGAAATTTTGGACTGTGGAATAATAACAGATCTCGTGGGCCATTCAGTGTCCAGTTTTTATGCAGACAGTTTTCCTTTTTAAACCTTAGTCTTACTTAAAATGAACTAGGGCCTATTGGAGACTGTTGTACATCTATGCTTTGTTTTTCTTTGCATGGTAAACATTTCAGTTGCGTTCAGTGATCCACTGTGTTCACTGACAGTGGTTTTCAGAGAGGTCCAGGAATAGATTTTTCACTACAGAACCTGCGTTAGTTTCCAGCTTTGGCTGCTGCATCCAGAGATTTATTTTTTGTCTTTTGGTGTGCATTACACAATGTTGCTATTGATTTTTTTTGTTTGTTTGGTTTTTTTTTGCCAATGATCAAACTTTTTTTTTTTTTTTCTTTTTTAAGTGTTTTGAAGTTTTACGCTATGTCCCAACAGTTCTATAAACACATTCTGTGCTCAAACGAAGTTTATTATGGCATCAGGAGTGTGCAGCCACTGCTAGCTCCATGTCACAACTATAAACACATCATTTTGTATTTTACTTACACACACACACACACACACACACACACAGAAATACAGTTTTGTTTTCAGTTAATTTTACAGCTGCTTTAATTATGGGTGTTCAGTCATCTTCTAAGAATCTGGAGACTTGTTTGGAGTGGGGTTTGTAGAGCACCGTGCTGTACTTTATGATTGTTTTCTTATTGCTTCTTGATTTTGTCAGTTTTCAGCTCATCTTGTGTTTACAAAAACACATCCTGCAGAATTGTTTTTCTGGGTTGCACATGGAGCAGTGCAGTTAGGTTTATCCACGCATAATGCAACAATAATGGTGTTAGTTGGCATTTATTTTGGGATGTGACCTGTGTAACATTTTTTGATGAGGCACCTTAAAGGTAGATTGCGCTGCTCATGCCTAGTAAAATCACAAACTTTGTACTTTCGTTCCCCCTTTCCTTTTCATACATAAAATGATATGTTCCCCTAGCTTGGGGGATTCACTTAGAACATGGCTTTTTCTAAACAGATTTGGAATATCCTGTGAAGTGAATCAATGCTGGAGATAGGAAAACAGGGTGGTGATTTCAGAGACTGGGTAACAATTTAACCCTTTACAGCCGATCGGAGCGGGCACGCTCCATTTTGCGTAACTATTTTTAAATCCCGGTAGCACTGCAACCACGTAAGCTAGTGCAATAATTTCTTTTGCATATGAAACCGGAGGAGTTGTACTTACATCTTATGCTATCAGCTTGTCCTAGGTCACAGTTTCCTTCCACATATAGCTTTGCAAAAACTGCATAAAAATCACTTGCAGCAACAAAAACATGATATTCCAGAAACACGCTTCGCCGATCCGATCAGCTGTTTGTAACACTTCCTACGTCCATCAGCGCGAACTATCACATGACCGCATGACCTGCCCGAAACCGGAAGTGACGTCATTTTGCGGAAATGTAGTTTTTTTACGATCGGGGCCTTATGAGCCTATACTTGTGTTTTAAAAAGTTATGTTTGAGTTTATGACTTTCTGTGTCGTTTCTGGGATGCTTAGGACTCATATTGCACTGCTGGAAATAGTTTATTTTGATGCATATGCTGTTATTTTGCAAATTTGCACTATAATATTTATTTTCGTTTTTCCTGCAGTATATAAAAATTGGTGTATTTCAAAAATAAAACTATGAAGACACTCAAAATAAATTTCCTGTGGTGGGAAACTAGTTTGTGCAACTTTTTTGTATTTACAGTTTTGAGGGATGAGCCTCTTAAATTTCTCTAACTAGAAATATATGTTAAAAAAACAAAAACGATTTTCAATTTTTTTTGTAGTTTATTGCACTTTTTTGCAATTTATGTAATTACTATGCACCTAATGCAGACATATTATTAAAGTTTGGGCTATAATGGTTGTATTGATGTATAGCAACTTGAAATGCTCCCAAAAATGGCTACACAGCATGTAAAAATATAATATAAGCTCTGGCGGACTTGGTTCTATGGTAGGTCTTAAAGGGTTAAAGAGGATATGAATTTACCAGAAGCCTGGCTTGACTTAGTTTACACTTATTTGTTTGACAGTACTGGCAAGTTAAAGAGGAAACTCTTATTGATTTTATTGTGTAACGACAAAAATTAAGCACAGATGAAACCAATTTTTCCTCCATGTCTTCTCAACATTTCGTCTGCCTTTACAAAAAAGGAAAGCAATGAGACTGCCAGGTTACTTACTCACTATCACCAGTTCACTGTTTTGCTGTTCAGCCCTCACAGCTCCTGACAGTGCTTATATCTGTAAAGGATGCTGTAAACAAGTACGGTCAACTCAGACAGATACTCCACCTCTCTCTGTGATGGGACATTTTAGATAAGCAACATGTAAAGTTTAGTCAGCTGAAAGCTGTGAGGAGCAGTGCAGTCCTGCAATACTTTGGTGTAGGAAATAAGTGGTTGTCTGGCAGCTGTGTCAGAATGAGCTGACATGTAAGAATTTGGCCCAAGCAGATTTGTTCAGACATTAAGCGTCATACATTGCAAAAAATCCTCAGTTTAAGAGGAGACACAAATTCATGGGGCTTGTGTGCTCATATTGTCGGTCAAAAGCCCGGATAAATGGGAGTGTTGCGTCAGAAAGGTCATCCAGTGTAAAATCTGTGCCAAACTAAACATGTGGATCCATCTACTGTGGCTGTCCCTTTAGTAAATAAAGAAAGAACCAAATTTCTTTATATTTTAAATATAATTTTAATTTAAAATAAGTCTGGTATCCCCTGCAGGGTGTAGCCTCCCTCACCCTGTGACTGGGATAGGCTCCAGCTTCTTTGTGACCCTGAGTAGGATGAGTGGTTAAGGGAGAGTGAAATAAATGGATAAAATACAGACGTTGGGGAGGTGGGGCGCACAAGGTTATCTGGTAAGGAGCTGGTTCCTGACCAAGCAAGGGCATGAGGGCACCTGTTAGTCTAGCTCAGGGGTGTCAAACTCAAATACACAGTGGGCCAAAATTCAAAACTGGAACAAAGTCACGGGCTAATGTTAATATTTATTGAAATATATTTATTCCTCCAGATATAAGAATGAATCTTTTCTTATGGACTCAAACACGTTTTGCTGAAAAACTGAATATGGAACAAGCAAAGCTTAATACTAAACAATATATATATTAGCTGTATAATACCAGTAGGCCAGCTCTAATAGTAATTTGGTATGGCTTTGCGGGCCAAATGTAATTAGGCTGCGGGCCAAATTTGGCCCGCGGGCCAGAGTTTGACACCTATGGTCTAGCTGATCTATGAATCATTTTATTGACCCAAAATTAACTAAATAGTTGAGTTAGGGTTTTCAGAGAGGGGCAAAGACACACTATTTTATAGGACAAACTTCCTAAAAGCAAGTAGTGAACATTTATACCAAAAATTCAGCTTTTTTTTTTTTTTTTCAATTATTCAAAAACAAAATCTTATTTTTAATTAAAATGTATTTTTTGCCCAGCCTTTGCTGCCACCTTTGAAAAACTTGAAATGAAATGATGTTGATTGTGTGCATGTCCACAGCATGGAGTCATGAGGTGGCAGTCATGTAATTGGATAGCCTGTAATTGGTGGATATCTGAGAAGCTATTTAGCTTCAGATAATAACTGTAAACTACATTTTTTGGGGGGGGGGTTGTCTTCTCTTATTAAGCATTTGAGCTCATTCTTTCAAATCATTGAGCCATAGTTTAAACATGAATAGAGATTTTGCTGTTTACTAGGGCTGGGCCATATTATACCGTTCACGGTAATACCGGTATAATGTTAGGCAACGATAGGAAAATGAAATATCGCGATAGAATATGAGTAAAACGCGCATGCGCAGTGCCTTTGTTTTCATACGCACATGGCCGATTGTTGAGTGAAACAGATGAACCAGAATTGGTTTGTAAAAATGGTGCAACTTCAGTGATGTGGAACTGGTTTGGTGTTTGTCCGTCAGATACACGACAAAGCACATTTTTTTTGCAGAACATGCAAGCGGCCGTCGTTATTGCCGTGTTTGTCGGACTAAGATGCTCTTAAATCTGGGAGTAATCTGGGTCCTAAACTCCGTCTTTTTCAGGTCAAACGAACACTGCAGCATCACTGAGAGTTGAAAACTGTCTAAATTCTTTCATCTTTAATAAAACGATCAGCATTGCTGCTTTACCAGGTGTAACTATGAAGTTTAACTTCCAGGCATCCATGAAAACAAAATTTATTACATTTAACGGAGTTAGAAGTTAGCAGGAAGCTAGCGGAAGTTAGCTCGCTAGTTTCGCTAGTTACCTAAGCATGATATAGCACGTTCTGACTGAGAGATATCTGAAAAAATTCAAACGTACAGCTCTGCTATCACTTCCAACATAAATGAAGACAGAAAACTAAAAAGCAGTGACGTTTGTGGGGTTACTGAAGTTGGGCTAGCTGATATATAATGATGTGCTACGTGATCGCTAGCGACACAGCTATGTTAGCATAACATAAACAGTGAAGCTGGAGGACGAACACTAACACTTTTCCACTTATAAAAGTTAACGTGAAGGTTCTTCATAGTTAGAGACAAATGCAATCGCATGGCAGGATGCTGTAAACGGACCAAACTTCAGTCAGGAGAACAACTGAGATAATCCATCCACAATACAAGGTTAGTCATTAATATACTGCAACAACATTGGAATAGATCAGCTGCCAGAGAATTCAACATTAATGAATCAATGGTACAGAAGTGGAGGAAGCAAGAAGAATGAGTTTAATAAAGTTTGATTTATCTGACTGCTTTGTTTCGCTTAATGTGCCTTATAATCCCGTGCACCTTATGGTCCGAAAAATACGTACTGCACACTACAGTTTAATGTTGCAAAGCACCTTTTTAATTTCAGTGGATATTATACATGGTTATGCTCAGTATATGTCAGCCCATTTCTACTGGAAATGCCTTTTGGTTAAACTTTCAGCAAGGAATTTGCATTTGCACTGTTACATTTTTATAAAGCTTTAATGTACATAAAAACCAGCTTCTTGTTTAAGTGAAAATAAATGGAAGGTTGTCTTTTTGCGCTAGTAATGTTGTGGAGTTGCATTTTGTCTCGCATCAATTATATCGTCAGTTATATCGTTATCGCAAATTTTCAAATATATATCGTGATAAATATTTTTGGCCATATCGCCCTGCTCTACTGTTTACAATACAGTGTAAAACAAACTATGTATGAAAACATGAAATATGTCCCTGTTTGCTATTGTTATTCTTGTCCTAGCTTGACACCTTCTTGGTCACAGTGCAGTGTCGTACACTGTTGAGCTCTCCAACATGTGCAAGCTCACGAAGTGGCCACAAGCCCTGCTAGCATGAACCTTATATCACTGTGCATATACAGGTTTGAAATGTACAGTCATGCCCCCTGAGCATAAACCACTGTGTGACTGTGTTTGAGAGGCCTTCAAACTGGTCTTTCTAGCTTATTATACATTTTTCTGTACCCTGTGGCAAGACGCCTACACCAACCAAACCTTTGGATTGTTCTCTCTAAAAGCCCCCCAAAGGAACTACATTTTATATACATCTGCAGAAAGCCAAGTTGTGTCTGTAACTGCTTGTATTAACAATCATTCTTGAATGATTTTGAAATAAATAAATGCTGCATGTATATGTAATTTATTTTAAATTCATTGAGCAGATGAATTCGACCAGCAGATCGGGTTTACTGGCCGCCTACGTTTTTCTTTTGTCTGCTAAAAAGGCGGGAGTAGCTTGAATTGTAACAATATGGAATCATGTTTTAGTTACTTTATTAATAATGTTATATGAAGTATCTAAAGATTTTTTTTTTTAATGTAGTAAACCAAACACTATTTCCCTCTTTTGACATGCCTGCAGGCTATCAGCAGCCAAAGAAATCAGCCAGATTAAAAAATTACACTAAACCCAACATCTGCTTAGAAATGTGTTGTTTCAGCTTGTTCTTACTTCAGCACCTTCATTTCTATGTAAAACAACGTGTTGGTCGTTGGAAGCAGCTGAAAAGATTAGCTTTCTTCATCTTTAAGCATGTTGATGAAGTGGCTTGATAAAGGACCGTTATTGGCGGCCCCTTTTTCTGACTGATGCTAGAAATTTCACAGCTTTAATCTGGGACTTTAAGAGAAACCACAGTCTTTAAATAAAACTATGGTATGCTGCTAAATTAACCATCTATTAACTTTACAAATGGACAAACTGATGGCTCTTGCTGCATAGCACCTATAGTTAGCTGTTTTAAATTTGCTTTATCTGCTTGCTGCTATCATAACAAATTATTTCCACAAAGGCTGACAGAGCACATTAATCCACATGTTTAATTTGTCACTGATTTTTATGCCAGATGAGCTTCCTGTCGCAGCTCTGCCAATTATCTGAGCCTTTAACAGGCACCAGGAGTACACTAGCTTGTGACTCCCAGAAGCTGGGTGTGTTACTGTTGGGTAGCTGCTAAAAGTGGCTACCTTGTATGTATGCACCAGCCAGGGTTAATATTATGGATAAGTGTTCATTAAAAGGAGTTGAAACAGGAGTAGTGACCTCTTGTGTTGTTTAGCATTGTAAAGGTGAACTACTGCAGTTGCTAGTGAAGGGGGACTGTGTGCCTGCCTGTCGGCAGCAGTGTTAGCTGAAGTTGTGTGTAAGCTGGAGGAGGCAAAGACAGCACTGTTGGTATCAATACTGTCACAAATGAGTAAATAATCCAATAGTAAGCATTTTCAGGATCAATTTTTATCTGGGAATTGATTTAACAACCATAATCTGCTTGCTGACAGCTGGAGCATAAACACACACCCTTAACAGTCCTGCAGTCTTTACTGCTGTGTAGAAGCCAATCCAAGGAATGTTGAAGCGAAAAAGCGCATTTCCCCCATCCTGTTTTTCACCCTTGCCTTTTCTCTCACACAGTGTTCACGGCTGAGCAGTACCAGCAGCACCAGGAGCAGCTGGCCCTCATGCAGAAACAGCAGCTGGAGCAGAGCGAACAGCAGCAGCAACAAGCCAACATTGTTCCTACAACTACCAACACACAGGTCAGTGTGTACCCTTTCTGTACCTTTTTATTGTAGTAGACTCGGGTAGCTGTCCAGTATTAAGAAGGCAACGGGATTAGGAGGAGGTGGTATTACCACAGAAGTGTAATATTCTGTCCAGAATTGCTGGGATGATTCTCAACACTTGTGTCATTCTCTGCAACCAAGTGGCACATTTAAAATGTGCTTTTCTGGCCAAGTAGTCAAACTAAATGAGCCAGACTTCTCCCACTGATTTACAGCTGAAGGTCACTTCCCTCATCCTTAGGAAGTGGGACACATCCTCATTCCCACGAGCAGCATTAATGCCCTTAGCTGATTTGGCCGCAAAAGTGCTGAGCTCAGTTGTTTCAGCAGTTTCATACATTTTAACACAGGAGTCAAGCATTTGGCACAGACCCACATTTTCTTTTTTCTACATGCCTCTGGTTTCCAGGCGCTCATATCCAAGACATTAGACCAGGCCAGCGCCCAGTTTGCTGCTTCAGCCCTCGTCACCACGGATCAGCTGCTGGCTTGTAAGTCCAAAGAGGACCCAGTACCGGTAGTCACGAGTGGAGTCAATGGGATCCTCCCAGGTGCAGGTGAGTGACGCAAATATGTAGTCGCTATGTGCATATATCTTTATGTTAAAAGGAGCATGAGCCAAAGATCTTAGGGACAATTTCCAGGATACATAATAGTTGGAGAGACCAATTTAAAGCAATGTCTTTAGGGCTCAATTTTTGGAAATACTTGGTTTAGATTGTGCATTCATGTCACCTCAGAGGCTGGGGAGAAAAAACAAGCCCAAAAAAAAGCAAACGACAACAACAAAAAATAACGCTGCCAACAGCCTCACAATTACCATAGTGTTGCATCAGCACCTCTGACAGTGTCAACAAACTTAACATAAGCTTCAGAGAGATGGAAGTTATTGCAGCACTGTTGGTTAGGGTTGCATTAGATTGTGCAGGTGCACCTCTGATCCAAAATGGTATTTTGTCATTGCACAGGGAACTTTATAGCTCCAGGTTTGTGTGGCTGCCTGACTACATTAGCTGTTATCATTTGCATTCATGAGACCTTTTCTTCATCCACCAGGTGTTTTCAAAGGTTTGCACCTATCCAGCACAACAGCAGCCCATCACCAGACCAACCAGACGACGCACACTACCACCACCGCAGCCCCCACTTTCCTCCAACCTTCCTCCAACTCGGCCACCCCTTCGCCCGCAAATGCCGTCCCCACCTCCCTCAACTCCAACCCCGGCGCTCATGCAGCAGCGGCACTGGGGCTCCTGGGGTGCAGCGCTGCCAGTGCCACCCCTGCCACCACTCAGGTCCTCCTCGGGAACAACATCTGTCTGGGCGTGTCGTCGGCCGCCAGCCTGGCTGCACGCCACATCCCCCGGACCCTTGGCAATGTGCCATCCTCTGCCTTAAAGCTGTCCACCACCACCAACTTGCAGATCCCCAAAGTATCTGGAGCAACATCCATGGACATGAGCTCCAGGTGAGGCTTTGCTCAGCATTTCTAATATGTGGCAGGTAAATATAAGTTTGTTTTTTACTAATCTTTATTGTTAAGCTTAAGGGAACTGGGATAATGCTGAGTAAGCATGAAATTGCTAAGTTCTGTTATATGTACTGTACTTACGCTGTGTCCTATAAGAACCATTGGACAAATGTCCCACATGCCTCCATAAAGAAAGATACACTTGTTGAATATGATCACTGTGTGAGATTGTGGCAGTCATGTATGGGTTTGGGTTGAAGCCAAAAAAAATCAATTAAAATACTACCACGTCCAGCTATCTTTATGAGAACCATTTTTAGTTTTGTGATTACATTTAGTTCAACGTCCTTTTTCACACAATTTCAAAAGCCTGATTAAGTGCTAACACTTGAAGAAAAGGAGGGTTTAGGTCAGGGCAGTAACTCAAGCTTTTTTGCCATGCTCTGCTTCAGAAGCAAAACATTTTTACGCCCCACTCCAACAAATTATTTCCTCACTCAAGCTGAGTTTTATTTTTATTTTTTTAAAGAAGAAGAAAAAAAGACCTCAGTGCAGTAGTATGTCATGTTTAATTCCCCAAGAAATTTTTCTCCATTCAATTTTTTTTGTCATCCCCCATCTGTTGGTGCCTCAAAGCTTGAGAACTCCTGGGTTAGGGTAAGGGTTTATCCCTACATGCTCATGCTCAGTTCTTTTTAGCCCCCATGAAAGAGGTTTTGACTTTCCATTCAGGGGAATTTAATTTTGTTCAGGACATGAAGTGACATTAACAGGCCCCTTGCCTTAACTGCATATTGACTAATGAGGCTTACACGTGTCCAGTCATCTCCAATACACAAGAAAATACCAGCGTTTCCCCAGCACTGACTGGGGAAACACTGGTAACAGAGCCCAGAGAATCTTTAGCCAAAATATGACAATTGCTGATCTAAATATCATCAGATAGGCAGCTGGACAGACTTCTTGAAATATTAGGCAGATTTGGCACTCAGAGGTTGCATATTGGATCAATCTGAGTAAAACTCGCTGCTGATAACTACATAGATGACAGTTGGTCACATTTGTAATATCAGTCAGCACTATTCGTTGCTTCAGTTCAAAACTCGAGTCGGAGTTACAATTTTTTTTTTTAAATATTTTGTTCCCCCTGTTGTTTTATTGGCGTAGTTGCCACATCACTTCCTTCCGTCCTGCCTGTACACACCCTTTCAGAGTTAAAGGATTTCAGCATCATTACACTTTGTGGCATTGCGTTCTGTTCATTTTGTTGTTGTTGTTTTGACTGACTTCACACTGTCACAATCTTTAATTAATTTACAGCAGAACCAAAGCTGCCCAGACACAACATAAACCTACCTGAATTGAAGAAACATAAACATGCATAGAGGAAGAGATATTTTGATATGTATTCATTCAGTCATCACATATTACACAGACTGTACAAAACAACTCACAAGAGACTTTATTGTAAGATTGTCAGTGTTGCAGAAGTCTCAGATTCACTTTTATATCATGTTTGTTTCGAGATAAGCGCTAAAGCTTTTGCATTACGAGACACAATCCCTGGTTTAAGTAGTCAGCTGGACCTGGCAGATATGACCAAAATAACTGCCAGCAAGCCACAAGTGGCACATAAAGTGTGTGGGAGAAAAGTTTGAAGAACAGCAGGGATTAATGTTTTTCTTTGTCTCCACAGGGAAAATCACGATGAAGAAAAGCCAGCACTGAACAATATAGCAGACAACACAGTGGCCATGGAGGTGACGTAGTAGCAGTGCAGCAAAGAGTCCGCTCTTTAGGTGCTGTGCATCGTAGCATCGGGAATGCAAAAGGGACGGCAGGACTCGGACTCGCAGACGGGACGTGTGGCCGCGGCCGCTCGCAATTCTCATCTCTCTCATACTTTTTAAACCTTTTCTTTCTTCCCTTTTGGTTTTTTTTTGTTACTGTTAAAAGTAAAATATTGACACCTGTAAATTATGAATATGGCAAAGTTAGTATCTGTACAGTAACTTCATATTTGTAATATCCTCCCCACCACCCAGTGTATATATACTACTTGAATACAGAACTGTCCATTTTTGATGTTTTGCACTTGGGAGTCAAAGGAAAAAAAAAAGTGAGCCAAGTAACTTGTGGCGAGTGTGAGAGACGTGCGAGTTGTATAGAGAAGAGTTTTATTACATCATGTGCATGGTGCGGAGCCTGCTGTTTTTATCTATTTATTGTGCTGTGTTTACAGTTTCTTTGTTTTGTTTTTTTAATTTTTGTTTTGTTTTGATTTTTATTTGTACACTGTACCTTTTGTTGGTTCCTGTGCTGTAGTAAATGTTAGGTAGCTACGGACTCCTGGGTATTTTTGTATATTGTGAACACAAAGCAGGTCTCACCCCCCCTACAAACACACACACAGATTTATTTTGGCTCCCCGTGCTTCTCTCTGTGGATCGTGTTAAAATCAGTGGTGACATACATACAGACAGACCTGGAGGCCAGGAGAAGTGGGTGGAGGAGGTGGTTGAAGAGGAGGTGGTGTGGTTCCCTCATGGAGAGGCACTCCTCTCTTCAGGGGGCTTCCATTAACATTATCCCAATTACAAGTAACAAAACAGGGATGAAGTCTCTTCCCAGAAGCTTCTGCCGCTTCTGATTTAAGCACTATTGTATTTTTTCTTTTTTTGATGGTTTTGATGAATATCAATGCTGCTTTTATATTTTATTTGTTCTTTATGGGGTTGTCCTTCATTTTCATGCAAGCGGAGTCCCCCGTTTTTGTATTTGTTTTATCCCACAAACATTTTTATGTAAAAGAAAATCAGTTATTTTTGTATTTTTTTTCTCTCTCTTGTGGTAAACTTGATTGTAAGCCTTCGTTCATTGAAAGACTTCATTCTTTTGTTTGTTTGTTACTTGTTCATGCATAGGTGATAAGGGAGGTGAATGGACAGTAATCGCTGTACGTGTTTCGTCATTCCAGTTTTTAATAACAAAAAATGCTAATGAAGGGGCAGAGAGTTGTGAGAAAGCATCTGTTCTCTCCTCTCTTCCCTTTTCTTCAAGTTCTTTTTTTTGTTTATTTCTTTTTTCTTTTCTTTTTTTTCTTTGAAAAAAGAATCTCCAGACGGCTGCAAGGCCAAAAACCACAAGTATTGGGTGCCTTCCTTTGGGGAATTTTATGTTCTCTCTTCTATGAAGAGTTAGGCACAAAGGCAGCATTACTTAGTAGTGCTTCTCGTCTTTGTCAGAATCTGAATGCCCAGTCCAATGGCAGGATATATCCTTGAGGTTTACTTGTCCCACCTGGAGGCTGAAAAGACTAAAAAAAATGTGACAAAACTCTCACTAAAATAAGACAATAAAGCCCAGGGCATTAAATGTGATTTGTTCAGACCCTTCTTTTATATGTGTGTGTCTGTGTGGGTGTTTTCAAGGTTGCCAAACTGTACAGATAATACAAGTGAGGTTAACTTTGGTTTATCTGCGAGTTTACTTGTACATGGTCAGAAATGTAAAGGGTATACTTAGGCACCCACTATCAGGTCTAAAACAATTGTGACACTGAATTCCTCAAGCAGTTTCACTGGTATTTACATTGGAAGTCTTACTGAACAGTATGTTCAAATTACACATATATGAATGTCATAAATAATGTAGGATATTAGTAGTTTGATATTTAAGCTCTGGCTATACAAGTCGGCCACGCCAATGTTTTACCCATGTTTTAAATAAAGTCTTTGGGTTAAAATTTAAGTCAAATTATTAAAACTGACTTGGATCTTTCAAAAATACTCATTACTTTATTCTGTTGCATGTAAGGAAAGATTGATAGCTCTCACAAGTGTGATTCTTTACACTTTAGTTGTGAGATGGGAGTACTGTGCCCCCTCCCCCAAAAAAGCAGTGCCCTTACTTTATTTTTGTTTGGGGTTATTAGTTAGCTTAAACTAATTCTGAAGGTCTTTCAAAGTTTTTCTGTGGACATTGGCTACTTTTTCACTCATTTCAGTTTTTGTACTTTTTTTTTTTTGCTAAGCAACTTAATGCAAACCTATGAATCATGACCGTAAAAGGATGAACCAGTGTCTCCATAAAAGAACCAGTTTTAGATTGTAATCCTTAGCCTGCCAGTAACAAAGTGCCTGTCACAAAACACATGATTTGTTCCCATTTCAGTGTAAAGGCCAACACAGGCACAAAATAGCATTTCTGCACCAACAAGGCCATTCCTGAAGAACTATTAGCCAAAATCCATTATAACCAGTGTTGGGAAGGTTACTTTTAAAATGTATTCCACTACAGATTACAGAATACATGCCCCAAAATGTATTTTGTAACGTATTCCATTACGTTACTCAATGAGAGTAACGTATTTGGAATACTTTGGATTACTTAATATATTATCATGCTGTTTACAACTACATGAATGCACTATTGCTGTGTGATTTATTACTTTTACTGAAGGTTATTCGCCATACCAATAGCAACTAGATTTTTAAATCTTAATATAAAATGAGTAACAGTAGGGTGGACATTAGGTAAGCACTTTTTGCAGCAGTCTCATAGAAAACTATTCTATATGAGATTCTATATGATATAAAACAGCTCCGCAGCTCCGAACCGTAAAGGCATAAAACCGTAAAGAGACCTCCGGCTAATACGTCGGGCTCCGTGTCGGGCTCGTAGCCGAAAACTAGCTTTACTTTGTTGTCGGGGTCAACTTTGTATATGTATATATATGTATATAAACATTTACATGCTTCCATCTCCCGTTTCTGGTCGGTGACATCTCGTACTTTTCGACTCCTTTTCTCCCTCCTTTGCGCTCACAGACACATAAATGATATGACAGTCCATTCTCCCTGCAGCACGGACTACACTGCCCATGAGGCTACATTCTTTAGGGCTATGCCTGTAACACTCTGCCTATTGTCTTCATATTAAATCATTTTTGTGAATCATTTTATAAAATATTTCTTCACATCATTATGTGGGCCGCAAGTAGGGGTGACATGAGAGCCTCTTAATGCGCGTTTTGGTTTGTTTTCCACCAGCATGGACACCAAAAACAGAGTTCATAGCCTTATGAAACAGGAAAATACAGCTGTGTAATCCATTCATTTCAACAAAGTAACTGTATTCTGAATACCACCTTTTAAAATGGTAACTGTAACGGAATACAGTTACTCATATTTTGTATTTTAAATACATAACGGCGGTACATGTATTCCGTTACTCCCCAACACTGATTATAACTTAGCAGTCCAGTGTGACCTTAAAAGATTGGAGGAAAATAGACAGTTGGAGGACAAAAGATGTGTCAGGGGTTAAAAAATAAGCTCAGCAGATGAACAATATCTAAAACTCCTTAAGAAGCGGGTGGCGGGGCAGGGCAGCAAAGACCTGACACAGATCTGACAGATGCATGAGGCCCTTCAGTTGATGTATCTATTGTTCACTGAAGCCTCAGCAGAAATGGTCTTGGTGAATAGGTGATTGTTCTAAACATCCTCTGGCATTAACATCAGCACAAAAACTGTGTGCCATAAGCTTTAAAGCAAGTGTGGCCACTCTTTCAATGATGAGGATATGCACATCCTGGACGGAAAGGAGCACTGGTTTGTAAAAGGCAGACAGCCACCTCTGAACCAAAGAAGGGGCCTAAGAGTACAATATTTGCCATCTTTTAGTGCTGTGATTGCAGTCATTTCTCCAGTTCTTTGTGAACAGCCCTTGGGATTAATAAGTTGGTTTCACAATAGTTGATGTGCAATCTTGTGGCTCACTGTTATGCATCTATCTTGTTTATAAGGTTGGGGAACCCTCCAGTCACCCAAGTTTAAGAAGTCAATTTGATGAGTATTTATCAGACTGAAAATGTTGCATCCAGATCAATGAAAAAATGAAATAAATATATGTTAGAAATAATTCTAAAAATTGATAAAAGACCAGGATGATCTAACTTAATTTATTATCTAATGAAGTGGATATCTCCCCTTGGTGGATTGCAACCTTAAATCAAAGATCTAGTTTAGCCTGCCCAGGACAGCAGCACCAGGGCAGGGCCAGGCCTTGATTAAAGAAGCTAAACTGATCTGCCTTCTAATAGGCCCACCAACCACACCAGGGGCTCTGAGAGTTTGGTGCCTTGTGGTTGGGTGGCAGTCAAGTGGCAAAGATCCTTGCAGACTCTTCAGCTTCCAAAACTAGCTTGAGGTACATGGCATTGACTCCTCCAAGGTGATGTTATTCATGCATGTCCTTCGAGGAGGAGGTCCTGGGGCAGACTAAGGAATCACTAGAGAGATCCATAGATCCCCCCCCCGATGCGTTGAAAGAGGTGCCTAGACTGCTGCCTCCTCTACCCAAACTCGGATTAATGGTAGAAAAGAGATGGATGGATAGATTATCTGGCCTGCTGAGTGGTAATTGTCCAAGCTGAGCTCCAGCTTTGTTTGGTAAATTATATGAAACAAGGACATCCTAACACAGCTGTATATCACTAACTGATAGTGGCCCACCATCTTTTCCAAATATGGTCCCTTCTAACTGAAAACAGGGTTCAAAATGCTAAACCTGAGACATTTGGGAGACACCATCTCTGTTTTTAAGATTTGGTTTCAGATGTTCCTTTTTAATAAAGCTTATATCCTGGCAGTTAACTGCAGGTTTCTTCCTGTTAAAGAGGAGTTCTTCTTCCCCACTGTCACCAAGTGCTTCTGTTGGGGTTCTCTCTCTAATATCATAGACTCTATAAAGACCACTTAAATGGCTTGCTGTGAACTGGCAGGATATAAATAAAACTGAATTGAAAAGCTTCAAAATAGTAGTTCACAAACCAGTGGGTGAAAACCAGAGATGGGCAGTAACACGTTACAAGTTACAAGTAATGTGTTACTGTAATCCGATTACTTTTTTCAAGTAACAAGTAAAGCAAGGGATTACTATTGCAAAAAAGGTAATTAGATTACTGTTACTTTCCCGTAAGCACACTGCGTTACTGCGTTACTAAAACCGTGATTTTTTGCGAGAGTGTCTCATGACAGTGACGTGAGCGAGTGCGACGTTCGTGGCAACAGCTGTGTGCAGATCAATGGATCATATATCGAGTGCGGGAGAGAGTATGAGCGTGCAGCGTTTAAAGCGTGGAAGTACTGACCTTACTTTGAGTTTGATTCCATAAAAAGTGACAAAAACATTAGCGTCCGCTGTTCACTGCGTGGGAAGAAAACTTCTTTTTACAGCGAAAAAACCTTTTTCCATTTGATTACATTTTATATGATGGATTATGCAGAAAAAGTAGAATTGGGCTGAAAGATCTATTGCTATTAAGGTTGTAAATCATGTTTTTAAACTTTTTGGGGGAAGTAATCAGTAATTAGTTACTGATTACTTTTTTCAAGTGACTTGACCAACACTGGTGATAACACAGTGGCTATGTCGTTGTTTTATATCGTCTATGGTGGGATCACTCTGCAGCATGGTCTCTAGTTACCTTTGCGCAGAGCATATCTAGCTGTTTCCTGTTTTCATGCTAAGCTGATACCTCAGCTACATATTTAATCTTCTCATCTAACCTTTAGCAAGAAGGCAAAGAAGGGGAAATATCACCTTCAAATCTCACCAAACAAATAAGAATACATCTCGCTGGTGCAGAAACGAAAACTGTCTGCGACAGCTTCAGTCGACTCAGCGCCCCTTCCTTTATTTACAGTTGGCTCTTTATCAGCGTTCGAGCATGAATAAAACAACACAAATCCAGCGTAGAAACTCAGCAGTGTAGATATCTCTTTCTCATCACGGGCCAAATTACTCCCAAGTTTTTCAATTTAGCTGCGCTGGAGCGCTGCCAGCATTATTCAGTCACAGATTACTCAGTTGCAGAATTGAAATCATTCAACAGTGAGACAACTGGCCCAGTGCACAATCTGCAAGGTGGGCGTTAACCCTGCAACATTTCTCCTCATTACTACAGCAAGCATTTTTTTTCTTCTTGCCTTTTTGTGGTGAGACTTGAAATAAAGTTGCTTTTCTCATCAGCTCTGAAATATATCACCAGTGTCATCAGGGGGTGAATAGCTGCAACTGTAGCTCATATCTTGATTTTTTTCCTCCATTAAATTCACTGCACACCCCCCACCCACCACAACCACCGCCCCATGGTGACTTATGTGCATGAGTCTGCAGCTGCTTTTTCAGGAGTAATTTAGTATTTAAGGGAGTAAACCATGTGCAAGGTGACCATGTTTGTTTTGTTTTTTTACAGAGGGTTGAGTAATTCATCTTCTCACGTTGCATTCTCAGAAGTTTCAAATTTACAGTTTCCTCACACATTTTGTTTTCTGCCAAATTCCTCTACAGTCATAGCACATCATGGGCAAGCGAGATCTAAAGGGGTGATTGGCGTCACAGTGCTGACAGCACTTTTCAGCTGTTGGCCACCCCTGGATCAGATATCCCCATCAGGGTGCAGGGCCGGGCCTGCTAACACTGCTCACACTTTTTCTGTCTCCCAGCAGACAACAGGTGTAAAGCCGGAGGCAGGAGTTCATGTGGTGGTGACTGACGGTCTGGCTCTGTGAAAAGTGACCCCACTTTCCAAGTAACTGAGAGCATAAAATGACACGCACGCCTAATTACTAGCAGGAACGAGGATGTCAGGATTTGAATCCTCAGTTTAACAGCCAAGCGGCGTTAATGTGGGGAGTTTGTTTTCCCCGCTCTGTGGTGGTTAAAAATACTGATCCCAGTGCTGTGGCTTTAGCCGGAGCCTCTCTTCTCGCTGCAGTTTTTTGAACCGCGGCTGAAGTGCTCAGACCCTCTGAAGAGGAAATGACTCACACAGGCTGTGGACGGCAAAGTGCAGCAAAGTGCAGCAAAGTACAAGAGCTGTCTTTCTAACAGTGGTTCAGAGGAACTAGAGTGTGAAGAGCTGCGTGTGGACGCTCTTAACCACACAAGAGATGGTTTCATTCTGAATGCTGTGGACCTTAGACTGAGTACCACCGCAGCACTAAAGAAACCGCTTCACTGACTTCATCATTATTCCCCGTGCTAGAAAAGGCGGTCAGAGTCTTTTCCATATATAAATCTTATTTTATTTATTTTACAGTTTGATGGTGGTTATATGGTTACAGACAGCTCTTATATGAACACGCTATGGCACATAAATCTTTAGATATCTACAATCTACATGTTGGCTCTCCTAGTTAATGCACTGAATCAGATACTGAATTTATTTCTACATTTCTAAAACAACATCTTTAGGCTATTTCCATCTTTCTGCATCCATCTATTAATTGTTTTCTGTATTTACAAACTACACATCGTTGCTTTGTATTTTGGTAGGAAGATGGGGAATAGCTGCTGTGATTTATTAAAATGTGCAAGCATATGTAGAGAGACAGAATATAATACTTAAACAGAGTTTGCACAATTAAAAAAAAACTTGAAACTCAGTATCTGGTGTGACCACCTTTATTATTCAACACAGCCTGAACTGTCTTTGACATGTTTTCTTGTGATTTTCTTAAGTAGTCTTAAGGAATAGTTCTCCATACGTTTTGAAAGACATTCAAAGCTCTTCTTTAGATGTTGGCTGCCTTTTATTCCATTTTCTCTCAAGTTGATTCAACATGTCTTCAATCATTTGCCTCCTTTAGGGGTCAGAACAGTGGATCATCTGCCTCCATCTCATCCTGTCTTTTTCTGTCAGACCAACTGTCTGCATGTCCTCCTTCACTACAACCACGAATCTTCTCTGAGGTCTTCCTCTGCACATGTCCCAACCATCTCAACCAGGCCACTCATTCTTTTTCAATTTGAGCTGGACCTCTGATGTTCTCATTTCTAATCTTGTTCATCCTGGTCACTCCCAAAGAAAATCTTAACATTATCAGCTCCATTTCCTCCTAGAACATTACAGCTTTCACCGGATTAGCATGCTTCAACTAGGCATTAATAGCAGATGCAGCTGTAACTGATCAGTGTCCATCAGGCCTCACCTGACTGCTAACCAGTGAGCGTTTGTGCCCTTGCTAACTTTGAAGTATTTTAATGGAACGAGCTGGGAAATAATATGAGCTGGTGAACAAGCCATCTAAAACCTTTATGCTTCGATTTTGGTGAGTGAAATTCTCCACCCAAAAGTTCAAAGATTGTTTTTTAATAAAGCCAGCATTGCGAGGCCTAGGTCCATCTGTTTACTGTCTGTGGTGTCATGCTGCAGCAAGACCATGGCAGAATATTGTGGCTGTCTGTTTTGAGAATTTTGGTACAGTGTAAATGATACTGTTCCAACAGCTAACTTTACATTAAAGAAGCGCTTCACACTGCTGCTTTTGCTTTTGCTCCTGTCAAACTGTCAACCTTTGACTGCACCTGATTTCCAGTTTCCATGAACAGGTTGAAATGTGAGAGAGAGGTTGTTGTATTTGGTTGCTCTTCAGGCCTGAAAAGCCAAGGAAGATTTAAAGAAAATTGTAAAAGACCTTTCACGGTGCTTTGCTTGAGTCGGAGAAAAGAAGCTACCCTCAAACACACACACTCATGCAGACGCTACATGCCTCCACAGCCTATACTGCAATCTCTTGTTTCATGCCAGTGGCACAAAGGTCTACAATCACTGCGCCATTCAGGCTGCCTCAGAGTCAATAAAGTCTTGTCTGAATTCGTTCTCGTATCAAACCACAGAGGCTGTATGCTAATATTATCCCTCAGACAGACTTCTTGTTCCAGTGTTTGGCTCTGGCTTAGTGTTTCGCTGTGCCAGGAATGAGCTGCCACTTTGATGACACATTAAAATATTCCAACACGAGAACAGAGAAATCCATCTCCCCACTGAGTGCTGCCACTCGCAGAAAGGCAGATGCATTGTTGAAGGTGACTGTGGGGGAATGTTAATGAGAGATGGGCTTGTTAGGTTTTTGTTTTTGTTTTTTCCATTATGCATCCAGGGGACTTAGCTTTGAAGGTTGCGTATAGCTGTGTCTGTTTTGTTCTCTGTCTGATAAAAATTTGAAACGGTATTGATCAGACCACAGAAGTGGCTTTTTAGATGGAAGGAAAAACCAGATGAAAGTGGCTCGAATGGAAGTTTTTAACACTATGGATGCTGGCTTTATATCATGTTTGAAGTTCATCTACAATTGCATGTTCAGTCTTTGAAATTCAACCTTGTTGTGTGGCGTATGAGTATTAAACCAGGGGCATGGGCTTTTAATTATATTTTCCTAGAGAAAATGAATAGTGATAACTGAGAAAAAGCAGTTTTACAGCTTTAAAGCACAAGTCTGAGTTAATCTTGAACAACTGAAGACAAATTCAAGTAATCTTTAGCGTTGCTTTAAGTGTTAAACTCAAGTCCGAACCACGTCTGAAGTAAAATGCAGGAAGAAATGCAAGTTGTTAATGTTTCTAATAGCTGTGTGTTTCAAAATATTAAGTCCAAGTCAAGTTTTAAGTCTAAATTAACAAAGTTAAAATAATTTCAGACAAGTTTTTCAGCTTGAACTCTCTTAGGTGAGTTTTCTTGTAATTTTGCTACCGTAACCAGTCTCAAGCCCATGACTGATATGCTTTTACTGCACTGGGAGAGTTATTTCATGTGGAAAAATGAAGCTTTCCCAATCAGATGCTTTACAGATGACATGTATTGCATGGTAGATCATATTCTGATGGTACACTTCTTCTTTTGACAAGATCCCCAACACCACTGGCTGAAGTGGAGCCCCAAACAATGACAGAGCCTCTACCTTGTTTTACAGATGGCTGTAGAAACTCGCTGTTGTACCTGTTTCCTGATCTCTATACATTTGGAAGACAACTTGCACCAAAACTTTCACATTTGGATTCATCACTTCATAAGACCCGTTGCCAGTTCAGTTGAGCTCTTGTGTAGTTTGGCATACATCAGGCTTTTCTCCCTGTTTCTCCTCCTTAAGAAAAGCTTTTTGAAATCCAGCCTTCCACTGAGACTGAATGTGATGAGGCTTCAACAAAAACTACATGGATCACCTGAATGTTCCGTGCATCTGTACCAGGTCTTTGTTGGATTTTGATCCTGTTTCTTAAAGATATGACTTTCAGATATCATTTATCTAGTTTATCAAGGTTTTTTTTTAGGTTTTTTTTTTAAGGCATGTCACTTCTTTTGTTCTCTACTTGTTCAGTTTTGTCAAATCATTTCAGAACACACTGCTCACCATGCTGAGAGTTTTCAGCCAATAATTCGTTGGGAATGACCTTGTTGGTGCAAAAATGCTATTTTATGCCTGTCAAACTGTGTTATCTTTGGCATTTTTCATGGATTCAAATAAAGAAACTGGAACAAATTGTGTGTTCCTCTCTCGGACTGCTAGTAACAAAGTGCCTAAAGACTAAATCTTTGCTAAACGGTTTTGTGTGGATACAACACCGGTTCATTCCTTGAGATCCTTTTCTTAATTTCTCAATTGAGTCAAAGGTCATTGTTAAGTTGCTTAACAAACGAACAAAAATATTCCTCTGAAAATGGTCTTTGCCATGGTTACTTCTCCCATTATAACCATTAAATTTTATTTGAATTGTACAGTTTCTGGTTGCCACATTGTTGCTGACCCTCATTTCACGTCTGCCTGACAGAGACAGGTCTTAGTGTTAGACAAGTACTGAGTACAGAAATCTGAAGTAATTTGAGGATGCAAACTGTTTCCCTTTAACTACCATTTAATAATGTTGCATAGCCTTGAATATTCCATACTGAATTAATCACTGCACTGTTGATTGAAATTCTTAAGGTTTCTCATTGTTGTTAAGTCTTTATAAAATCTTTCAGAGGTCTAAGTTAACATTGATGACAACCTCAGCTCCAGCATAACCCCAACTCTAATCCTAGGCAATCCCAGTGTGTGATTTTTTTTATTTTATTTTATTTTTTATATTTTTAAAATAGTTTTCTCAAGTCTTGGCAATCAGGGAACAAGGAAAAAAATAATCAGTCTAACTGATGCATATCGAAAACTATTCACATTCCTTACTAGGGTTAGGGTTGTCATCTGTGACGTAGACCTCAGAGGGTTGAGATAGAAGAGTATGAACAAGTCTCAAAACCACTTTTTTTTTTTTTTAGAGTTTAAACTGAACTAAACTCTCTACTTTCGCATTTGATTTTTAGTGATTTGTATCGGGCAACTGTGCAAACACACAGTTCAAAAGATTTTGGTCAGCATTGATTGGTCTGATGTAATGGTCTTGCTCGAAAACATCTGGATCGAAGCTTCTTGAAGTTACAGTCCATGCTTACAGTTCAAGGAGAGACCCATAGATTATCAATCTGCTGTGAACAAGAGACCATTTATTTCGCAATGTAGTCACGTCTCCTCACATAGAGATGGGACTAAATTCATTCAACTCCATAAATGTAGCTCTCCGCCTCCCCCTTCATGCTCCCATTTTCATTCTCTTTTCATCACAACCCTCAGCTACATTCACCTCAGTAAAAAAAAAACAAAAAAACACCACTGCAGTGCAGTTAATGGGCTCTGTCAAATTCATCAGAATGAAATATGTATGTCAATTTGTTTTAATTTCCACCTCATAGCGTTCACACTTTTTTTTTCCCTCCTCCTTTTTGTAATAAAAATGTAATTTCACTCTTCTTCTGAGAACATGTAATTGGGGTCTTGGTACAACTTCCTGTTGAACACTTTTAATTGAAATGTATTTTTCTGTTCCTTTCACAACAATTGCAATGATATTTCTTGTTATAACTTATGCAGTTATTACTTCTGCCACCAGAACCTCTTGGAGTGTCCTCTGGCATTAGGAACATGTATCCACTCGGCCTTGTGAGTTTCAGCGTGGAGTGTCTGTGGATCTGGTTTGTTCCAGTTGTTGTTGCTGGGGAGTTTAGGAGCTGGTTCAAGCCTTTGGGCTCTTTGTCGTTCCTGAGCAGTTTTTGTAGTGTGGCAGGGTGCATTGTCTGGCAATTATGGGGCTTGTCATGCAGGATAATTGCCAAAACCCAAGGTTTTCCATCAGTGTGGTATCCATTTCACCTGTCAGTGGTTTTAATGGTCCAGCTGATGTGAGTAGAATATGACAAATATTTTGTCTTCTTTAACAATTCTTAAGTAACACATTTATCCAGTCTTGAAGAATGTGTTGTTGTGGGGGGTGTTTTGTACGCTGACATTTGTCGGGCTGGAAAGGGTTTGTCTTCACACTGCAGTTTGTTGATGATGTGTTGATCAAATTCTATACTACTCACTAATCGCTTGACTGAAAGCAACTGACAGTCATTGTTTCAAATTGTTCAGCCATTGCTTTAAATTGAGAATCAATGAATACTTACACACAACACAACAGAAATCCACACACACTTGGGTGCCTGATGCCTGAGTACCACAAAGCGGGTAGCTGCAAATAAATGACAGAAATATAATTTTCAAGTCGTGCACATCTGAAAACTAACATAATTAACAATTTGTCCATTATTTGTAACTTATAGGAATCATCAAGCATGTGCTTGAAATGTCGCAAAACGAGGATAAACTCATTTTCCTTTGAGCGCACTGATAATCTGTGCAGGGATCAATTTGCCTTTGCTTTCTGTGCCAGCCTGTTCATTTCTCAGGGTGTCAAACTCCGTTTCAAAGACATGTACAAGGTGTCCTTTGACGTTTGTGCCATGAAGCACCAGGCTTTGCTATGGTCTGTCACTCCCAAATTGTCTCACATGGATACTTCGGATCATATTGAAACACACTCTCAATGCACAGTTTTTCAGCATGCACTGTCAGTGTTGTGTCATATTTTAACCCAAATTTCTATATTTTCCTAAATCTAAGTAGTTTTTAGGACCCAAAAAGCCAGTAAAAATGATTCACAAAACACAACCCCCCCATCTCCAGGCTGTCAACATTATAATCTACAGTACTAACACCCCTCCAACCTTCTACTGCAAAATTCTTTAAGAGGGACTTCCCTCTCATTGTCCAGTACTGCCCTGGCTAGTGACATGAGACACAATATCTGGCATTTAGACTCTCTTACATAGAAAAGCAGAGTCCAACAATGATAGGAAGTAGGACAGGACCCCCAAGAGTGTAGACACTGATAAAGACCATCAGGGGGAGACTTAAACCCTTTCTCTATATGGCCAGGTTGAGGTGGGGAGGAGGTGAGACGGGTCTGAATCTGATGGGCGTGGGTTGCATTGAGCTATGGATTTGCAGAACAAAACACATTATGGGCTTGTCTACGATTTGGACATGGAACTGCTTCCGCCCTAAGTGAGAGATCAAGTCCATGGCTTAAAGAAAGACAATATTTAATAGTCCACAATGTTAAAAGATTGTTGTTGTTGTTGTTGTTTTTAATCGTGCAAAAATGCTGACTTAAATAGATGGGGGTAAAAAAAAAAAAATCACAGAGAACCATGCCCGGGCAAAAACAAACGAAGAGGGGGAGAAGGCTTTAAGCCAGCTATGTAGAGCACCATCAGATTATGAAATCAAGACTGCTGGTGACTCTCATCTCAATTAAAAATGAATAAACAAATCTTGAAAAAGAGTTTTTTGTAAAACAAAAGGCCAATGCTGCCCCTCAACTGCTACACTTCCTCTGGCTTCTTATGCAGATGGGCGAGCCGCCACAGCTAATCAGCACTAAAGCAGCATAAACACAGGAAGCAATTAGCTCAACCCACATCGCTTTGGTTCCTAGCAAACATTCCAGGCTCCGGCTGCATAGGTAACCCTCTAATGTAATTGCCATCTTGTCTTACGTCTCCCTGCAATATCCCTTATTCACATTAGTAGTCACATCAACCTGGAGCTTGCCCATTTCATTTCACCATTGGATGTTTTGTTTTCTCCATTGTCACTTGATTTGGCAGACTATCACTGACCTTTGACGGTCTATGGTTAATGTCTAGTGGTCTGTGAAGAGCACTAGACACTTTGGTAGCTGATTTAAAAAACAGACACTTTAAATGTGCTGGTCCATTTAGATGCAAGTAACATTCAACTATGCCATCAGGATCTGTCAGAAGTCCAGTATTTGAGACCCTGAAATGAAAAATTATAATTTTACAAAGCAGTTCTACAAATGCTCACAACACAAGGCTTTGCTGGCTTTGGCTATCCATGTCTGTTTAATAAAATGCAATTTCTGGGCTAATGAAAATCCACAAGTCTAAGTTATTTGAACATAAAGCAAAAGCTAACCTATATTTGCCCACAATACTTTTCTATGATGTTCTTCAGTAGCTTGTTCCAGCATTTCAGCATGGATAGGGTGCGTAAAATGTGCCCTAATGAATACAAAAGATGACCAAAAATACAATACAATGACCCAGTTTGTAAAAAAATAAATAAATAAAATGAAACACTTTTCCTTTGATAGCGCTCCACAGGGCCTTTGACCTATTGAAGAATAACAATGGAGCAATCCGATAGGGTAACATTCAGCGTGCGATGAGGTAAGTGTCGGCTTATTGATCTTGCAACGTAACCTCCCCCTTTACAACTTCGATCACCAGGTCTGTGGAGCTGCTGCTCTGCCCACTCATCACCGAATGTTTTGCACCAACACTCAAGTGTCCTCCCCCGGACTCTCTCTCACAAACGCGCGCACACACACACACACACACCCTCTTGATAGTTTTCAGAAAAGACAATCTTTGCTCTGAGACGAGGCGAGGAGTGAAGTGACCTTTCAATCATTCCTCCGGGGATGGTGAGGGGCGGAGCTTCTCCCTGACAGAAGATTGGAAAAATGCCTGCCCAGATTTTGTTGCTAGGCAGCAAGACCCAGCAATGACAGTGTGTCAACAATAAGAAGAGAATGAGAAATAGATTGTGCCTGGTCGCTTGAGATGAGAGGGCATTTGATTCATGGCTGCTGTGTGTGTGTGAGCTCCTACCGTTGTTCTGGGCAGTGTTGAAACACTTATTTTTCCTTTATGTCAAACTCACATTGAGATGAACCTCACCTCACCTTGTGAAGACGCAACAGAGGCAGGTTTTGCGTTGGTTAATGGTGCTTTGAAGGATCTAGACTGTACATCACAAATGGCTGATGGTTTATAATGTATTAATGTATTCTTTAATCTTGAGCTTTTTAGCAGTATCTAACAACATTATACTGATGTAGTTTTTTTTTTAAATTAGGTAGAAATGTACTCCTAAAAAGGTTCTAAAAACCCATTACATTTCTTACTTAACAATTTGGATGATCATTAAGGTTACAAGGCTTTTTTTGTGGCGGGGGGCATTTCACATCTTATGTTTATTTCATGTTTTTCTCAGAGCTCTTCTCTTGGCCAGCCACAGAGTGAGTGGAAAAAAAAGATCTGTTATGACATCTATTTACTAATGGACACATTGGTGTTTGAGGGTTTAGTTTTAGTTGGTTTTTCTTTCTTTCTCAGTTCCCTTGTCTTTTCTCTGTGGTTGTCTTTGCCCCCCGGGTTTTTTCTTCAAATTCATCTTTTTTTTTTCTATATCTTCTTGTCATCAAGTTTCTAGCATCCAGCCTTAAAAGCAATAACTGCAATCAAGCCTTTGTGATAGGTTTGAATGAATTTTTTACATCACTGTGGAGGAATTTTGGCCCACTCATCTTCGCAGAGTTGTTGTAATTCAGCCACCCTGGAGGGTTTTCGGTCATGCCACAGCATCTCAATCAGATTCAGGTCAGGACTTTAACTAGGCCACTCCGAAGTCTTTCTTTTGATTTTCTTGATTTCCACTCCGAACCCAAGTGTGCTTCAGCTTGAGGTCATGAATAGATGGCTGGGACATTCTCCTTCAGGATGTTTTGGTAGGCAGCAGAATTTATGGTTCTTAACACAGCAAGCCTTCCAGCTCCTGAGGCAGCAAAACAGCCCCAGGTCAACACAATACAATCACCATATTTTATGGTTGGTGTGAAACGCTGCGTTACTTTTACACCACATGTAATCGGACACACACCTTCCAAAAAGTTCAACTTTTGTCTTAGCAGTCCACAGAGTGTTTTCCCAATGTTTTCTGGCAAAACTGGGAAACTTTATATAACCCTTTTGTTCAGCAGTGGATTTTGTCTTGGAACTGTGCCAAACATGCCTTTTTTCGCCCAGTCTCATAATTATGGTGGCGTCATGAACACTGACCTTAACTGAGTCAGAAAGTTGAATTTAATTACTGGAATAAGACAGGAACTCAACCAGCATATAATTGCAACTAAGGTCTGCAGATTCAGGCTGATTCTGCTGAAGTAATGATGTGGGAGATATTTTACAGGCACACTTTGAGTGTGTTAGTACCGACTAATCAAGATTTCACAGAATCTGCAAAAACTGGATGCTGCTTATGGTCTAAGTCAACATGGAGGTGCTTAAAACCAGCATTTAAATTTTTTTATTTTGTATTTTTTACGGCCACCAGGTGGCGATAACAGTGGGTGAAAAGTTACTGTCATGCTTCTGCACCTTTCATTGATGGATGTAAGTTAAATAAAAGATGATTCCCAAATAAATGGCACACAGCGTTTAGCGTTCATTAAAATCTGGAAAGCAGTCTAAATCAGTGCAGTATTGATTTTAATGTGTCTATCAGAGTAGAGAAGAAGACTTCAAACTGAGTTGGAATCTGAGGTTTCTATAGGTTTTGTTTTTGCAGAGCTAGCCGTCTGTGGTGAGACGAAGCACAGAAAAATGAGTTGTACTGATGTCCTAAATGGGAGTTTGATCACTTCTTAATAGTTCATTGCCTCTTTCAGAGCCCATTACCCTTGAGAGAATTGTCATTGTGGTGGGAGACTCATCTGCAGTGCAGGTGTTGTTCATATTGATGGTGCAAAATTCAATTCAAAGAGGAAAAAAGAATCCTAAAAGAATTCTTTTACTAAAAGAATCCTGTTTGACAATGTGCTTTGTTGAATACTTGTTCTGTACTGAATCTTTGTGTATTTCAAGGACAAAAACAATGACTCGCAAACATGTTAAAAGCTGATTTCTTTCTGTGACTAATCCCAGCAACCAGCCAAGCTTCAGTAGGTACAAAAATTTGGCTGGTTAGATAAACGATGTAATTTAAACAGGAGTTGAGTTGATGTTGGGTTCCACATCTTAGGATGTGACATATCTATTTTTCCAGGAAATACACTCTTGTTGGATTTAGAATTTTTTTTTTTTTTTTTTTAATCTTCATCCAGTGTAAGGAAAGGAGAAGGATAAGAGAAAAGAAATGATTAAGAGTGGGAGAAATGACAGGCAAGGAGGCAAGGAATCACACTTGTCTGTGATGGTGGTAGGGCTGAAACAGCATGAGACAAAGTGAACGTGCAGGAGGGGGGCAGAGAGAGATGGACGAGTGTGGAGAGTCCCTCAAAGGAACCACAAGTGGCCCACTGTTCCCCTGCAGCAGCACCTGCCTCGCCACCTCCCTCCTCTTCATTAACCAGCAACAGAACACTTCTTAAGGCCAGTCAAAGGGAGGCGGGGGATGGTTATTAAGTGTGTGTGTTTGTGTGCGGATTTGCAACAGTGCGCATGTGTGTTTATGAGCTCACAAAGACGGCCTTTCACTGTTCACATGGGTAGGTTCTGCCAGGTAATTCATGGTGGAAAAACAACAAAAAAACAACTAACTGAATTTCACTCATAGGTTTAGGTTGTCAATTTAGTCCTTTAGGTAGTACCAGATAACATATAGGAGACTAATAACAAGGTTATTGTCTAAATAGGAGTAACTGCACATACTGCCAGCTATAATATTGTTGGCAGCTAATAAACCTAACATCACCTCTATGAGTTGATGAAATGTCTTTTTTGATTGATGAGCCCATCTACAAGATACGGCATCGTTCACAAGATGGTTCTAATGTCGAAAGTAATAAGGTAATAAGCACAAATATTGATTTTTATTGAGCTCTAACTTTTGAATTCTTTAGCCAGCTGTTAGAGCTAATCATGTTAGGCTATTTCGTCTTTTTCACAAAGTGTGTTTGGGTGGGGGGGGGGAACAGCAGCAGGTTTGATCCAGGAGTTGAAGTTTTATCACGACAGCTTTGGTACATATTTCAGGATATCAGGGGAGCAGACTGAGCTCTTTGGCAAAGTTGGCAGCGGAGAAATAATTTCAGAGAGCTGACTGACCTGGAACAGCATTTAGCCATGTGTTGATGTAAAACAGTATTATTTTACTATTTCCATATCATTGCCTATTCAGTACCGGTGCGTGTTTTAAGCTACAAGCACTCTTGTTGCCAAATGCAGTGGTCTGATTAGTCGGATATTATTATTCACATGAGAAAAACTGGAAAAATCTAACTTGATCATAAAAATTAATGCTGCAAATTCATGCGAATAGATGCGGAGAGTGTGAAAATATTTTAACACATGTAAGCTGAACATAGCTGAACATATGAGCTGTTGTGCTATAGCAGTGAAATACAAGGTATCTCCCCACCACCACTCCCCCTGCCAGTGGCAGACGCCCTCAGACATCGGTGCATTGGTGGTTCTTGGTGTCTGCACCGGCTCCCTCCTGGTGGCTGCTTGTCGGGGTCTGGAGCCTGTGGCTCGCTTGGGCCCCTTCGGGGGTGAGGTGCCCTCGGCCTCTCGGCCTGGGCTTGGTCACTCTGGCACTGAAAATGCTGACTCTGGCTGCAGGCGGAGCTCACGGGCACTCTGAGGGTCTCTGGATGTCTGGAGCCTGGATCTCCTCCATACGTACTTCATGCCTATGGCTCCCCACACCCTCTAGCAGATGGTTACATGAAGGAACCTTTTAAATACAAGCTCGTCCATGCTCACAGGTGTACACACAGGTGCTCACACACACAAACTACACCCTTTTTGGCTGCTACCTCAAAAAAAAATAAAAAAAATACTCAAAATGCCCTGCTTAAAGTTCAAACTGGGCATATCTGAATGACATCTTTACATCACTTATTGCAACCAATGCAGAAGAGTCTCTCTGAACACACAGCCATCAAACCTTGAAGCAGAGGTTGACGTAAACCAGTGTAATATGCTGGTTATTTCGCTTTTTAGCTGCCAGCCTTAGTTGAATGCGCTACTTACTAATCTGTAACAAAAATGGCAAGGTTAGAATGACAACATCCTCAAGCCTTGGACCTCAGTTTAAATTAGCAGTGGTATAAACTTATTGACTTCCCCTATCTTCCTTGAAAACCAATGCAGGCGAACAAAAGAGGAAATTTTGAAAAGCAATTTCTTACAAGGGCGAATCCAGCAGCCAGTCAATGACAGGCCAAGTCTTTGCGTGTTGCCTGTCGGAGATAATTACACCACAGATAATTGGCTTGTTGATTTGGATCCATTAGGGAAGCCTACTGCTTTCCAAGAATGCATGACTGTTCCCTTTATTTTCATTCTTGCTGCAGATTTGAAAAAAAAAAAAGCTTTTTGAGGGCTGTTGCTGGATTCTGGGGAAAAAAGGAGCATTTCCAGTGTTTCAAGTTGATGTTTACTTCCTGCTTTTGCTAGATTTAGCTTCAAACTTGTAGCACAATTTTAAATGTAGACAGCCATAACCTTGCTATTCTAAAAGAAGTCAGATGACAGCATTAAGGTTGGCTGAAGTCAGCATTTTCAGTTGCATTGATCATCTTAGACAGATAACCAGCTGATTGGAAATTATGAATGATCTGCTATCAAATATCCATTTTTTAAAAACTTCTAATTAATTAATCAATAACCTCTTAAAGGCTTACAATCCTTGTTTTTCCCCAAGAGACAGGGCTGACATGGTAGGCTCCTGTTACAGATGTACTCCACAAAAATGCAGCGTCCATGGTTGGTATGATATTCTTCGCTGTCATCGCTTGGCGCTTTAACCCTTTCACGCATAGTGGTCACTACAGTTGGCAGCTATTCAAAGGCTGTTTTCTTGTATTGGTGTCAGTGTTGATGGTATACTTGTACATAAACCACTACATTGGACACTGATGTGTCACTTCATACCCTGCCACCCACCTCGTTTAATGCTACTATAGATGTATGACGTGTT
Source organism: Aulonocara stuartgranti (assembly GCF_965226115.1). NCBI lineage: Eukaryota > Metazoa > Chordata > Actinopteri > Cichliformes > Cichlidae > Aulonocara > Aulonocara stuartgranti. The sequence continues at coordinate 17,181,848 of NC_138960.1, forward strand.
TCATTGTAATTATTGTTATTTAATCCTGTCATGCATGAATTATGACAACCTCAATCAGGATTTTTTCTCAAGTATTTTTATTCATCTTTAGGCCTGAAAACATGAATAAAAATACTTTAAAAAATCACGATCACTTATGTCAAGCATGAGAAAAGAGAGACACTGGTACGCTAATGTGTCTTATGCTTGTTGTTATGTGTCAGTGACAATCTGTGGTTATTGCTTCCTGTTTCGATGTCCCTTAAGTATCTTTGTGTCATTTCTCCAGTAAGCACATTTTATTTTAAAGCCTGTCTTTCACTGTCGGAAGTTGCCATTACACTTGGGCTCAATTCCAATCCGACTCCTGCACCGCCCAATTCCAGGATTAATGTAGCTCCATGTGGAGTCACATCACACCTGCGGCTGCTGAAGGATCACTTAATTTAGTCAAAGAGTAGCAGGTTTGAAAAACAGCACCTTGCAATTAGCATCTTCAGAAAGTCATACCATTAATAGATGTCTCGTTAAGATTATGCTCAACACTTACTGACAAATGCAGCTATTCAAAAAAATACCAAAAAGACAGGTATGCAACACATACAAGCTTGCATCTGTGCAGGCCTCCAAAAACAAAAACCAACTGCACATAGGTCAACATGGATGGCACGGTACATGGGTCGAATGCTGAATGGTTTGACAGTTGACCAAAACGGGAAGGGAGTGAAAAGGAGTTAACTATAAAATGGAGAAGTTCATAAAAGTATCATTTAATTGCTTTTAACTGTCGCTTTCACTTTCTTTTTATGTTATAACTTTAATTTCTCTCTGTACCATGCAACAGCAACACAAGCAAGAGTAGCCCATGGGGTTGGTTGTTTGTGACGCTGCTCTCTGATGATAGTAAACAGTAACAACAACATGTAAATGACAATCTGTAAAGTTGTGTGTTGCACCATCAACTATGCACCACAACTATGGTGTACTCTTCTAAATAGGTTTTCATAAAAACAAAAAATATCCTCCAGAGAATATAACAAAACAAATACTGCATGGTTTACAATAGCTAATATACTCAGCTCAACAACCTTTTCAGATATTCATTTATTTGTACTTTTGTCTTTGTGTATATATCTTTCTGTAGGGGAAGAATATGAATAATTTGTCTTATTCAGTGTGTAACATGTAGCACGAGACCTATTATCTATGATTTTGGCATTTAATAATGTTCAATCCGGTCGTTAAGTCTGACGTCACTAGCCGTGTCTGGGCCTAAACTCTGCTGCAGGTCCATATATCAAACGATCACTATGGCATTACTGAGAGTTGAAAAACTGTCTAAAGTCTTTCATCTATAATAAAATGATCAGCGTTCTGCTCTACCAGGTGTAACAATTGAGTTTAACATCCAGGCATCCATGAAAATGGAATTTATGACATTTAACGAAGTTAGAAGTTAGCAGGGAGTTAGCTCGCTAGCTTCTATCTAAATACAATATAGCATGTCCTGACTGCGGGGTTTTGGAAACAAATTAAAACGTACAGCTCTGTTATCACTTCCAACATAAATGTAGACAGAAAACTAAACAGCAGTGACGTTTGTAGGGTTACTGAAGTTTGGCTAGCTGGTATATAATGATGTGCTATGTGAACGCTAGCGACACAGCTATGTTAGCATAATATAAACAAGCTAACTTTTTTTTCCACTCGATAAAAGTTAACGTGAGTGTTCTCAGTGGTCAGGAACAAATGTAATCGCATGGCAGGATGCTGTAAAAGGACCAAACTTCAGCCAGGAGAACAACTGAGATAATCCATCCACAATACGAGGTTAGTCATTCATATACTGCTGCATGGGCTGGGCTGTAGTTACATCCTAAGGTTTTAAAAACTGAGCTTAAATAAATGATTAGTGGTAATAAAAGCCGAGGGAGGTCAACAGTGATCACTGACTGTTTTAGGAGCTTTTTGAGATTAAATAGAAGAAAATACATAACATTAAACATGTTAACAACACAAAAGCCATATTAAAAGCCGACTACTTTAGGCCCGGAAGGAGGATTTGTCACGTCATCACTTAACAACCGGATAATGGTTCAGTGATGTTTTTTTATTTTATTTTATTTTATTTTTTTTGTTTTTTTATTGTTCTTCTGGATACAGACTAATTTCCTTCTTTTTCACACATAATCCCCCAAATATTTTAATCTCTCTGCAAGCATCCAGTACACATTGTTCCTATACGCATTTCTACATGTCTGGAATGTATGGTATGTATATCTGGTATGTGTGTGTCTGTCTCTGCACATCCTCTCGGGCTACGACTGTCAAATAAAGGCACAAAACAGAAATAGAAAATGAAATCTTGACTTGGAGGAGTGGGACAGGTGGAACTAATAACTTTAACGACAGCTCTGTTCCATTTAAGTGTCCGACTAAGCCGCTGCAATGAGCCATGCAAGACAAAACTAATTTGGTAGCAGCCTTCACGAATGTTATCAATTTTCTGCTCTAACATTTCAGAATGTCTGCTGTGAAATGTTGTGATAAAGTGTCTTCTTAGATTGCGACTGACAGCAAGAGCCTGGATGCATGACGGCCTTAACACACGTTTTACAAGCCAAATTCTAAAATAAAGCCTCGTGGTTTTAAAGGGTGTAAATCTATTTGTGGAGACAGAAAGTTTGCTTTACTCACTCTCGCCCACATCATTTGGCAGCAGAGCCTCAACATCATGTGTGTACCATAGCCTGCAATCATGACAGCGCCCACTTGGATTTCTTTTCTTTTGGTGCCTGCTGGAAATAGCAATATGTATAGACAGAAAAGTGAACATACACGAATGTTAACCTATTTAGTTTAGTCTTTTAATTAAGCAGCGAAACTCAGATTTCTCAATTAATGTAAAACAGAACAAGCTAAATTTAGCTATTACTGAAGCAAGAGAAATGGATGAATAGGTAAAAATACCATCATACTGACTTTAGTTTTATTCCTATAGTAAAGTATTCAATACCTTTTTTTTTTTTTTTTACTAGATTGTCATAAAAGAATATTTCTAAAGATTCAGGTGAGATTTTCTGCTAAAGACCAAAGGATGTGATGCTTCTGTTTGTTGTGTCCAACAGTAGCTTGGAAATTGAGTCATAAAAGTCAACAAACAACAGCTCCCAGCACAAGAACTCCAGCACAAACTATACATAAGGACACAAAAGCCAGCAAGCTAAGGTCAGAAAGTTTACTTCTACATTTAGATAAGATATACCATGTCTGCAGAGAAGCTAATGTTAGCTAAAACTAGCATGTTTTTCCACCACCGTCTTCTTGATGTGCTAAAAGCAGATATTCTCCCCTTTGGAGACTTGCTTGTTATCAGTGCATTCTGTTATTATTGCAGGCTTATGATTGGCCAGCATTTCACCACCTGTTCTTTCAGTTTAAAAACTACTGTCTCATAGGGTTGCCAACTCCCTGAAAAATAAATAAGGGACACCTCGTGGCCAGGGCCGGGCAACCCAGTTGTCTTCACCCTTCCCAGTGTGGTGAAATTTCTAGCTCTTTTTTTGTGTGTGAAATTATTTTTTTTAACCATTTGACTTGAAGTTGATTTAAGCAGATGCATATTCTATTCTTTGTGATATGAACACATGTGAAACAAGTGATCATTTAGCCATTTATTTTTAGCTCAAAATGACAACATTAACACAATAAAACAGGTCTCTTTCTTAAACAGAAGCCTGTCATGCTTAACTTTTGAGAATATAAGTAAATCTTTCTTTAAAAGAACTTTGTCCTGCTTAACTTAAAATAATAGAAAATAATAGAAAGAAAAACATTCTTGTAACAGTGCACATTTAGTGCATTTAGTACAATTGGCTTCAGCTGAGGTATTATTTCAGCTTTTCTAATGCTAATCAGCTGCTCCTGTTTGTAAACCCGCTTGTTCCCATGATTACGCATCATAACTCATCATCATTATTCATCTATGTATTACTTTTATGTATTAGTCATCTATTTGTTGTAATCATCTATCCTTGCAGTTGTTTATTACACAAAATAAATTATATTATCACACTTCTGGCCACATAGCGCTGATATTCACTGCACATGCCCATATTAACTTTTTCCAGCCAGGTGTTTTCCTTTTCCCATTCTTCCCTTTCTCTGAGGGGAACAAACATTGCTGCTCTAATGCTGGGCTCACACTGTGCGGTTTTTGGCCCATTTTGAGACGATTTTTGAGTCGTGCGACCGTTTTGGTGATCGGACCGATTTTGGCCTTCATCGTGCGTCGTGTAGTATACGTGGGGTAACGAGAAGTGATTAACACCTCACGACCAGCTCCCGATCATCAATCGCTCGTGAGGGTGTCACCACAGGCGCTCACACTGCTCACGCGCAAACACGTAAACGTCGGTGAAAAAGATGGAGCAGCACGGCTGTGCAGCGTGTGATCTGGACACAAGCGATGGAGGCACAACTTGTAGAACTTTGGAAAGCTCATCCGAGCCTTTTCGATGTGGCATCACAAAATGATCACGACCACAACAACCGTGAAAATAGTTGGATTTACACTGCTGCTCAATGTTTTTCATTAGCAATTTAGCAAAGTTGATGGTGGTGGTGTGTGAGTGAAAGACAGAGAGAGAGAGCGACAGATTTTCTGTTATAACCTTCATTTTATGGACGCACAGGGTGAGCTCTCAGGTCGCATCAGAGCATCGGGCGGTATAGTGTGAGACCTGCATCGTGACCTATGAACTTCTAACCCCTGCGAGTCAATCGTGCAGTTTGAGCAGGAGCTGAATATCGCGACTGGAAAAAATCGCACAGTGTCTGCCCAGCTTTAGGTGTACTGTCGTCCGAGACTTGCACCGCAGTGTCGGCGTTTGTTTCCCTGTTGGCCATGCTTCTTGTTGTGGTCACCTGTTGTCTTCCGGTATTTTCTCCGCAAGCGACCTTTCCTCGACCAATGAGATGAGCGGTAATCTGAATTGTCATACTCGAATTGTCATAAGTGTGCTGTCAGCTCATTGGTCACAAAGCAGGAGAGGGGCTGGGAATTATGTTTTCAAACAAAGCGTTAATTCCATTAACATTTATAGACTACTTTTGATTCTCACTGTATTACGGGACAAAGTGCGTCCCTTATTAGCTCAATACGGGACGTGTACTTTTTTTTCTAAATACGGGACGATTCCGTATTTTAAGGGACGGTTGGCAACCCTACTGTCTCAGGTCCCAGTCCCCAGGTTTCATGAGCACTTTTTTAATGGAAACAGGAAAGTAAACCTTTGTTGGTAAAAATTAATATTAAAGTCATGAGGTAGCTCTCCTTTGCTTGTTCTCTCTTAAAACATTCCTCACTGCGTTTCACCATGCAACATTCTTTAACTTGGCTCTGGGTGTTTTGTCTTTGGGATGAACTTTTTTTTTTTTTTCTAAGGGGTTGCTGGGTCTCAGATTTGGGTTCCATGCATTGCTAACGTTATCAATACCTAAATCCTACCTGAGTAGATATAGCTAGATTGCTAGCTTGCCATTTAATTTTACTAACATGATCCATGATGCTAACTTATTCGTTTGATAAATAAGTTACTATCATTTTACACATGACATACATCGTGTGGCAGCTTTAAACCGAGTGATGGGTCTTCCAGCCCAAAGATTGGTGGATCAGTCCTCAACTCTTCCAGTCTGCATGCTAAAATATGTATAAGTGTGTGTTTGTGTGTGCATGCATGTGTGAATGTTAGATGAAAGATAAAAGTGCTGTATGAATGAGTGTGTGACTGAGCGAAAGCACTTTGAGTGCTCACCTAAGTAGAAAGGTGCTATATTTGCTATTTACATCTCATCATTGTCTGGTTAATGCAAGCTAGCATACTACAAATGTAAGACTAGAGTTCACTCGAGGGCCACACGCATCATTAATGGTTTCCTGAGGTCACACAGAGCTCCTTTTTAATATGCATGTTAACTCCACATGGTTTTAACAGCTTGCATATTTGTAAGTATATAATAACTTCTGAAACCTACAGGGGCTCTTCCAGAGTGGGCTTAGTGCAAACACATGAGATTCATGTCTCACGAACACACACACACACACACCTCCTCAGTTAATGGGAAGGAGGACTCAGCCAGCTGGTGGAGCCCACACTCACACCACACACACAAACACAGACACCTAATCCCCCGTTCGATTTGTCACCCCTCCAAATCCTATTCATCCAACTTCCTATTCACTGCTGTAGAGCCACTACAGCGGAGTGTCTCCATCAGCCTCTCATCTTTGTTCTACGTCTCAATAGTTTGAGCCTCGCAGCCAGTGTGATATACCGAGAAGCTGAACACATTCCCTGCACTGGAAAAAATAAAAAATAAAAAATAAATAAAAAATGCAGGCTGAGTCATCTAATCGGATGTTGAGCTTCAAAGAGATTGTTTTCTAAAAATAGTTTCACTATTTATTTTGATAAACTGTCTCATGTTTACTACTGAGCATTTGATGTGTTTGTGTTTGTGTGTTTTAGGAATCCAAGAAATGTAAAGCTAATGAAGTGATTTAAAAAAAAAAAAGATGTGATTTTTGTGGGAGGTTGTGTTTTCACAAGTAACTTTTATTTAAATACTTTATTTACAGAGGATTTAAAGAGATTTTTGGTGCCAACAGTGTCAGTGAAGGTGGAAATCACAAGTTAATAAAGGACAGTATGCTATAAATAGTCTTTTTAACAGCGGCTATAAGAAGTGTATACAGGGCATAAGCATACACACAGTGTTGTGCTGCACAAAAACAAAAATAATGATATCATACATAACTTAAACTTCTGTTGTTCAACATAAACAAAAAGAGTAATTTTAGCAAAGGCAGCAGCTCTGCCGCTTAAAATGTTGCCGCTTCCAATCTAAGCGCTGTCTTCACAAACTACTTAACACTAATCTTAGGCCACCGTATGTTCTCTGAGACAGTCTCGGCCTGGAGGCTAATCGTGTGCTGGTGCACACTGTTGGGGGTACTGACCAATAGCAGGGCTGCACAGAAACTGAGAATGAACTCTGGTGACCTCATATTATCACACCAGGTCACCCAATAAATGCCTTAATAGGTGTGATTAGAGGCCCAGACTTAAAGACAGACACACAGGGAAACACAAAGCACTAATAAACCTCATTCACATTTTCATTAGCTGTTGCTTAAACAAATCCAGTGTGGATGTCCTTTGAGAGCTACAGTGCTGTGAAAAAAAGTGTTTGCCTATTTATTTATTTTTGTACATTTTTCACACTTGTTTTAAATCTTCAAGCAAATGTTAACACTAGACAGAGATAACCGGATTGATTATTGTAGCTTTTAAATGATGATTTCAGTTAAGGGTAAACTTTTTATCCTGTGTAAAAAAAAAAAAAAAAAAAAAAAAAAATTGCCCGCTAAACTAACAATTGGTTGTATGATCTTGTCAGCAAGAACTGCAACTGGCAAGAATCTTTTCAATCACTGAGGAAGAATTTTGGCCCATTCTTCTCTTGAGAAATATTTAAATTCAGCCAAATTGGATGGTTTTGAGCATGAGCGGCCTGTTTAAGATTGTGCCAAAGCATTTTACTCTTACGTCCTTTTTTAGAGCCATTCAGATGTGGACTTGTTGGAGTGTTTCGAATCATTGTTGGATCACTCCTGCCGAGTATGAACTAATGACCGGACATTCTCCTTCAAGATTTTCTGCAGAATTCATTCATGGTTCAGTCACTTATGACAATTCGTCCAGGTCCTGAAGCAGCAAAGCAGCCTTAGACCATCACACTACCACTGCCATGGTTGACTGTTGCTATCACAGTCTTTTTATGAAATGCTGTGTTAGCGTTACACAGATATACCAGGACACAAACCTCCCAAAATCACTTTTGCCTCATCAGTCCACACAATCTTGGGTATCAATTTTTGCCAAATGTGAGACGAACTATTGTGTTCTTTTTGGTCGGCAACGGTTCTTGCCCTTGTACTCTCCCATCCATCCAATTTTTGTCCAGTCTCTCTCTCTTTTTATTTTACTTTTTTTACTGTTGAACTGTGAACACTGACCTTAAATGAGGAAAGTGAGGCCTGCAGATCTGGAGATGTTGTTCTGGGTTCTTTTGTGATCTCCTTGATGATGTGGTCTTGGGGTCATTTTGGTAGGCCACTCACTCCTGGGAAGGTTCACCACGCTTCCAAGTTTTCTCCATTTGTTCGTAATGTCTCTCACTGAGGTTCACTGGAGTCTCAATGCCTTACAAGAGGACTTTTCAGACTAATAGACGTCAGTGACATAATTTCTCAGCTGTTTCTTTAGATCATGCCTTGACATTTTGCTTTTTAAAATCTTTTAGTCTCTTTCACTTTGTCAAACACTTTCTATTCAAGTGATTTCATGATTCATTAGGTATAGCAGTACTCAGGACTGGGTGTCGCAAGTGAAACTGAACTCAACTTTCTAACAAATGAGGTTAATGTCAGTTCATTCATGATTTAACACGGGGGTCAGTTACAATTTCAGACAGAACCAAGTAAGTTTCATACCTTTTTGCCCCTAATAAGTCAAATAATTATTTGAATCCTGTATTTATTCTGGTTATCTGTCTAATAAGAAACTTTGTTTGATATTAAACGTGTGCAAAATATGTATTTAAGAAGAGAGAGAGGAGAAAAAATCTCAAAAAGGGCAAATAGTTTTTCACAGAGCTTTTCTGTTGAATTCAAAACGGTAATCAGTGATTAAAATAAAGCAACTGTCCTTAAAACCTTTAGTAACCATTTTTTAAAATCCACATTTTAAAAAATCCAACAAACAAAAACAGGATTTAAATTTTTCTTTTTTCTTAAAAAAACATCCCCACTCCTTTTGTTGATTTCAGAAGTACCAACTGGAGATATCACAGATTTGCAGCTCCACCATGTGGATAAAATTAACATTACACTTTAAGTGTTAAATATCAACATCAAGGCTATACGATATTTTAAAAATATTCCGGAAAGCACTAACAGACCAGATAGTGCCATAGAGTGAATGTATATATGATTAAATATAAAACATGTGTCTCACACAGAAGCTATATAACATTTCAGTAACAACACATAGTCCTGAATTAGGTCAAAAGTGGTTTTCATCTTTTAAAACCAAAGAACAGGTCTGAACAAAGTGGTACAGTAGCAGAAAACATGTTCAGTTAAAAAGATGTTGCATCACCTCTCCATAGAGGCCATTTTCACTCTGTAGATGAGCAGCAGTCAGAAATCTGACACTTATCTAATGTGCGGGAAACTCCACATATACCATATAGCAGACTATATATAAACTCATAAAACTCTGAATTTGCTGAACTAAACCTGTGGTGTTGAACCTGCAATGGCTCTTTACCCCTCTTTGTTTGCCATTTTAATACAATTTAAATGTACAGTGTAAGCAACACTATGGTATTCATACCCTTTATGTATGCAGTTTATTTGCCCATCTGTTGTATAGCGCAAGTGTAGCATTCACACTCTTTTTTTACTTCTGCTTTTGGTGTGTGCCAGGTATACCTGAAAAGCATCTGCCTGCTGTACTGATGAGTAACAACATGACAAGACACTGAATTCTGTGGCTTTATGTTAGCAAACTGTCAGTTAAAATTATGAATTATAGCTACCTTAATTTTTGCATTCTGGTATTATTATTTGTATTTTTTAGACTCTGTTAGAGTAGCTTTGCTTGATTCTCAGCTCTAAATTTGTATTTATCTATTTTTTTGGCCTTGTGCAGCCCTTCAGCTCACCAACTGTACTTTACTTCCTCTCCCTTTAAGCCAACCTTATTCTTTTTGGCCGACTCCCTTAAACCAGAAGGTTTGAAGAGAAGATGTTTTGGGCTTTTATGCTCACCATCAAATCTCTGTGGTGCGATTGGGAGCTTATTCTGCTTATCCAATTCAGCGTCACGGGGGCGCCTATCCCAGCTGTCTTAGGGCGAGAGGTGGGGTACACCCCGGACAGGTTGCCAGTCTGTTACAGAGCTAACACACAGAGACAGCCAACCAGTCACACTTAAGTTGCCCATAGGTTAACTGATAATTCTACCCTGTTACCTAACCCCACTATCTGCATGTCTATGGACTGTGGGAGGAAGCCGGAGTACTTTCATTGACCAATACTAAGAACAATAAGAAATTCCAAAGAACTCAGTGGAGATCAAGTTAGGAAGAACTCTTGTCTCATTTCTAAAAAATGGCAGATTCCAAAACCTAAGAACGCTGTACCAGTCAAGTATGGTGGTAGTAGTGTTATGTTCTGGAGCTGTTTTGCTGCCAGTGGTACTGATTCATTGGACAAAATCGATGGAATAATAATAAAGAGGGACTGCCTCCTCCTTCAACTTCACCTTAAATCAAAAGCTAAATAGTTAAAACTTCGACACAACTTGCTGTTCCAACAGAACAATGATCCTAAACACACATCAGAACTAGCTTTAGAATGGATGAATAAGGCTAACATTAAGCTTCCCAAAGGCCTGTCTTCAACGCTAAACTTTTTTAATATCATTGTTCCAATTCACAGCAGACCAAAATGACACTTACATGAAATGTCTTGGTTCTCCTGATGGACATTGCTCCACTGCTTCTGGCTGTGTTTTCTTGCCCAGTGCTGAGTTTTGTGTTCCTTTGCATTAGTTTAGGCTATAAATGCTGTATGCTGTGTGGCATTGGTTAACGCTAGCTACTTGCACCTAAATAAAGTAAAAATAAAATAATAAGAAAATATCTTCATCGTTCACTGTGATCGAACTAATCTGAGAATCAAAGCTTTTGTAAATTGAATTCACTTATTGGTTCATTGTTTTTCTTAAAGATGTAAAGTTGCTGTCCAGTAATATATCTTTGCATGTCTGGCAAGTGTTAAACTAAACCAGAAATGTGTTTAGTGTGTCTCACTGAATAGTTCTGCTCCCACATGCATCATGTGTGCAGAAGTGGGTGTGTTTGCAGCCAGTAGAGGGAGGTGGAGTTTCATATTTAGACACAAGAATAACATCCCCCAACGCTGATAGAGAAGTTTACATCAAATGTGTATGTTGGGAAATTTTTAAATGAAATCTTTCCAGCATCAAGACACAGAAACGTCCTCTGCTGTTAACCACAACATCTACAAAAGGACATTTCTTCTTCTCCCTGTGGAGAACCAGTTTGTCCCCTACTGTTGGTGTTTAACACCCAACTTTGTCTGTTGGCTTCCATTACCCAGCAAACAATTTAAAGTTCAGAGAAGACCTCACATAGTTGGAAGATGTATTAACAGCACTAACATAAGGTGATATGTTTGTGCATCATTTACTGTGGGCCAATACCTGTGTATTAATAGGTTATTTTCATTGGGCACCCTTGATCTCTTCGTTTCCCAGATCTTTATTTTCTCCTTCATTAATTTTCCATCTTTTCTCATTCTCTTGATTTCTGTGCTTTGACTAGCAAATGATTGACTTTCATCTCATTTATCTTTTCTTTTTTTTAACCCAAGGCTCATCTTTAATGTCCCTTTCCTGCTTCTCCTCCTTTACTTGCTTTTTTTCACTTTCACTCTTGGTCTTTTCTCATACCTTCCTTTCACCATCACTTACTTTTCAATTCATTGACTGCTTGCCATCAATTCTTCTGCCTTACTCTTGGACCCATCTTCTTCTCCCTTCCTCACTTTTTTCATCAGATATTGAATCTGACTCATCGATACAAGCACACTCCGAGTCTTTATTTCCTGCCTTTACTCCTTTTTGAGATGTCTCTTCCACGGTGCTGCCAAAGCTGTTCCTCACCTTCCTCTCATTCTCTCCAGCTTGTGACTCATCCTCCACTCTCCTGTGTTATTTTTTCCCTCGGTGTGCATCGGTGTTGATGCTGGTAGAAATTTATTAGCACGGGATGTGCGAATAGCTGATGTCGTGTAGATAAATCCAGATGCTCCAACTCACAGCTTGTGAACAGAATTGGCACACAGGACAGAAAATTACAGCACTTTGTTCAGGATTAATGGTTCATGCTGTAAAATGCTTAATGCCATGGCGAGTAATTTTAAATAATGAGCAATGGGTGTGTTCACTTAGTGATGCCCAAACACTGCACAGCACTGCAAACTGGTGTTTAATTGCATTATTTTAAAGCTCAGAGTAAAGACAAACCTCCCTTTTTGTTTCTCTGACGTAATTTTTCTGGAAGCTTTCCTCAGCGATATTGGTCCACATTGACATGGTAGCGTCACATCTGCTGCAGATCTGTTGGCTTCACATCCCCAGATCTTCCACCAGTCCCCAAAGGCGCTCTGCTGAACTGAGATCTTGTCATCAAGAAACCAACTTGAAATGATTTGAGCTTTGTGACATGGTGCATTAAGAAGCCATCAGGCTGTGTTGTCACATGGATTTGGACATGATCAGAAGCCATATTCAGGTAGGCTGTGGTGCTTAAGCGATACACCATTACACCAACAACAACCTGAACCATTGATACAAGGCAGGATGGATGGTGCTTTTATATTATTTCTACCAAATTATGACCCTACCATCTAAATATTACAGCAGCAACTGAGACTCATTAGACCAGACAATGTTTTCCAGTCTTTTATTGTTTAACTTTAGTAAATCTGTATGAATTGTAGCCTCAGTTTCCTTACCTTTGCTGAAGGGAGTGGCACCTTGTGGTCTTCTGCTGTATCCCATCTGCTTCAGTGTTTGACATCTTGTGTGTTCAGAGATGCTCTTCTGCATACTAACAAGTGTTTGTTTGACTTACTTTTGCCTACCAATCAGCTCAAAGTAGTCTCCTCTGAGGTCTCAAGAAGACATTTTTGTGCAGACAACTGTCTCTCACTGGATTATTCAGTTTTTCAGACCAGTTTCTGTAAACACTAGAGATGGTCGTGTGGGGAAAATCCCAGTAGATCAGCAGTTTCTGAAATATTCAGACCGTCAGGCACCAACAACCATGCCACATTCAAAGTCACTTAACTTGGATTTCTTCCTTATTTTGGTGCATGGTTTGAACTAGACCATGATTACTGACATGCCAAAGCGAACTGAGTTGCTGTCATGTGATTGGCTGGTTAGATATCTGGATTAACTAGCAGTTGAATAGCTGTACCTTATAAATTCTTGTATTTGTTGCATTTTAAATACATTTCTAGTTTGTGTGGCTCAGCCAGGCCTTTTTTATTAAAGCATTTCGATTTGACTGGAACTTAATGGAAAATAAATGTATATAATATTTAAAAAATAAGAAGTTCTGCCAAATTTAACAGGTGAATCAAATGTATGATATTTAAATTTGAATTTCACACTATGTTGCTTTGGCCTGAATGGTTGAATCTCAAACTTATAATGAATTTAATATGAGAAAATGATTGTTTTTTGTATACAATAGCTATCCTACCCTTCCTGAATGAGTGGGACCAAACAATAAAAAATGAACCTTTAGCACTTTACTTTGTATTTATTTTTATTCTATTTTTGACTTCTCATGTCTCGTTTCTGTTTGCAATCCCACCCTCTTCATCCATTTGCAAGTGCCTTTGTGTCGTCTTCAAATAGCCAGGCCATCAAATGTAACTGCTAAGTGTTTGCAGAGCATTGAAAGCCACCCAAGAATATAGACTCTTTCCCTTTCTGGCAGCAAACTCTTAGTCTGGTTTCATTTAAGCTACCAGCTTAAATGGGCTACTTCACCATAGCAACAAAGATATGGACTCATTTCAACAGACACTTGTCTGTAAGCACACTTAAGTGTAATGAATGCACTGTTTTGTATAGATTTAATTTAGAACTTTAACTATTTATCTATGGGGAACGTTCTTGTATGCTCTATTTTGTCAGGTATTTTTCAAGGGAAACATCTTTGGGTACACGGCTTCACCTAGAGTGGCTCCAGGTGAAGAGTGTTGTTCACCTTCAGGAAGTTAAATAAAAAAAACCCCAAAATCTTCAGCAAGGAAATGCTGTTGTCCTGGTTACATGTTATCAATAACAATGCAAAAAGAAAGAAAAAAGAAAATTAGTGAGTACAGTGAACTAAGCATGTCTTTCATCTGCATCATGCAGCATGGCCAGCTGTGACTCCCACATGAGCTTTTGCTGCGAGCTTGTTCCTCTGGCGGAGGCTCTTATCATGGGGCTTGGAGATCTGCTGTGGTCTGGCTCACATTTTCCACAAATACACAACGGCACAGAGAGAATCGACAGCACAGTGACAACATGTTGTGAGGTCCTTACTGTTACTGCAGATGGCTGATGTTGGAGGTCTCCTGAGTGGGACAGTAAATTTCGAGCATGTTCCTATTTACTGTTATTTCAGTATTCAGTTATGCATGACTTATTCTGCCTTTCTAAGCAGATAATCTTTATTTCTGGCGTGCGTCAGCTGTCAGTTTGACACCCTTTGCGTGGCTACTTAGAGCATGTGCTGGCACGGTGTGATGCTCGGGCCTGGATTAATAAATGCTGTCATATTCATTTCGTTTACTATGATTTATATAGCGCCAGTTCAAAGCAACCATCTTCTCAATCTCTTATGAGGAGCACTTGGTGAGAATGGGGAAGAATAACTCGCTTTTAACAGAAACAATCATTAGTGAGGGCACGCCATCTTCCACATGGAAAGTGAAGATAAATAATAGAAACACAAAGATATGGACTTGATTTCAGTAAAAGCTGCTGTACAGTAGCTTGAGGCTAGCTTTGCAGTCTCTGCATTTTTGTCCTACTAGTTTGCCGGTTTGGCTACACTGGTCCACCAATTAGGTCCAGATTGAAATATCATAGAGCCAAGTAAAATTTGTAGCCTGAATTCAAGTTACTTTGCTTGATTTAATGCCAACTCGAGGCCAAGTATGTGGATTTGATTTAACGTCCACTTTTATTGGGAAAAATTGTAATAATTTTATTTAACTCCTGACTTTTGCTCAAATTCTAATATTAGGTAAATTTTTCAGTTATGATTATCTTAAAAATGACTGATTTAATTTTGTGAATTAATAAACTAATGATAGCATGCTAGCTATTAAATGTTATATTGCCCAACACCATCTTTTCTCTTCTGTCCAGGTAGCATTAAGCTCCAACAGCTGCTATCATGGTTACAGACTGCTAACTATGTTCATTCTCAAAGTCGCTTTAAAAACCGTTTTAAATGAAATCTTGTTTTATGTTCCTTTTACTGTTTAAAAAAAATACAAACCTCCCCAGAAGCTTTTAATATCAGGCTAAAGTGGTTTTGGCAGAATATTAGAGATGTTATATAGGCCTGTTAAGTACAACCAAGCAATTTTAACAAAAAAGAATAAACTTGTAAAATTATATTTTATAACATAATAAAATAAACTCTGTATTTTTTAATAAAGTATACAAGACTTTGATCACATTGAAGTCTAAGACGACGAAAAGCCAGAAATCTTATCTTCTCCTTTGAGTACACAGTGTCTCAGGGTGCTAAAGGATGATAAAGTCTGCCTTAGGCTGTTGCTTCTTGGAGTGTTAGCCAAAAGATCATGGTTTAAAAACTTTGGTTTAAGCTTATTACTAGCTGACTCATTCCCTTTTTAGCTGTTTTTAAACCTTCATTTATTACTTCATTAAGTCTGGGCACAAACAACTCCTACTCTCACTATTTCCATCACCAAGTATGGGATGGCACATCAGACATCGTATGCATGTCTGTGAGATGTCAGCAGTTTTAGAAACTTGTGGTTTTTGATCTTCTGTCTGGGATGAGAATAAGCTGTTTGCTGTCATAAATGTTTTTTTGTTCCTTTTTCCTGTAGTTTGTGTTTCTTTTGTTAATTCAAGTAGCAGACATGCATATGTGTGTTCCATTGCCCCTGCCCCCTTCCTAACCCACCTTGGTAGACTTGGGGACGCCATTCACGTAGCTTTTTCAGTCTTGCTGACCACTCAAAGCGCTTCAGGCTACAGGTCACATTTAGCCATAAATTAATACAGCTCTTTATTCTGTGCACTTAAGGCACTCTATCTAACATGAGACATGGGAGGGTCATCAGCTAATGCAGCTTACCTGGGGATGCTATAAAAAGAACTGGCAAATGTCTCAACCTTCACAGCACAAATGACGCACATTGATTTACTGCTCAAATTGCTGACATTGCTGACTTCCATGCTTCATTTCTTTTCCATGTGCCTTATACTGGACCCCCATTAAATGGCTAACATTTCAAAAAATATATTATACATTATTGTATAATATTGTCATTATTGACTGACTGGTTTGCTGCTTAGTTATCCTGCAAACTGCAGACCCCCGACTGTTCCTTCCTTACAGCTCTCCTTGCGGGAAACCACTGATTCAGCTGGGTGGGGACGACAAAGCTACACATGACAAACAGAGAAATATACAAGTACAAACACTAGAAAATTGCAGATAAAAAAAACTTGTTTGGCCAGTCACCAGTTTGGAAACAAATCATGTTTAATGAGTTATTTTCTCCATCACCCACTCACTTCTCAGGGGTCAAAGTTTATTTGTGGTGATTGGTATCATAGCAACATTGGAAAGCCCCCCTGTACACGGTTGTGTTATTTCCTGCGATTGGTTCAGCTTCACTCTCCTCTGGCAAACTATGTGAGAAGTGAAGAATTTTAAAAAATCCACTAACATGTAACTGACCATTCTCTTCCACTGACCTTATCTGACACATGCAGTCATGAGAGACTTTTTATTTTCATGCTCACTGAATATTAATAGTTTTCACACTCCACCCAAATAAACCAGCACAGACAGCTTTGCATGTAAAGCATTAGTATGATATACATTTTCCACAAGCCATTCTATATTATTTTACTATAATTCTTTATATTATTTCGCTCCATATTACTATATTCCTTTGTTCACATTCATCTAAAGACAGGTGGTATAAACTGAGAATAGATCTACAAACATATATGAGGCGTGGTCATTAAATGTCAAGACTAAGGCTTTTGTTCAGTTCCTTTTCCCTTCAGAATATTCCTCTTTTGCAACTAAACACCGCTGCACTCCGATCTTCCCCTGATCAGAGTTGTGCAGTGGGTAATTTCCTTCTCATTTAAACTAAGTCCCCTTGAGTACAAAAAAGAAAGTTGGTTGGCTGTAGGTCAGAATTTGAACAGGAGGGAGCCGACTCAAGTACTGCAATGCATCTCTCAGCCAAAAAACTGCTTCACTGGGAGCTCTGTGCTGGTGCATTATCCTGAAAAAGGATGAAATCATTTCCCCCCCCAGCTGTGGCCTCTTTTTTCTGGCCCTTTCTGTCAAAGTTATAGAACCTGTTTGTAGTGATTGGACAAAATTACTCTTTGAAGCTGCTGATCACTCACCTAAAATACTGTTTGGTCAGCTCTGTCAGGGGCCAAACTGCATCATAACAGAGAGGAACCATACAAACAAAACTGGGTTGGAGTAGGATACTCATAACGTCCTCTATTAATCTCTTGGACTCGGCCTTGTCAGGATATCATACATGCTGCAGAACATTCCACAATGCAAAAGTAAAAACGTGAAGAATGTGCTCTGATATATTAATTAAGACATGAATGATACGTCTTTTCTTCATGTCCCTGAATGTGATTTTTAATTTTAGTCTCAGATGCACTGATCCATCCATCCACTCGTCTTGCACATTTTTACCTTTTATTTTTTATATTTTTAGAACTATATTATAAATTATATTTAGAAAAATTGGTTATGTTTAGAAAGACATGACAGTTTGGGTTAAAATAGAGAGATTATGATTTTTTTTTTTTTAAACCTGTTTTACTAATTGCCATGATGTCACATCCCTGCTTTGTCATGATATCATACATGCTGCAGAACTTCCTGTTTAAATACTTTAGTTTCAAAAAGGGGAAAAATGTGTGTCTATAAACATAGACTATTATGATTGTTATTATTTCTATTAAATATAAAGTTCTAAAAAGGTTACATTTGATAATGTAACATGATATTATCTCAACTTTTGGTATAGTTACATAAATAATATACTTTTTATTCATCTATAATTTTACCAAATAAAAGTCTGTGTGGCTTTGTTATCTTGTATCTATGTAACAAAGTCATAATGCCACCAGTTGGTAATGCTGCACTCATCTATTAACCAAACCCAATGTTAGCGTAATCTGTTTGTAAGGTAGCCTACCAGAGTTTCTTGTTCACCGATCAACCCACCAGCTCCCTTCTTGGCTTAAATAGGTCAAAGTATATACAAAGGATAATACTCCTTCGAAAGAAAGACCTGCTACCATCAGAGTGAACCAAGCATAAATTACAAGCTCAACTTCCAATTTTAGCTTTTAAAAAATTCAGCCCCAAATTTCCCTTTGGTTGCTGCACAATTTTGTTTATTCCTTCCTTCCAAACCAGAACTTACCCACAGCTGAAGTTTTCAGAGATCGTAAAAGTCTCCACATTTGTAAGTCACAACTAATTCAATTAGGTAGTTTAGTTAAATCAGCCAACATAAAAAAACCAAACATGCTGCAAAACCACTTTGCTGCTTGTTTCCCATAAAATAAACAAAATTAGAGCAATTTTTAAAAAAGTGACATTAAGGCATTTAGTTTAAACAGCATGAGTTCATAAAAACAGCAAATTACGTGTACGCAAAATATATAAAAAACATGATTTTCAGGTGCTACTGTTAAAATGAGATGTAGAAGGAGACAGGGGCAGTTCTCAGTTCTCCCAGTTTACTTGAGTTCGTTATTGACTAATAAGGCATTTACAGCCATTTATGTGGATTTGGCTGCAAGCTTACTATATATTACTGAGCCATTACATGTGTAATCCGAGAGGTGCTGTGGTTTATGTCAAGTTCACCACATGCCTCATGCAGTATGCCATTACAGCTTTGGAATAAAACCTTACACTCAGATAAGGCTGAACCTCTTGCCAGCAGTGATATCATGCATATTATGACATGGAAATAGTGTACAGAGTGTATTTAGTGTTTTTAGTCCCAGGTTATTGATTTTTATGTCTCTTCATTTGGATGTTATTTCTATCCATAACGCTATAACCCAATGACTGGCCCAATGAGGTTTTTCAATTAATAGTTGTAAAAACTTGTTAACAATATTAAGCTGGAATCTGTGTTTCTGAATGAGTCTCATCCTCTCCAAGCTGGAAAAGAAGAAATTAGACGTTTGTTTCTCAGTTATATATTTCATATGTTGTTGGCATGACATCCACAGGAAGCAGCTTACTCATTGTAGAGTCTGTGGGAGGGTTGTGTCACTTAATCTAAATACCATTGTTCTTACATCTTCTCCCCCGCAGAACAGGCCTGATTCCTGAAGCATATTAAGAAGGAACAGCTCAAACAAACTGTGAATCATATGTGAAAACCGTCAGGACAATGCTGGCAAGAGTCCACCTCTTCGTAGGCTTGATATGGTTTCGAAATGCCTCTCTCGGGAGCTGAAATGACCATTTTTGGTCAAAAAGGTGCAATGTTTATTTTGCCCTGAAGGCCCGTTCAAAGCGATAACAACCAAATTCAAACCAGAAGACCTGTGGAAATCAATGCAGGAGCACAGGATGAGATGTAATGAAAAACTTCACAAGACTTGGCTTGTTGAGGTTGTTCCCCCTGTGAGAGGATGCAGGCTGAAGGAGGGGGAGAAGGTAAAAGAGAGTCAGAAAGAAAGAGGAGAAGGCACATGACAAAAAGTTTGATGCAGCTTTTTGAATCAAACTGTGACTGTTGTGGTCCCTGTGGTATCCATCAGATTCCTAATGCCATTTTCTCCCCCTGCCCTCCATGTTCTCTGTCTCTGTCATTATCTTTAATATAACTCTTCATGTCTAAGTTCTACTGCTAACAGTCTGAAGCCTAGTTTTTCTCATTCATCTCATTATGATTTTACTTCCTGCCTTTGTTCTTTTCCCTCCTTTGTGATTCCTCAGTGTTTTATTACTTCCACCGGCCACTCATTCCCACCCACGTCTCATCACCAGTTACGACTGACATACTCTCTGTGTGGTCTTCGATGACCCAGATGTTCTTGTTGTAATGCTTTCACAAATTGTATAATAATAATAACTAAGCTGCCCTCTGTGTTGCATTGTATTAAGAGTTGGGCGAAGATGCGCACGATGATAAGATGGCACAGTAGTCTCCTTGATTTGACTGATTTTTGGCCTTTTGAAGGAATTTTGTTGCTGTCATAACGGTCTCAGTACAGTTTCAGAAGCCTCCCCAGCTCCCAAGGAGCAACATTAAGAGGAAACACTAGTAAATCAGGATATTGGCCTTTGGGGCACAGAGGATGTTCCTGAGCCTGGCCTCTCTCTAGTTGTTTTAAATGGAAGGCTTGTCTTCTCTTTTTGCAAAGCAGGCCTCGGGAAGGAAGCGTGGACCAGTGTTGTGCTGTGCTTCTGCAGTGCCTAAAATATCCACTTCTTTAAAGGTTCCTGATCTTCAAAATCAGAGTTCATAGTTAAGTATAAATGATGCACAACTTAAAATAAATATAAACTCCTTCTGTCATTTGTTCCATTTATATTTCCTGCATTGTCAGTAATTTTGAGACCAAATCTTATTTAAAGGATTTATTTTTGAGCCACCTTGAAATTTAAACATAATGCAAAATTACACATGCTGCATCTGGTTTAAAAACAAGAAAACAAAGGAAACAATCTTCTAGTGAGCCATTGAGCAAAGATTGGAATCCATTATTCAGCTTAAGCCAACCACCCGCATGAAATGTAATTTGCATGTGTAATAATGCTAACAAAAAGCAATGCAGAGCAGGAAAAAAGATCTTTCGCTGGCACAAAGGAGCCAACAGAGCAGAGCTCACTGAGCAACAAAAGGACTGGTGCTGCAAATATCTCATTCATGGTTGTTTTCCAGAGGTGTTCAGTGTACTGAGAAATGTGAATGTACCATCATGGTTTACTTTTTCCCATCCTGAAACAAATGAGTTACATATAGTTACAATACTGAATGGCTAAATATCAAGGTGAAAAATGAGAGTCAGTTTGAAAAGACTGTGTGTTATCCAGGTTGAAGTGTCTGTGAAAGTTTAGTTGTGTATAGTGGTTGTTTAAGTAGAACGGTTGCTAAAATGTCACTGCTAATACTGGATTCCATTTCAAATTGAAAGCTGGAAATTTTGAGTTCCCAGTCAGGATTTTTAACTGGAACAAAAGGAGTTTTAACTGACCCTCAGGTCAGACCTGACTTTGCAATCCAAGATGGCAACAAGGGACATAAACGGTAGCAAAACTGCAGATGTCTGTACTACCACTGTTGTGTGACTCACAAAATAAGCTAAACACAAAGGCTATGTTTGGAAATGTGCTGCAGTGGAAGATCAGGACATGTTTTAAGAGCACAAAAACAGGCACTGCATTAGACTTACAGATTACTAGTAATGGCTTAATGGCTCTACCTTGCTAGGGAGCAAAACAAAGCCTGTTTTTCATTTACTAGTACTTAGAAGCCAGTCAACTCAGATATTCTGTCACTCTCCAGCTCTGACGTCTGAGTTAAAAGTGCATTAATCTGCAAAACTGTAGTTTTTCTAATGGCCACTTGAGGCTGATTCCAAGAGCAAGTCTGTTCCTTATTGACTCAAAGGTTAAAATATCCAACTTTAGAGTATTAAAAAAGCATGTTTAGAGGCTTGGACATTTTCTTTTCACCATTATGGTTCATTTTTTTGCCTTCATAATCACTTTATGGGTATTTTGTTTATTATTGTTTTTTTGTAACTGACTCTTATGGATAATGGAATCAGAGCCATGGCATGATTTAAGTCAGCGGTCCCCAACCTTTTTTGCGCCACGGACCAGTTTATGCCCGACAATATTTTCATGGACCGGCCTTTAAGGTGTCGTGGATAAATACAACAAAATAAAACTAGTACCGGTACCGGAAAAAAGAAAATTTATTCATAACACACTTGAAAAGACCCAGGAAAACAGAGTAAACGATAACAAAATAACGCTGAAAACCAATAAAAACCCTGAAAACTATACATTTCACACCTGAGCCTCAACTCTCGCGGCCCGGTACCAAAAGACTCACGGAACGGTACCGGTCCGAGGCCCGGGGGTTGGGGACCGCTGATTTAAGTGACAGATGAAGGTAATAAGCATTTCACCCATTTCGACTTGGTCTGATCTCAACTGACTGAAGTTGCTGAACTGAATCTTGAGGTTGTGTTTTTCCATCTGTGCCCTCTGGATTATTATTTTTTAACTCATTATTGATAAATAATAAGTGATTTGAGTTTTTAGTCTATTTAGCCGTAACAAGGTTAAATTTGTGTCTGTGCATTGCACCAGTACAGTATATGGATACAGTTTGGTATATGGCTCCAAAGGAACAGTATCAAAGTAGCCATAATGTTAACAAAAAGGTGTAGTTCAAAACCAGCAGATGACATCAAGGTGATGTGGTATCCATCTTTTACACTGCCTCTATGTTTAGCATGTATGCTACCTTAATTTAAGAATGTCACCGGGTTCGTCAGCAACACATTTCACTCTAGACCATAAATGTAAATCTTGATAGCTCAAACAGAAAGAAATGTCTGTTTAATCATGAAACGTTAACACATTTTACAGGATAAATGAAAACTCTGACATGCATGTTTGAGCTGCCGCACAAGTCATGAACTAGCTGTTGAAGTTTGTTTGCTTTAAACCAAAGTCGACTAACAGAGAGAACAAATGACTAAGCTTAAATATACCTGTAGTTATGCTAACATTACTAAAAATGATACAGATCTATCATATCATTATATTCTGACTCGGTTTCATAATTAGGCAGTGAATGTTGGTCAGGTACTTTGATTTCTTATACAGACTTGATTTTTTTTTCTCCCCCACATTCACTGGACGTATAGTCAGACATTTAAAATCCAGATGATGGAACTCGAGTAGAGTAACACCAGTGGGTGATCCCCTGTTGATGTCATTAATCGCTGCAGAAGACGTCAATTTATGTCTGGTGGAGTAAAAAGCACCCACATGTCATCTGAGCCGGGAGCGAGCCCCCGCAGGTTTCTTGGCACGCTTGACTTCAATGCATAATCTTGACAATGTGTGACTTTCAGTGTGTTTGTTTTAGTATGTTTTACGTTCTTCGGATTACAGTTAGCAGCTAGCATGTGACAGCTATGTACTTCCTGTTTGGAGTTCACATGTTGATGTCAGTGACAGCAGAATATAATATGTGTATATATTACCTTTCCAAAGTAAAAAAAAAAAAAAAAAAGACAAAGAGACAAAGACGGGTTCTAATGGTTCACTTTAAGAGTAAAGTGGTTTTTAGCTGCATCACAGTTCACGGAGCAACCATGTCAATAATCACACAAGGTATTTTCAAGCCAGTCAATACCAGTTTTATGTGTATCTAATAAATATGAGCCAGAAAGAATCTACCTCAGCTTCGCTTAGCAGAAAAAACCCCAAAACATTTTCTTTCTTGTTTAATTCATTCAAAAACTCAAAGGTAAAAATAATAGTACCTCCTATGAAGCAAAACTTTACTGATCAGACACCAAATGTTGGGGAGCAATCAACAGCTGGAGACGTTATTTAACCAAGCAGCAGCCACACGGATTGATGACAGCCATATGCTAAAGCCTGCTGTTCCTCCAACTTTAGGCTGGATTCAAATGCAAGTCATTCTCCACACACTCCCATGATCATGCCCATCTTTATAAGAGAAATAAACATATTTACATATTACTTGGATTTTATATCCAACTTCCCCCTTCATGACATCTATAAAGGGAATTAACTGCAGATAATTTATTTGAATTTCACTAGCAGACCACACTTCACACACTTCCTCCCCTGACTGCTCCACCATCCCTCCCCATTTAGTTCTCCCCTCCCCAATCCTCACTGATGTTTTCCCTAAACTAGGCCCAGATCTTTGATCTTTGATCACTCCTCCCACCATTCTCTTTTTATAAACATTGTCTAATCGTATTTAAGGTGTGGTCCCTGCAAGTGACCACACCTTAAATTATGCTTAATTAACATGTGAATGCAGTCTTTTCCTCTTCACCGCTTCACTCTTCAGTTGTTTCTGCTTATCCAGTTCACAGAATTAGGGAGAATAAATCTATCATATATCTGTTGACATATGACATGACCAGTAAACATATAGGCCAGGATATATATGTGTATATATCTATATAGAATTACCTAGGCAACTGAAATCTGGACTTTTGACTAGCAACCAACAAGCAGTCAAGTTAGTGAATTGTATCCTCTGCCGAGGACCCTTAAAAAGTGTGAAAAACATGATTAATCAAATAGCACATATAAACATACAGCTGTGGTCCCAAATGGCCCCAATCACTAAGCTGAAGGTTAATAGTCACTAATGGGCTTGTTTTAGTCACAGCACTGACTATCTCCACTTACACTGACCTCTCTGCTATACCTACTTAGCATTTATGCTCTAATGGCTCAAAGGGATCCTCGCTACTTTGTTAATGTACTTTTTGCAGCTGATGTCTTGAACTCAAATGGAGAAAGAGGAGGAAAGTTGCCTCCAACCACCAATTTGCAAACTTGCAGTGGCAAATAAAATATGAGCACTGACGATGCAGCACATTTTATTTGGGATATTTCACATCTCGCACAGTTGATAATGTTGCTTGAGTCAGCTGCCACACTTCATTCCCCTCTCTGTTTTCCACAAGTCCTTCACTGTTACCTTGGAGATAACTTAGCCTTGCATGCACACACAGACAGCAACACAAATATCACACACACACACACACAGACATGGTAATCCCTGTGGGAAAGCCAGTAAAAGCTTGTGATGAGGTTTTTGGAAGATAGGGGGAGCATTCATTACCTGTAAGTGATAGCCTCAGAATCTGAACAGAGGAGCCATGCAGACCAACAGGTTCTGCTGGTAAGTGTTCATCATTACAGAGTGACAACATTTTCATGAACATAGCAAAGGCAAGATGTGAGTTTTCTTAAGTGGTTCCCCCGCATTTCGAACAATCCAAATGACTTCAACTTCTTATAATCCTGCAAGTATTAAAACTCAAGAGATAAGAGAAAAGAAGTCATCATTACCTCCTGACTCCTGGAGTTTTAGAAACTCTATGGATCACAGCTATCTGCTTCATTAGTCTCTCCTCCAAAAATCAGGCCAGCTTTGGTAATGGTCCGCCTTGAAGGCTTCTTCTTCTTTCGTGCTTTCAGCTTGATTTATTGTGAAGTGGGAGTTTACGGGAGAGCGCTTCAAGCTTGGCGAATGTTTCAGCGAGGTGAACACGACAAGCTACAACTTTGTCACATCAATAAAGAAAAAGAGGAGAAGACGAAAGAGTGCCATCACTTTCTCTGTCATCCAAAACACTTTCAAAAATGCATTAAAAACGTTTAAAAAAATGCATTCAGGTTGAACAATGCCCTTTCTAAATATGTCAACACAGGCGGGTAGGTTATTGACATGTAACAGGATGTAAATGGCTCCAACGACGCGACATTTTCTGGCTTTTTCCTCCTCTGTCACTCTTCAAGCAAAACACCCACAAATGAGCTTCCTGATTCCACTCATTAAAGCTTGTAGTGTATTTAGCTGTAATTGCTTTCCCCCCGCCACACATTCCTCCTTCTTATGTATTTCAGAGGCTTAAGAAAGCAGCAGGAGAAGCAAACTCGATGCAGAGGATCAGTTCAGTGGCAGACGCAGTGTGTTTAGAGTGGAAGGACCACTGTCTTCAATTCAAAGATGGCTAAACATGGCAGCTTTTCAGAAGTCTAGTCGCAGGAAATAAGATAAACATGGTAGATAGCTGGCAAAGAATACAAGTGAGTAAAAGTGCAGTTTTTCCATTTGAATTTACGGGTTATGCCGGGTCAACACAAAGCTGAAAGTCACTGTTTGGCTTTTGTGAAAAATGTTAAATCTATAAAGCTACAATATGGGGTCTTTTCAGCAGAGCACACTGTGCTGAATGAGATGCCCTGGGGCAAATAAATCACTCGGCTGCTAAAGGCTGCTCCAAAATTAAATACATTTTTCCACTAAGTTTTCTGTAGAAGCCTCAAATCCAGAAATTATATGGAGCTAGCTGCTTCATTAACTTCTGTGACTCAGGGCGTGCTCTTACTTTGGATGTTTTGCACTTAACTTATTAAGATAACAAAACAAACAGCATTTACGCCAGAATTTATATGTACATCTGCCACAAAAGGAGTGCATCCGACCAATGCTGGCTCAAGATCCAGCTGCTTCTTCCTTTAAAGGTATCAGACCACTGTTGTGTATTTGCTAGATGACAATTTTATGTGTTTTGTGTGCAACCTTTAAGAGTCCTCATCTTGGAGCTGCTTGGAGAGTAAACAGGAACAAACAAAAAAGACAAGAGGCTTAGTCATACCAGCAGCTACAAACTCTCACTGAAACATACACACACACACTGCAGGATTTCATGTTTTGATTCTTGTACTCACACACAGACAAAATATTCCTCTTTTCTACACAAGATGCTGATGTAAAGATACATGTAAAATGCAAGGAGACTCGTAGTTTAGGGTAAAAACATTGTCATAATGGGATCTCTCCACAAGCTTAAGACTTCAGCCAACACTGGCATCTGTTCTGTGGCTCTGTGAGACAGGGCAGAGGCACAGAGAGGAAAGTAAAAACACCAGATTATTTTCAACCCACCGCAAATCTATTATGCAGAGCGCTAAATAACAACATGTCAGAGGAAAGCTGCAGTTTGTCAGGGCGCTTTGAATCCCTTATTTGCATTTAGCGGGTATTTCATTCAGGTGCAGATCTCGTACTGAATTTTCTCACCGATGACTTTCAGTTCTCTTTTATCATCATTAGGGATTGAATATGTTTTGAGTTATTGCAGTATTTTCTTTCCTTTACTCTGATTTGGCTTAAAATAAGATATTGTTTTTGCTTTAACTCCTTTAAAATGCATTTTATGTAATTTATATAATAAATTATTCATTTATTATTTAGCTTTGCAAAATGGCCCCACTTTAAATGAGCTCAGTGAAATCTGTAGTGTATTTTTCCCACAGAGCATGCTAAAATGATCCCAGACACACATGTTTAGAAGCCGGTTGACAACCAATGGTTGCCAGGCGGTGGTTTGCAGACAAGCTGCATCGTCCGTGCAAACCAAGGGCAACCAAAGCAATCAGAAACAGGTTTTTGATGTTGCACCCTGTCTTTGCCATCGATTTCACTCAGTGAATGCCAGCAACCTTAAGCAACAACTTACTAACCAGTACAGGATTACCTTAGTAACTGGAGGTTTTAGGGGGTCACTGACTGATCACTAGAACTATGTGACTGAGGCCTTAGCCCTTGTTCTTGCCCTCATGAATGGCACCACACCACACTAGCCACACCTCTCAATTTTCTCACGTTTGCTGTTGCGGCTGGAGCAATTTTCAAACTGGACGAACTTGAGGTAAGACTGTGTGAATAAGTCCGTCACTTCCAGTTGGCACAGAACTCATAGATGGAGTCTCTGCAATCGTGTAGAAGATTGCAAATTGACAAAAAGTGCATTAACGGCGAATATAACTGACTGTGTGATGACATCCACTAATGTGGCAGGCAAGAAAGAGCTATTAGGTTAAGGTTTTGTCATAGACTTTATTAGAAGACACAGTTTTGGGGTCTTGTTTCTTAAACCTGCAGTCTTTCTAATAGCCAACACTGGGTGACTCCCTTGGTTGCAAAAAGAAGCAACGTGATTCATGAGGGAAAACGACCTCATTACACAATTTCCCAATAAGCTTAAGGTCTGAATGTCAAGTCTTATTTAATAACTAAATATTCAGTTTGTGATTTCTGGTCACATTTAGAGTAAAGTTAACTAACATAGGGCAGAGCTATCTCAGGAGTCACAAGCCTTGATTCATGTTTCAAAAAAGCAAGATGGAAACTGCTAACGTGTCCAAATCAAGGTGCCAAAACACGATGCCACAGACCATCTCTTATATTCAGCTTATGGATTTAAAGTGGATGTATTTTTTCTTGCAAAAATACATGAGTTAATGTTTTACTTTGTTGTAGGTAAGATTGTGTCACATTTAGGATGAACTCTGTGTGCTTTGGTGCATGCACGTGCATTTCCACCCCCACTCAAATGGAAAGGCCACCTGTGTCGTCCCACGCCGTCCCTGACGGCTGCAGCTCCTGATTTTCCTGTTTCCTCTAAGAGGTGGATTTGGAAAAAATCCTGCAGAAACAAAACAGGGACTCCCAGGCAGATAATGTGGCAGCCAGCACAGGTTTCTATTAGAGCGCATTACTTTTGTTTGATAGAGTTGGCCTTGATTTCAAGTGAAACCAGCTGCAGTGGTTTTCTCTGAAGATCACATCTGAGACGTTTTATATACTAAAAATAATAACAGGCATAATTAGGCGCTGCTTAGATGCTTGTTTGTGTATAAGCACTTCCTAAGTCAGTCAGCTGTGTATTTGAAATCTCTGAAATGGGGCATTAGTGCTCCTAAGGTCTGAATTAAAAACAAAGCTAAATCCACCACAGCAGAGTCTTCATTCAGTTTTACTTTCTCATTGTAGATGGGATCTATTCACAGTCATATATGGGAGTTTTTATATAGAGAGAGAGGTTGCTTTTGAGGTTAAGGTTTTCCCACAATCAAATTCTGTGTTGCGACTGTATTGAGGGCAGTTTGTGGCTTTGACTCATTGTTTGACAATTACTGATCCACAAAAACAATGACAGATCAGTTTTACGCTCAGCCAAATGGAAGTGACAGTCTTTGGACACCAGCAAGCCATGTAATTAGTATCACTGCCAGTCATTTAACATTGTCTTACGGCTAAATTAATGGCACATAAAGATGTCGAGATTTCCATCCCTCCTTAAGTGTCTTTTTTTATTCGCTTTAACAGTGTCCCCAATAAAAATCGAATGCCCTCAACTGGCATACACTTTTATTCCCAGTCAGAATTTTGGGATTTTCTTGTCATTTCCTTGATCTGACAAGTTGTCTAGACTCAGCCTCAGTCTTGTGGAGTAGAAAAAGGGTGACTGTTGTCTGCTTTGCTCTTCTCTGTTACCAATTATATATAGCCCCTTTTTTAATCTGTAAAAAGGACCAAATGTGGTACTTAAATGCACTTTAGAGTGTACTTGAAAGCACCAAACTGATTTCTGCTACATTATTAGTAATCAGTTGTTGATTAAAAAAGGGGATTAAACACACATCCTGATACAGAGAGTCAAAGTTCAGCTGATTCAGGACAGGAACAGGGGATGCCCTCATTACTGATGACTAAGATCATTGTTTCCAGGATGAGTCTTTGTTTTCCTTCCAGTGAAATCCCCTGTGGGTAATAAACATGACCAGGTGTTTTTCATATATAAAAACAATGGATGGTGAAGTGTGGTGACAAAACTACTGTGGCATTTTCTCCACTGAGCCAATTGTCTCCTTAACACTAACATCTCCACCACTGCAAACCTAACCTGTCAAACTTGCCAGGTGGGGATAAAATAAAAGCTGCTATATGAGACGATATGAACCTTCAACTTGACAATGTTATTAAGGAACTAATAATGTGTTGCTAAGTGCGCATATTTCAGCTCTGTGTGAGTCTGCCCGTTTCCCTGCTCTCCTCTAATATCTGCACACATGAATGCTATAAAATCTCTGAACAATAATGGGGTTCACAGTTGGTATAGGCATGATTTATTTATTTATTTATTTTTAATATTTCAGCAGTCACTAAGTTTTTTATTTAAAAAAGCATAATTTTATGTGAGGATTTTTGGGAGATAAACATTTTATGTTATTGCTATAAATTGCCCCACATTTTTCCCTGAAGTCTCGCAGGGTGTATGTCGCGGTAATGCACCTGGAAGCTGGATTCTGACCTCCATTAAACAAAATAAAAAGAATGTTAACTATGTGATCAGTTTCCTATAGTGCAGTTCACTCTTATTTTGAAAACAGGGCCTTCTCCTAAGGCTGATTTAAAGGCTAGGCTGCACTTCAGCTGCTTCCCCACAGAGGATTTTATCGCACAGTCCAACATCACGGTCTTGGACTCCAGCTGGTTGTGGTAGCTCATTTGCTGCGAGCTGATGGGCTAGTCGAAGGTTGGCACATCGAGCTCACTTAGAGGAACTCGGATCAGAAACTCACTGAAGAAGCAGCTGATTTTACTCACACTTACTCAACTGTCAGGGAAATTTTTTTTAAAATAGTCATTAAGTTATCAAAAAAGTTGAAATGTCCAGTTTACCATTTATATTTGCTTTCCTTTCTTAATTTTCAGACTTGTTCAGACTTTCTTTTAAATATAATGAGAAATCAAGTGAAACGCTCACACAGTCGACTCTCGTTTAGCACCCCTCCCCCTGCTTTACCAGCTGAGGTCTGGTCCACATTTGTGTTGCCACCACAATTGCCGGCCTTACACAAAAGTGTGTGTGCAGATTCCCCACTGTTCTCACCTGAGGCGAGCGTGTTTGTTCATGTAGCAGCTTCTTAAAACACTCCCACTGAGGTGGCACTTTTTTCTGTACGCACAGACAGCTCTCTTCACATTTTACACACACACACACACACACACACACACACACACACACACACACACACACACACACCAAATTTAAAGCGCAGTGATATAAAATGCAGCAATACCTTGAAGATAGCAGGAAAGAGGCCTCAGCTGTCTTCAGTCCAGAGGAATGCTTTCAATCTGGAAAACGCTCAAGGCTTTCAAATGACAGTTGGCACCAGTGGCGTCCTACATACGACTGTATGTGCAGGGATTTATTATGCCTGTAAAGCCTGCATTCTTGTGTGACTGGATATGTGCGTCTGCCAGCATTTTGCAAGGGCAAGATAACGGACAGGAGAAGTGAAGGGGAATCGTGGCTTTTGAGGTAACTAGTGGCGAATTAATAATCACTGGTAATCAAATTGTCTTTGAAATCACAACTGGCAAACGGGTCTCCTCTTTTAACTCCTAAAGATGACAACTTGAGACACATGAATAGTGAATATAAAGCGGATTACTTCATATTTTTAGGACTATATGAGGGAGGGGAACAGGGGACAGACACGAGCTTTGGACAGGGAGTAACTTCACAATGTATAATAATAATTTTTTTTATTCCAGTTTCACGTAGTTGTATTTGCTTACTTTGTGGAGCATACTTAAAATGTTTCAGATTACTTTCAAATTTACAAACCTGGTTACGTATAATCCATATAGAGCTAAGCTGCAGCATTTCAATTACTATAAAAACAGCAAAGTCCCTGCGAGGCCTCTTTCTAGGCAATGCTTACATATCCATGTTTGTGAGGAGTCAGAATCAGCCATACAAAGTACAGATTGTTGTATATTTTTGATGCAAACACACACACACACACACACACACACACACACACACACACACACACCCACCCCTCTGGTCAAAACTGACGGAGAGTTTTGACATCAAGTAAAACCTATGCATTGTTTTACTGTTTTTCATTGAGATGGTTCTTGGGTGGTAGGAACCTCCCATGTAGGACTTCTTCCAGACATCTTCTGGAGGTGAAACAAGCATCTGCTGAGGTACAGGGACCTCTGGGTAGCCCTGAAATATTCTCGTTTTTCAGATGTTGGTAGGTTAAGCTTCACTTTTCAAATCAAAATCTTCATCATTCTTTTATATTGTTTATGGTTTGTATGCTGGCCGTCACACAGACTGCACATCTCTCACACACAAAACAACGAAACAAACAAGACAGCGAGATCCAGTGGTGTAAGCCAGTCACTATGTTTTAATCAATCCATCTAAGTCCATCTTATTAAAGTTTTTTAAATAATCTTAGTGGCTCTTTCCCACAGTCCAAAGGAATGTAAAACCAAGCTTGGATATTTTGAATGGGTATAATTGTCTTGCATTTTTCAGTACTACTTCTTCTATTGGTCTGGTCACTCAAGCAGAGTTAATAAAATGCATTGGAGATGCTTCAGCTTTATCTTTGGGTGCATTAGCTTGTACTTTTTCCTCATGAGTTTGTGCTACAAGCAGTGAAAAACTCACATTGGTACTGTATTGGAAATCTTTGGCAGTTGACTTTTCTAAACCCAGGAGCGACTGCTGTATAAACCCTCTGTGCCTCTTGCATACTTTATGAACAATCCAATGAATCTTTAAGCTGCACAGAGTGGGTAAAAGGCCCCAAGGAGCAGATTTTTGTGTCTTTTCTTTTAAATATTAAACAGTAGTAAATAGTTGCCTGTTGTAGGTCTCCAGGGAAATGGGGAGGTGAAGCATTATGGATAATCTTGCTACCAAAGCAGCAAATGTAGCCTGCAGTGAGGGGTGAACGGTGAATGACTGTCAAATCAAAGGCCATGGGAACAAAAATGATCTGATCTGTGTTGCTAATTTTATAGGGTTAGTTATTTTTCTCATAGTTGTAATTTTCCTGTTCTCAGCTTCTACTTTACTTCTGGTTTGCCACTGGTGTTCTCATGGCTCTTTATTATTTTTTGCATTTTGTGGCACTGAAATGTGGGGAATCCCAAGGGAAATCCTGACCATCTACTGCACTGTTTTTCAAAAGAAATTAGGATTTTTTTTTTTTTTTAAATTAACAAATACCTTAACAGTAAAGCTGTCATATCCACACATTCATCCATCCATTTCTTTAACCACTAACCCAAGAGTCTCTGGAAGGAGTGGATGGGTGTAGTGCGAGCCCAGGTACATCTTGGACAGATTGCTATCTGTGTTGAATACCCAGTGGATACAAGTGGAATATGCAAACTCCACATAGATAGGGCCCAAGAACCCAGGGCGGGTGAAATTGCTTCCCTCCTGATTGTTCTACAATCAGCTTTAAGGTGTGTTACTGCAAACTGGAAGCATTTAAGAAGCAACACAGCAACTCTGATCACAGTTACCGGGCGGGGTTACCGAATGCTGAAGTCCCCAATGATTTGCTGACTCAAATGCTGCAAAGTTCCAGGCTTGTTCTGGCATTAACACCAGCACAACAATTATGTGCTGGGAGCTTCATGGCATGGATTTCCATGGCCAAGCAGCACCCGTAGGTGTATTGTGTAGGTGGCCCAGTACTTTTGTCCATACAATGTAGTTTTGTCCAGAAGAGTGTATTAGTATTTCCCATCAATATTGTACTCATAGTCTTTATTTATGAAGTCCCTTGTTGTCACCATCTTGAGCAAGGGGTGGATCTGACTGCAAAACCCAAAGGGCGATATACATTTGAAGTAGAAAGTCAGAAAACTGAGTCCCCACTTGGAATTGTCAGCTAGAAACCCTGTTCAACTTGGAATGACCACTTGGGAAGTCAGAGCTGTGACATCTGTACTGTTTTACCTGTCTCTTTGTCATTCACACACTGTATTCTGTGACTTTCATTTCTCTTCTCTCCAGAGCATATCTCAACCTCTCCAGGCTCTCTTCCACCTGCTCCCTACTCTCACTACAGTTCACAATGACTCCTGCCTGACCTCATCTGTCAACCTTTCCTTCACCACTGTAAATGAAGAAGGGCTAAGAGCAGACCCCTGATGTAACACCCTACCTTGAACCCATCAGCCACTCCACATCTCACCACTTTCTTGTTTCTTTCTTCACATTCCTCTCTGCCACTCATGACTTTCACCTTGGCCTATCATGCTTTCCCTACATCCACAAAGACACACAACTCCTTCTGACTTTCCCTATACTTCTGCTAACACTCTCAAAGCAAACACTGGATATGTAGTGCTCTTTCTCGGCATAAAGCAATACTGACACTCACTGATTGTGCCTTCTCTCTGTTTAACATTGCTCCAACAGCTCTTTCCCATGTCTTCATTCTTTGTAGCATCATCACTCATGTAGTTACCACAGCTCTGCACATAAACCTCATTCTTCTAAGTCAGTACCAGTACATTTTCCTGGACATGTCCAGATCTCCACAGGTGTGTCATCTGGTACAACCACATTTCCACCTACCATTTGTACCTGTAATTAGAGATAGTAATAGGTTTCAGACATTAATTATATAGGAAAATATAAGAACAGTCCACTATTTTTTGCAGTGGTGTGGAAAAAATGCTTGCCTGTTTCCTGATTTCCTATTTTGTTTTATGTTTGCACCAACAACTGCAATCAAGCATTTGCAAGACTGTCAATGAGTCTCTCACAGCGCTATGGTGGAATTTTGGCCCACTCATCTGTGCAGAATTGTTGTAATTTGGCCACACTGGACGGTTTTTAAGCATAAACCTTTTTAATGTCACGTCACAGTATGTCAATGGGATTCAGGTCAGGACTTTCACTAGGCAACTCCGAAGTCTTAATTTTGATTTTTCTTAAGCCATTCAGAAGTGGACCTGCTGATGTGTTTTGGATCATTGACCTGCTGCAGAACCCAAGTCTGCTTCAGCTTGAGGTCACGGACGGATGGCTGGACATTCTCCTTCAGAATGTTTTGGACTGCAGAATTCATCGTTTCATTTACCACAGCAAGTCTTCCAGTTTCTTTTTGCTCAGCAGTGGTTTTCCTCTTGTAACTCTGCCACGCAGGCCAGTTTTGCCCAGTCTCTTTCTTATGGTGAAGTCATGAACACTGACCTTAACTGAGGCAAGTGAGGCCTGCAGTTCTTTGGATGATGTTCTGGCTTCTTCTATGACCTCCTAGATGAGTCGTCGATGCACTCTTGGAGTAGAGTTGGTCCCATTCCTGGGATAGTTCATCACTGTTGCAGGTTTTCCCCATATGTGGTTCACTGGAATCCCAAAGCCTTAGAAATGCCTTTGTAACCTTTTCCAGATCGATAGATGCCAGTGACTGTGTTTCTTTGGATAATAGTTGCTTTTTGAGATCTCTTAGCTTGTCAGACACTTTTTCACACCACTGTATATGTTAAACATTTGAAATTTGTAAGGCGGAGATCAGTGATGATGTGACTCCTTAAGAGGTAGATCATCAATGTAAAAATGACTAATAAAAACTGTACTGAGTGTACTTCAGAAAATAGGCCTCTTGTTTTCCAGCTCATTTTCAGTTTTTTCAGCTTTGAGAAGCAAAATTTCTTTTTATCAGCATAAACATTAGATTATCATAGTATAAACATAGATTATGTGAACAGGTGGTGCAAAATACCCGTCCCAGAATGAAGATAACCGTATCTGATGATATCACTCTTTTCTAATGTAGATAAATAGCCTGCAGCTACAATAGCAGACACAGACTATACCCCATCTTTCCCTTTGCACATACACACAACAGGATGTGGACAGTGACACATACACTGAGGTATTAGCTTCTAGTCACTGGTGTGGGAGATAAGAAGGGATATAAGAGATTAATGACTCTGTTATTGTTAAAGTAGTGGAAAGTCTGGGTCACACCAGAAACAATCACTCTACTGTAGGGATTTACCATCTGTATCACTGACTCAACTAAAGTCTGCCTTCAAATTGAATTAATTACGTTTTACATCTCTTTCCACTTGAAGAGCATTAGATGATCAAAGTCACATTTTTTATAACCCACTCAAGGCTGTTTTGAAAGTGCAAACTGGATTTTCACTCAATACATCAATGAGATGCAGTCAAATTAACCATAATCAGAAACCTACTGAACAATTGTTTCACTGAAGCACCACTCAGAGGAAATAAAAACTTTCCAGGTGAGCAGACAGAAACAGAAAGTTTAAGTGGTGACTGTAAGCAAGCAACCTTTACACCACTTAACTTGTGCTTTGGTGTTACTCTAGACCGGACAGGAACATTTTAAATAAAGGAAGAAAAAAATGAAAGCCAGAAGTCATTGTTTGTACTTTTTTTTTTTTTTTTTTTTTTTATGAGCCCGTGTGGATTGCTATTCACTAAGTGAGCCCATGTGTGTTCCATGTCAAACATCGGCAGCCACAGGCACGTCGTTTGATCAGCGCGGAAACTAAGCGTCGGGGGTTCCTGTGGAAAGAGGCGTGCTAGTTAAGCTTCAGACCTGGCAACACGGGGGCCCCTCTTATTGCAAGCTGACAGATGATCCCAAAACTGAAAACTGAGGTTTGGTTGAAATGAATTTGCCAAAAAATAGAAATACCTGCCAGCACAGAGGCGTACGTCCCCCTCGTCCCTTGAGAAAACACACACTGAATCCAAATCATTGCAACTCGGAGGTTTCATGGAAATACATTTACATAACTCCTGGCAAACTCATAATGTCTGGCAAAACAGTGGAGTGGATTGATTATGATCCTTTGGAAAATATACACCCTGTCCCAAATCCCAAACCTGGGATTCGGTGCAGACAACTCAGTCCAAGGTGGGGCCTCTATGGAAAAGGGCTCAATATGAAAACAGAAAGGTGGAGGACACAACTGATGGCCAAGAGGTTTATCCCTGTTTCAAACCCTCTTGAGAACTTCAGCACTCCAGTCTCACCTTCATGTGATGGATTGATGATTGATAATAACCTGAAGGATTTAAAAATTTAATATACTCACACACACAAAGATTGCCAAGATGTAGTATTTAGGAAACATGGAAAAATAAAACTACTTCTTGCACATCCCATAAAAAACCTTTGTTCTTTAGTTTCTACTCTTGAAGCAGTGTTCAGTTTAAGACGCACAGTGTCTGATGCCAAATAAAGATACAACAGAATGAATCAGAGTTTGAAAGTAGCTGAAAGGGTTTGTTGGCTTGAATTTGGTGCCTAAACTTTCCTTCTAGTGCTGTACTGTATATTTCAAATTAAAACGATGACACTGACACAAGTCATTTATATCTGGAGAAAACATTTTTGCAGCTTGGCCACCTGTGCAAAAAACAAAAAATACGACTGGGTCTGCAGAGCATTCCAGACTGGTCAAAGACATATTTTATCACCACTAAAAAAAGAACGGATGATTGTCCTCTCCTCCAGGGTCTTTCTTATAAAACCACTTGAAATTAGGAGTCAACCCCACTTTGAAAACATTTTTATTAAGAAAACATTTTCTGTGTCTGTGTGTGTTATTTGTGCTCTTTGTTACTCTTACAGAGCAATATATATATATAGATGTTGATTCCTGCAGTAACTGCTGTTATTCAGCCAGTCAGTCATCATACAGCTGCTACGGGGCTAGAAAAAATTAGTATTGTCTGGTCAGCATTTTTGTTTATTATGCCATTTTTTTTTTTTAAACAATTTGACAAGATCATGCACAAAAGCACTCATCTGAGACATGCTATTTTATAAACAAGGATTCAAGCCTGCAATCTTGAGCTTACTAGCTGACTTCTCATTGTCTCACCCAAGCTGGCAACATATTATTATTTCTAACTTCTGACCCTAATGCAGCAGGCTGGATTTCACCCTTTTCAAAGTGTATTTAATTCAGGGAAAATCTCCCAGTTGGAAATATTAATTTCACGCCCTGATTCCAAAAAGAGTGCTCAAGAGTGTATTCTTCATATTACAGAGGTCATAAAGTACATCTGCTTTTAAGTAATGCCAAAGTTTATGTCCACACCATTCAAAGGCATCATGTTTTATCATGTTAAACTTAAACCCTCAGACATTTACTATAAACATATAAACTAAAAGATTCTTTATAAACATTCTTGACTCCTTGAATCTAATTAGATGGATTAAACTAGACTATTAAACCCAAGAATGACGTTCACTGACTCATTCATTCTTATTTCCATGTCCTGCCTGTATGAGTGTGTGTATGTGCATGTGATGGAAATTCAGAGAGGCAGTTTATTTTGTGGTCATCGAGGAAAGAACAGGCTACTTATGACTTGAGAATGATGCTGCTGCAGAGCTTTGCAGACTTACGTCACCACATTTTGGCTGTCTGCTTCCGAAATATGTAGAGAGAACTCATCTTGTACAAAAACGTCTCTGTAGTGGAGTGAAAATTGGGGCAAAAACCATTTGTAATTGTCCACTGCTCGACCTTTTCATCGTTTCTTCCTTGAACTTTGCTTTTAAGGCTTCTTCCTTTTAGTGGTCAGTGCTGTTTAATTTGTTCCCTTTGTTCCCTTCCCTTGTCCAAGCCAACTTTTCAACCAATCATAATTTGGCCTGTGGATTACGCACATGTCCTATTTGAGACATTACTCAAAATTTGGAAAAATAAGGGATTTAATAGACTCTTTTAAAAAATAGTATTTTAATCAAGTGGATATTCTTTAACTTCAGTTATAATTCTAGTGGAAAGCAGAACACATCTGAACAAACTAAACCTCAAATCGTGCATTTAAAAGAAGTGAAGGAAACGGATGTGCTGAAAAGTAAAAAGAGTGAGCACAATGATTATTTTATCTCTGTCTTGAGATAACGAGATCATTAGAGGCCAAAATTGCAGTTTTTTTTAAAATTTAAAATGCGATGAATTTACCCCGTAACCACTGTGTTGATAAATTAAGGTTTGTTCGGGGAAAGCCAAGCAAAAGTAAGATGAGAGACCAAGCAAACAATGATGTGTGTGTTTTCTGTTGACTCTGAGTTTGTGTGTAGCTTTGTGTTCGTATCAATAGGTCTAAATAAAATATCCAAATCACCTCAGGGGTAAAATCCTTTTAGCAAAACACTCTTTAAAGCAAACGTACTCCTCACAATGGAAAACTGCAGAACTAAATCAGAGCTTTAAAAAATACCCTTCATCACAAATGAGGAACATTTCCAGAAGCATTTCCTATAATGAAGGCTTTTTTTCATGTTTGACTCAGAATGAAAGTATAGCAACTAGAATCATGCTGTGAAGACCAACTTTGGCAGTAGTTTAACTGAGTTTTATCTCTTTTAGCTGATACATGGGGGATTCCAGGTCACTGTACATTCCAGCTTCTCTGACCTGCCAGGGAGCTGATGGTGGTGGGAGTGAGAGCATTTCTCTGTAGTGAATAGTTTCATAATTCAGGATGTGCACTGCATGGTCAAGTGTCAATATTGCCAACTTATTTCATAAGTATTTTCTGCTCAAAAATTCCCTTAGAAATGTCAGTATTAAAAAAAGTAGATAGAAAAAGTTCCAGCCATAGACTGGAAACTTACATAGGACACAACTGTCCTTACAACAAGTGTTGACTGGGAAAATTTACCAAGCATTTGTGAGCAGTTTTTCATTTACATTTAATACCAGTGTGGCTAAAAGAAATGTAAGTTGTAGCTTCTGTCATTACGGTATTTAGGAGCACAGGGTGATAGCATTATGCTTTGAATCAAAAACCCAAAGATGGTTGGTTTGCTATAATCAAGGAGAAAAAAAGTTGCCAGTTCTCGCATTCTAAAACTTGGAACAGTCAAATGCTGAATGTATTGGCAATGACTTAAATTGCTTTACATATATCAAGTTGCTATAATTTTCACTGAGTCAGTTCTTGTGCTGTATGCCATTATATTCTCATGGCTAGATGATGTCTATAAACACTGGTGTTTACATATCCCAATGAAACCTCGAAAAACATTATAGGTTTTGTGTGCAGCCTTTGGGGAACCACTTTTTAAACCCTTGGCGACTTTATTGCAGGACATCATGAATAATGCATCAATTTATCAGTTGTCTGGCACCACTACTCCTGCATGTTCTGTTGTGTTACTTTTTTCATTCCAACAAATATTTAAACATATAACTATTCTGTTTTTGGAAGGTCAAGTTATTGGTTACTTGACACGTAAGTTATAGCTATTACTAGAAGATGCTTTCTTTACCCCCCCTCCCAAAAAAATCCCTTTATGGTGCTCTGTTTGCAGTATATTGTAATAAAGCACCCTGCTGGTGGACAAGCAGAGGATGTTGGCTTTAGTGATAGCTGTAGTTGTACTGAGTGATAGCAACTTTAGATAAGAGCAACAAGAGAAGCTCAAGAAATACCAAGGGATGAGAGAGGAGTTCAAGAAGGTGTGGAGGGTGAAGGCAATAGTGGTTCCCATAGTAATCAGAGCACTCAGGGCAGTGACCCCCAAACTTGGGGAGTGGCTCCAGCAGATCCAACATCAGAGATTCCTGTTCAGAAGAGGAACAACAAAGGTACTGTGCAGGACCGTCAAGCTTCCGTGCATTTGGTAGACAATCCGAGGTTTAAAGATAGAGGAAGATACAGTGGGAATTTTAAAAAATGACAAAATCCAAAAAATTATTTTGGATTTTTGAACGTTATACTCTTCCACCATCCTGCCGATCAACAGCACCAGTGGCCATCCTGGTTTATGATGTAGAAATCTTATTGGTGATTCGCACATTTGCAAAGATTTTACACAAGATACACTTTCTGGCTCAGAACTCTTCATTTATCCAGGCTTAGAGACAAAATGTGAAGTATTCTGGCTTGTGGCAGAAAACTCAGTATTTTCTAACAAAGTTCTTGGTATTCAAAACAGTAACTCGAGATTATTGTAAAGCATCTGTCATGTCTACCTAAATTTATGGGTTTTAACATGTCTCAACATTGTGTGTGTCACATTTCTATCCAGTTGGTCAATGCGTGGCCTTTCACTTACTTAGTCTGTTGGCCATCACTGTTCAACACTGATGAATTGTGTTGATATCTAAGACTTGCATTAAGAAGCAAGAATTTGTTTAGTTTTCTTGCAATTAGGAATCCACCTTTATTTATCTGTCAGAGCTGAGAGCAGACAGTCCACTGAAAACTGAGTTTCATCATGCTTTTACCTCACTGCCTTTTACAATAACATACCCCCATATGTGTTCAGGCAGATCCTTGAAGACGGATTAGGGGATAATGGAGTGCAATATAGTGTTGACAGTAGAGATGGCACGATACCACTTTTTTATGTCCGATACCGATACCGATATCAGAAATTTGGATATCTGCCGATACCGATATAAATCCGATATATCTATTTTTTAAACTGTTTTTGTATAAGTTCAAAGTCAAATTTAAAAAGACAGAACACAAAAACTATTCTCTTATACTTGCATGCAAGAAAAAGACTGCACCCAAAATATTGCTCAGTTCAACAATGCATATCTCTTTATTTAAACGTTAGCACTGTTTAGCTGTCACCACTATCAAAATATCCATCCTGAAAGTGCGCAACATAATGCAGAACTTTAAATGTCGAAGTATTTAAAGTAACATTCATCAAAATAAAAGTGCAACATTATGCAGAACTTTAAATCTCAAAGTATTTAAAGTAACATTCATCAAAATAAAAGTGCAACATTATGCAGAATTTTAAATCTTGAAGTATTTAAAGTAAAATTCAAGTAAATAAAAGTGCAACTTTATGCAAATTTCAAAACCCCTTTGGTACTGAAAAAAGGTGCAATTTTAGCAGAGCAAACAACATTCTTGTAATAATGCAGTTGTAACTTTTTTTTTCACTTTAACATGAGAGGTAGGTTCTTCTTCAGAAAGATCAACATTTCAACCTTCTCAGCTGTCAGCCTGCTTCTCCTTTCATCAATGATAATAGAGGCTGTACTGAAGAGTCTCTCACT
Organism: Aulonocara stuartgranti; assembly: GCF_965226115.1. Taxonomy (NCBI): domain Eukaryota; kingdom Metazoa; phylum Chordata; class Actinopteri; order Cichliformes; family Cichlidae; genus Aulonocara; species Aulonocara stuartgranti. Next base: position 17,223,300 of record NC_138960.1, read on the forward strand.
CTCAATACTTGTGGTAGGTGCACAGAGAAATTTAGCTGCTGTAGAAACCAGAGTGGGAAATCTAAGTTTGTTGACTTGCCAGTACAGCAGTGGATTATCTGCGCGTTGAATGGTTGGCTCACTAAGGTAAGTTTGCACTTCAACGCGTGCACTTGTCGTGGCTAACTGAGGAACAGGATCTTGAGCGTTTTCCTTCAGGATTTCATCAAAAACACTTTCAAGTCTGCTTTGGCTGGAAGATTCCACCCGTGGAGTCTTCTTTGCTGGCTCCAAGACTGCTGATGTCCCCTCTGCTGGCTCTGAGGAGTTTAATGTAGTTCTCAAAAACTCCATCTTCCTCACCTCTGCCATCAAAGCATCTTTAGCTTGTTTTGAGGTTTCTACACTCGTGAAGTACCTGAAATGAAAAAAGTCCAAACTTGAATATTAAACAATCATTAAATTTATCATTAGTATCATTCAGCAGTGTGATTAAACTATCATTCTTCATTCTTGCTATTTATTCCATGCCCATTATAAAGACCTCAACATACTTTGCTGTACTACTCTGAATCAGACAATACATGTTATAATGCGCAATGGTGGTGTCCTGACTGAATGACAAGTCTATCACAACTAATCTAGAATGTCCTCACCATTTTCTGACACACTCTCTCTAATGCACTATCACTTACACACACACACACACACACACACACACACACACAAAACAAGTTGATCTGTTAAAATAACATGAGTGAAGCCTTACATACCTGTCTTTATATCTTGGATCCAGCAGTGTTGCAACTGTGTATAGTGGCTCGGATTCCACGTCTCTGAAGCGTCTGTTAACTGCTTCGAGAAGAGTGCCTTTCATTTTCTTTATTCCATCGTCGGCCTCATTTTCTCGGGAGAGCACGCGCTTAAGGACGCAGACAATAGGGATGACATCAGATGCAGATGAGGATGATGCGCTTACCTCCTTTGTTAACTCCTCAAAGGGAGCTAGAGCTGTCAGGACCTTTTCCAGTAACCCCCACTGATGTGCACTAAGTGTGGCAGGCAGATCATACTCTGCAGAATATGCACACAAGGCTCGCTTCTGTTCTGTGAGGGTCTTGATCATATAATATGTGCTATTCCATCTTGTTCGCACATCTTGTATCAGACGTTTGGGTGACATGTTCAGCTCCATTTGAATGTCCTCCAAACGCGAATATGCCTGTGGTGAGTGTTTGAAGTGACCCACTATTTTTCTGCCCACTGTCACAGCATCACATACACCACGTTGTGCAAGCAGTCCCTCATTCACCACAAGTTGCAAAGTGTGCGCGAAGCATCCCAAACTTGCAACACCTAGCCGGCTCATTGCCTTTTTTATATTGCTGGCATTGTCTCGCAAAACAACGTGGACTTTATTCTTCGGAATTTTCCACGCATTTAACATTTCCTCCATAGCTGCAGCGATGGACTCTCCTGTGTGTGAACCACGAAACTCTTTGGCCTGCAACACTGCTTTTTGCATTGTAAAACTCGAGTCTATCCAGTGTACAGTCAGGCTTAGCAGGGACAACGGACAAACGTCCGAGCTCCAGATATCAGTCGTCATGCTTAACGTGGGAATTATTTCCAAACTTTCGGAGATGAACTTGCGCACCTGTTTGTACTTGCCTGGGATAGCTTCCTCCGAGATGAAATGCCGGTTTGGCAGCATGTAGCGAGGCTCTAAATGCTCAATTAAGCGTCGAAAACCATCATTTTCCACAACGGAAAGGGGCTGGTCATCAAGCACAACAAATTCAACTATTTTCTCCGTTATCAGCTTCGCTCTATTGCTTTCCGGAGGGAATTTCTCACGTCTCTGAATATTTTCCAAAAGCGTTTGTTGATATGGTACACTTTTCTGCTTAGCTTTGGAGGCCAGGCTAAATTCCGCGTACTCCTTTGCGTGGTGTTTCTGTAAGTGTTTAATCATGTTTGTGGTGTTAAAATTCCCCACACTGCTACCACCTCGCGAAACACTTGCATCGCATAAGTTGCATTCGGCAGTCTTGCTTTTTTCGTCTTTTAGTTTGAAATAAGTCCACACTGCTGACATGATGGCTCTGAGCTCTCCCACACGATAACCGCTCGATCACGTGACGCATACTGCTCTGACGTGCTAAGGTCATGACCTGGGTTATACCATGTTAGCGAGTTTTTGAGGTGCTTTTGTGATATTCACTGGATCGGACAAAAATTTTAAATTTCTCTCCGATATCCGATCCAGTAATTTACGTCAATATCGGACCGATACCGATACTGAATATCGGATCGGTCCATCCCTAGTTGACAGTAAGTTGAACGGTGGTCAAGGATTGTGGATTTATTCTACACAAAGAGAACAAAGAAGAAATCATTCAAGGAGGCTAAAAGAAGAGGACTCTTTTGTTTATCATTACTGCAAGTGTCATCACTGGTTGAGCAATTGTGTTTGTGGAGTTTTTTGTACATACGTAGACACTTTAGCAAGCTCATGTAGGGCAAACCCTTCAAGCGTGATCACTGTCCAGCCTGCGTATAACCATTTCTTTCAGCAAACTTGTTTTCATTTATGTCTCACCATCGTAGTCATAGAATTTGGTTTCAATTAAAAAGAGCCCACAAAAATTCAGAAGATTACCAGGGAAGTCCCGTCAGACCTGCAACAGTCTGAATGATGGTGCTGATTAATCAAAGAATTGACCAATAAAGAATTGTTTGCAGCCACCCTGGGTTAGCAAGGACAGTCATTTGGGCTCTTGCCAATTTTGTTAGCATGACTGTAGAATCGTTTCCCAGCAATGAAAACTAACCGCAGACTTAGATCTGGAGATAATATGTGGGTCAGACTTTAAAGATGACCTCAGATTCTGCGGTGCTGTTGTTCATTAGTCATCTCTGCCTTTAAAAGAGATCTTTTATGCCTCACGAGTTGTGTCAGTGTTTGATTAAATTAAATCAGGAACAAAACTGACAATACCTGTGCAGTTACACAAATGCAGGGAAGGCCTGTAGTTTATATCTTTCCAGTCAAATATCCAGAATTGACGTCATCTCAGTGTTGCGTGAGGCACAGGGTGTGGATTGGCAATATTGTGGATTGACTGAGTTAAAGCAGCTCCTTACATCACAAAGGAAAGATCTCGGAAATATGCCATGGCCCCGATGAGTGCCCAGGGATGAAGTAGTTGGTTCATCCAGATGCTTGACCATTTTCCAATGCCTTGTCTAAGTCAGTTCCAAATATTTTCTGATGGTAAAATGGTAAATGGCCTGTATTTATATAGCGCTTTACTAGTCCCTAAGGACCCCAAAGCGCTTTACATATCCAGTCATCCACCCATTCACACACACATTCACACACTGGTGATGGCAAGCTACATTGTAGCCACAGCCACCCTGGGGCGCACTGACAGAGGCGAGGCTGCCGGACACTGGCGCCACCGGGCCCTCTGACTACCACCAGTAGGCAACGGGTGAAGTGTCTTGCCCAAGGACACAACGACCGAGACTGTCCAAGCCGGGGCTCGAACCGGCAACCTTCCGATTACAAGGCGAACTCCCAACTCTTGAGCCACGATCGCCCCTGATCTGAAACACTTTGCTAGACAACAACCACAGCAGTTTAGTGCCTTCATTGTCATAATTTCTTCACTTTCTTTTTTACACCTTGCACTCATGGCCCTATAGATGTGTCACAGTCCAGAAACCTGAAAGCTCCTTGGTTTGTGGCCATAATTCAAAGAATCCCATGTTTGCCTTTTTGTAAAGTGCAACGTGTCCATCTGTGTATGGATTTCTCTTCGGATGACATACAGAGATGTATGCCTTTGCCTGCTTTGCCTGGTAATGAAAAAGCAGACCAATGTGTTTTAATCCCAGGGTGTCAAATATCACTGCGTAGATGGGCGTTGGTTCCTCGATGCACTGGCTGTGCCAATTCTGGCTGCCAAGAGTTATTGTTCATTTATTAAGTGACAGAGTCAGCATCTGGGAGCTTAAAGACCTTCACCTTTCAGTACTCACTGATTAGTCTTGTTTGCTTTCACTTTTTACTTTTGCTTTTACTTGCTGTTTAGGGTTAGGCATAGTGGCTTTGATTAAAATAACCCCATTCACTCTACATTTTAAAACCTGAAACTTACCCAGTGTGTAAGTGCCATTCGATGTCATTCGATGTTCGTAACCTGGTGGATCATCGAATAGCCCTTTTGCTCATTTAGGGGACACCAGCGGGTTAGGGAGAATGCAAGTGTATGAAATGTCTCTGGGAATGGAAACAGGCTAACCAGAAAATTCGATTCATCATTTCAAGATGGATAAAACTATTAAAAAATGTGCTTTAAAAATAAAGCTATAAACATGCAAACCAAAAAGATGATTTGGTGTGGTAAATCTAAGCTCTGAGGACTTTTATTGAACTCTTTGTGTTTATTGTCAAAGGTTTGTTGTTAGCAGTTGGTAGCTTAGCAAAGTTAACGATTACCATAGTGTGTTACAAAAGTCCAGAAAAACCTGCTAATATATTTTCAGATACATATTTTCATTTAATTTATTGATTTCATGTTTTGGGCAAATGATGCCCCCAAAATGGGCCACAAACTCACGAAACAAATTTCCAGATACATTGGAACTTAGATCTCATCTGAAAGACAAGTTAGAGATTTTTAGCTTATTCAGTAACTTGTATTTGCTCCCAGCTTCATTTCACACATCACTGCGTGTGAAACCTTTGAATTTGGCCCAAACAGAGCAATACTTTCAGTAACATGAGAGAAAAAAGCGATTTAGTAAAGAGAGTAAGAATTATTGTTTTTCTCATATTCACCTCTCCATCTGGAAAAGTGACTTTTGATTCAAACTCAAAAACGCGATTGGCCCACGGCTGAGACATCAGTTGTCAGAGGTCTGACTGGAAACACTGGACTGAGCGATGGAGATTAGTTATGCTCTGAGGGGTTTGCTTCAGAGCTGCAACCCTGATGTGAAGAAGCTGGACTGTCCCAGTCAGATGTTAATACCAGACTTTTGGACAAGATAGCTTCATTGCATGCTAGCCATGATGTAAAAGTTCCCCGAAGGCAATTCCTCACCTGGATCCACAAGCAGTGAACAAATGTCTGCGGCAGTCTGTCTTTTGTTTTATGAACAACTTCCAGATTGTGTGCACAAGGACATCTTTCCTCCCAAGACATGTCAGTATATAAAACGATTGATTCATTATGTTTCATTCAAGTGCTTTGATGGAAAGAAGACAAACTATTGTGAGGAAGGCATTTTGTAATCTAAAGTTTATTTCTTTTGCTGCATTGGATGTGGTTGTTGTTTTGAACTCTGCTTTTTCTTTAGTTTGGGGCGTGAGTAGAGATGGCACGATACCACTTTTTTATGTCCGATACCGATATCATAAATTTGAATATCTGCCGATACCGATATGAATCCGATATAGTGTTTTTTAATCAACAAAACTGTTTTTTAAATATCTTGCTGCATTTTGTATAAGTTCATACTCAAGTTTAAAACAACAACTACACTAAAGCTATTCTGTTATACCTGTATGCAAAAAAAAAAATTTCATAGTTCAGCAATACTGATCAATCTAATAAACTTAAACCTACACCATCCTCCCTATTCTGGTATTTTAAAGAGTACTTAGCATAAATATTAAGCAACCTAACTAATAGGGCTCCAACTCCCAGCAACAACAAAAATAAATAAATAAAAAATAGGGAACCACCCCTCACGCGCCACCTCATGATGCTTAATCGACGTAATCAACCTTAATTTGATGCAGTGTGAAAAAAAATGCACAGAAATCAATTATTTTTCAAGAAATATTAAATAGATTCAACATCTTTCTTCAACAAAATTGCAGACTGCACAGATGGTACCTTCCCAAAGGAAAAAGTACTATAGCTTACTAGGGTATATATATTAGACTTAATAGTCACTATATACAGTAATTGACTTCTATTCATTTTACATAAAATTAAAACTTTGGGTGTCAGATAATTATTTATTAAAAGCTCGACATTTTAAATGAGAATAGGAAAGAAAAGTATGTCTTTGTGCCCCCTTTTCCCTGTTAATGCCCTATCGGCCCCCCTGGCTAAACTTTGCTAGATCCGCCCCTGCACAGTTACCAGCGTCAGCTACGTAGAAAAAGATCCTCGAGTAGAAAGTAATATTAAATACATTCTAACAACAGCTGATCAAGCTTAAACGTGCTGCTGTTGTTCAGCCGCTGGTTTCCTCTTTCTGGTGCAAAGTGGGCCAAAAGCAAACAAGAGACACGACTGGCGACAGAAAAGCCAATCAGCTGATCGTTAAGCAGTTTCATGATTGAAGTAGCAGCAAGAAGAGGCAGTCGCTCCATATATCGTTTGTTAAGCTTAACGCAGGAATGCTTTACAAACGTTCAGAGATGGACTTACACACTTGCTTTACTTCTCTCGGGGATAACTTTGTCGGAGATGAAATGCCAGGTTGCTAGCGAAGCTCCACATGCTATCCAGACCACCGACAGGTCCTGCATGCCACAGCCGCTCTATCACGTGATGCATACTGCTCCGACGTGCTAACGTTCTGAGGTGAGTTACGGTGTGTTGCAAGTTTTGTGAGGTGCTTTCGTGATATTTAATGGATCGGATTACATTTTTTATTTTTCTCCGATATCCGATCCAGTAATTTAGGTCAGTATCGGACCGATACCGATACGTAATATCGGATCGGTCCATCTCTAGGCGTGAGTACATGAACTTTTGCGTAAACTCTTTGATTGCAGTGTGTATATGTTCATAAGTAAGAGAAATCTCAGCAACCCCACCTTACTAATCACAGTGTTTACTGTGCAGAAATAAACTATAAGCAAACAGCGATCTTGAGATATTGTAGAACAAGTTTGATTTGTACATTATCTTGTAGAGAACATAATGTAAGCACAGGAAGCTGAGAAATATAAATGCAGGTAAATTTAAAGACTTTTCCACAAACTTCTTGACCCTATTTCTCACACCTGGAATCCAGGATGATGAAATCAGAATGGATCAGATCTGTTCAAGAGTAAGAAAAAGAAATAGAAGATATATGCTAACCTTTTTGGCAGACAGTTGACAGTAAGTGAGAAAAGCTAGCGAGTGTTTTGTCCTGTCCACAGGACAGGCTGGACCAGACAAGAAGCTGCAGGCCTCACTCCATCTGTGTTTACCAGCCACGTTTCCCTGAGCATCACTGGAATAAATGGACACTGAAGCAGCTACAAGAGTCAGTACTTGTGCACATGCCTTCAAATGTTTGTCCTCCTGATGCCTTTACTATCATAAGTAATGAGCTTCTCTGTCTCAGCAGATGTGTTACTTCATGTCGGAGCCACAGTTTGAGTTGTCAAAAATTGTTAGTCTTGTGTCGTAAAACTAATGCTAAACAGCATTATTGGTTTATATAGCAGCATTAGTGCTAAGCTGTGGGATTTACATGTGTTGGTTTGATTAAAGGAGCTTTTTGCTAGCTAGGCAGCCAAAGCAAACAGCTGTACACACACTCTAAAGTTTTACATTTTCACTACTTTCTCAACTTCTGTCACAATGTGAACATGACCCAGACAAAAAGGTGTAACAGCTGCAACTTTAGTCTTTATTAAACTAGCAAGCACTTTGTAGGCCTACTTCTCTTGGTAGTAGTTAATTCAGTCCATAGCCTAAAAAGAGGTCAGTGGCAAAACCCACCCTGATGGCCATACCCTAGAAAATTCTCCTTTCTGAGTCTTAGAATTTACAAAATACACTCAGTGTTAATATAGTATGAAGTAGGAAATCTCCTTGCAACTACATGTGTCATTCAAATGAATGCAGGCTTAAAACACTTACTTTTTAGCTTCTCTCTGCAAACTCTTCTATTGATAACTGTCCCTTAATGTGTGAAATTGGGAGAATATTTGGGGGTTCTGACATCACTTAACAAGCTTCACTGAAATATTTTCCTCTGATAATAAAGCTAAAACTTTACTCCTGTGACCCTAGTGTATTAGGTTAAGAATTACTGACACAGTACGCTTATGTTGTTATTAAATATCACAGGCCCTGTGACAGGCGACTTGTCCAGGGTGTGTTGCACTCCAACTCTTGCTAAATGGGTGCTTATTGTCAATGAAAAGTAATTAACTAGTAAATCAAGCTGAACATGGGTAAACCCACCAAATGACTTGTAAAAAGACAAAAAATAAACAACTTATAAAACTGTTATACCATTATTAGTAAAGATGATTTCCTAGGACCATGAAAGGTGGATGCTGGAATGTGCCTGATTGTTTTTGCTGCTCATGTGGGTTTGAGCTCACAGAAATCCATGTCTCCCTCTGCTTATGAATCATCCCACACTTTAAGCTGAGAGCCTTCTAAAATTTTGCGTTTAACATATCAAATTACATCCAGATGTTATTCATTTCAGTGTTATTCTAGTGTCGTGCTCTGTGTTCTCATACCTTATATATCAGACAAGTACATACAGAGAAGACGAAGAAGACACTGCTTATAACTTTAATATGACTTGTGCACAGAAAATGTCGTTTCACTGATGAGTTAGCTGTCTGGGCATCAAATGTGGAAAGTAGCTGGAAACAAAAACAAGGCTTAAATGCCCGGTGGTATCCACAATAAACAGAAGCACACACAAATGAATCACAGGGGTAAAATGTGAGTATGTTTTAACACCAAGATTCTCCTCCCCGAAATGAACTATTTTAACACAGTAATAAAATAAAATAGTTGATAGTATATTTATGATGGATATGATGTTGCTAACGACAGCATACAGTAAGAAACTACAAAGTTCCAGCCTGAAATCGAAACACCACCCGTGTTAAGCACGTCTCATTTTTCTGCCTGTTTTCCCCTCTGAGCTGCAGCTGCAGCCAAGCACAGAATGAATGAACAATATCTGGCTGCTGCTGCTACTGAATCCTCTCTGACTGACGTTCCATTACGTTCAGGCTACTTTTATTTATACTTCAAATTCCAAGCAAAATGCAACACAGTATGACAATTTAACCTCATAATTGCCATGCACTCTGCAGCCTGATCTTCTCCAATCTGCATGCAGTCAGTGTGTTTGCAAGGAGACTGAAGTGTCGCACAAGGCCAGCTTACAGGTCAGACTTTTGGCATTTCACAGTGGAAGCACTTGAGTTTGGCACTTGTAGCCAGGAGAACCAGTGAGGATGATTACACCAGGAGGCAATAATTACCTCTGCATTGTAGCAGTAAATCTAAAGATAAATGTGATTTTAAATGTAACTTGACAATTCTGGCATCTCTTGCTGCTTGGCTCGCTCACCGGCAGGTTAAACACCTGTAAGTGCATTCCTACAAAGTAACAGGGGTGGAGAGGAAACCCTGAAGTGGAGCTACATGATGTAAGCAAATTTCTGTCCCTTGGTTTTTTGGGTAGATCAGGAGGAGTTTTAGCTGTTTATTAGCTATCTGACCACTCAGATTAAGTTATATAGTGTATATGAAGCTTAGTCTGGGTCCTGCCACTGGAGCGAAATAAGTGACAGAAAGTGGATAGATGGACATAAAATGTAAGCATGACAAGCAAGTGTTTATTTCATTTATTTATTTCAGAGACAAACTTCAGCTTTGTTCCTTATCCCAATCTTATAATAGTTTATGATAAGAAAACAAAGGTCTAAACTTTTAGGTACCAGTGCCTTTTATAGTGTTTTTAACCCTAATGTACAGCCTATTTTTCTTTTTTATATGCTGCTTGATCCAGAGCCAAAACTTATTATTTTCTTGGCCAGTTCTAAATTATTAAATATATATTTTTTTGCCTTGTCTGTTGGCTAGGCAGGGTCTAAATTTATTTAAAACCCGTCTTTCTCTTTGAGAAAGCAGTTTGACCTTGTCCCTGTCAATCACTCTGAAACTGAATAGAGAGCCAGTTGCTTGTTTTCACTAGCAGGGCCCCTTTTGTTAATACAGCTTTCTGAATTTCAGCTTAAAGAACATCAGAAGCTTTTTTTTCTATGTTGACCTGAGACACGCACAAGCACATTCTGCCGCTCCACCGTCATCTCACCTCAGAAACCAAGTGCAACCTTTGAACCCTCAATACAAATAATTGTGATCAGGCTTCATAATGCAAGAAACTTCTGTTCCCAACCCCGTGAGCTGTGAAGACCATGTCAGCCATGTCAGAGAGAGATGGTGAAAAGCTGAAAAATGGGAGATGATGAATGCTGAATGTCTGAAAACGCAAAGAAGCCAGTTTATTTTGGTCTGATTTACACCCACTGGATGTGTTTTGCATTAAAGATGACTGAAAGGGTTTCTGCAAGTTTTTATTGATTTTCTTTCATTTAAAAAGAACATGGCATCACCAAAAGAAACATTGGTAAGACTTGCTTTTTCAGACCTTTTGAGACTGAGTAAAATACAAGAAGTTCTTTTTGTCCCTTCTCTGAAAAAGCAAACATTTGGGAGGTTGAACACTAATTTTTAAAAAGGTTATTTTGTGAGTGTTCTTCCTGTGACTGACATTAATTTATTTTTAAAAAAGCAGAAAAAGTCAAATGTCATGAATAAAGTCAAGTGAATTCCAGTAGAAAGCATCTTGCAGTTTGGTTTTGTACACTTTGCTTTCACAAGAATATGAAGACTTCAGACAGAAGAAACTGAAAAGTTGTTTAGGAGGAATTTAGCTGCAGAGTTTATTGGCAATCTAATTTGATGCAATGCTTGCAGATTATCTGCACACTGGGTAGCATTCAAAAAGGAGTAGTCTGAACTCTGAACCATTAGGAGAGATATTGAAAAAGCACCAGTCAAGAAGGATGACTCAAAGACCAGCATCCACAGCTCTGACGAGGTGCTTATCAAATACATGGTTAGCAGATGCAATGTTGATGCCAGAGGTCAAAGGAGAATCGCCAGACTCCTTTTAAACCTACAAAGAGAATAGCAACTCAACTACTACTACCATTGCAACCAAATTATGTAGAAGAGCATCTCTGAGCATGTTAAACATTAAAGCAGAGGGTCTACAGCAGCAAGAATGAGGAACTTCGACTACATGTTGCCAGAATTAGACAACTAGTCTTTTTCTGCTGCACTATTCAGATGGTAGGGTCAGAATTGGGCATTCACAACATGAAAGCATGGATCTATCCCACCTTGAATCAATGGTTGACATTGTTGGTGGTGTAATGATGCTGTGGATATTTTCTTGGCATTTCGGGTTACTTGGTACCAACTGTGCATGATTACAGATTACTTGAGGATTGTTACTAACTGTCTTCATTTCTTTATGACCACAATGAGCCCATATTCACCGTTCACTGTACTCAAATGGCCTCCACAGTCACCAGATCGCAACCTGGTCAAGCATCTGTGGGATGTGGTGGAGATTTACATCGTGGATGGTGTTGCCAAATTGTTGAATCTATACCATACCATTAAAGCACTTCTCAATGCAAAAGGTGGACCTTTAATTGTTCTGCATGTACAAAATGTGTGGGAAAGATTAATTAAGTCTCCAAATTGGCCAGTGTGATTGGAATCGTTTCGTGAAAACCTTTCAAGTTAAATTTGTTTTCTAAAAGAAAAAGCAGTTAAAAGAATCATCTTGGTGACAGTATGGATCACTTCAGAGAGATCTCACCTGCTCTCTGTGTTTTTCTCCTTATAGCATTTATCATCACTGTTCTCACTGCTTTTATCTGAAGGTTAGAGGAGGTAAGATAAGGACTATTGAAATTGCGAGCATGTTTTTGAGCCCATTCCACATTTGTTCAACATTTATCAGCTCTCGGGGCGTCCTCCTGCTTTATTCTACAACACTCTTTCTGTTATCAGATCTCTCTACATCGATTGAGGGCAGTTCAAATATCATCAAAGTAAAGGCAGATTTTTTTGACTGTTTCATATCACAATCCATTTAGACTCTTGGTGGTTTTGTCTTATTAAAAATCCCTGACTGTTTTTCAGCAGCACTGCAGTCTGTTTCAAACCACAGACAGTTAAGTCTGAACATGGAAATTCCCTTAAAAAAGGCTATTCTTTACAAACTGAAAGCCAGGCGCTGTTAGCAGATGTTTTCTTTTGGTGCTTTTTGATGTCATCTGGGGCAGCTCGGCCTGCTTTCTCAGAGCTGTTACCTAAAGAGGGATGACGATCTGGTATCTTACTGACTCATACCAGCAAGACCTCAGACTGGACCCCTTTTAAGCTGCTGCCACCCAGAGACTGAAATCCCTTTCTCTCTGTTACTGTTTTCTTTGCATAGAAACGGCGGTCTATTGCTCCTTGTCTTTGTGTTTCTAACATCACGAAGAATTCTCCCTCCACTCTGTTTACTTCAAAATACACAGACTACTATGGAGAGCTCTGAAAAATCTTAGGTGCTCGTGGGTGGAGAGGGGGCGTAATAAGTAATCTTGGCAGGACAGAAAGTTGGTCACTGTATTTTTCAGTCAGGATTTTGCCAGGAACAAACATTAATTTAAAAAAGAGCTTTTCTGACAAGTTTATAAATCGAATCTTCACCACTTTTGTTTCAGATGTCATTTGGAAATTTCTAGTTCGTGTACAAAGAGGGGCTTATTTGCACAGCATCAGTATCCACATGACCACCAGACTTTAATAGGCCATATAACTGTTTTCTTTTATGACTGTTCTCGTTGAAAACAGTATGTTCAAAGAACAAACAGGGATTACCTTGGACTGGGAAATACATTTTAGAGTAAATGTAATTTCAGCCCATATTACTGTCACTGGCAATAGATTGTTCTAGTGGAGAAGGTTGGACACGTACCCTATATTTGGTTAGATCTCTTTTAGGGCTATGGTTATGGATTCCCCTCATGAAACTTTGATAACAGTAACTCATTTATATCTGTTGTTTGAGATGTTTTCGGTTTAGTATTAGGTTAGGGAAAGTTTTTGTGGTTTGTTGTAGATGTACTTATGGATAGCCTGTTTCTTTACTGGATTTTAGGCTTTATAGTTTGCATGTTCTCCCTGTGTCTCTATGGGTTCTCTCTGGTTACTCCAGCTTCCTTTCAAAGTCCAAAGACTTTCATGATTCTGGTGATTCTGAATTGGCCATAGGTGTGAATTTAATTATGAATCTGTCTCTCTGTAGCCTTGTGATGCACAGGTGACCTGTTCAGGGTGTACCTTGCCTCTTGCCCTTTTACAGCTGGACAACTGCAACTTCACATCCAAGACAGCTTTTTATTTTAATGGAATAAATCCTCATTAACAAATTATCTAGTATAACAGATCGCATAAAGAAGGAAAGATATGGGTAAAAAGACACTCAGCATCTCATGAAAGCGCTGGTCAGTCAGTATGATGTCAGTTATGTGAATAAAGCTTATCATAGTTTCTGCCTCACTAATAGCATCACTCACAGTCCATGATGGCTCTTATCTGTCTGAGCCGTCAGAAGCAAGGTCTGAACACATCCTTATCTGTCCTCCCCTCGACCACATTGGCTCCTGCAGACAGACCGGCGGGGGTTTGCGTGTGTTTGTTTAAAGCAGATTCCATTTTGCTCCCGTATGAAGTGCTCTTCAGTCCAGACACTGGGTCTGATGAGTCACCAGAGGTGTTATCACAAGCAGAAATGATTAACCTATTATCACAAAATTCCTTTGCAGTGTGTGCCACATTGTCTGCTATTTCTGCTATTCTGACTTTATTTTTATATCATAAGACGCCCAAAAATGTGGATTTTAGCAATCTCAGGATCTGATGAGTTTACTGTTTTTGACGGTGAGTTAGATATTGTAGTTTAAGCACACTTTGATGGGTAGCAGTCAGCCTGTGAGCTGTGAAATAGTGCAATTTTGTCAAAGCAGCTGGCATGTCAGGTGTCCTTTAGTGTCAGTGGTGAGATGCACCTGGTCATGCCAATGGAGAGATGAGACATATACTGGTTCTTGGAGTCAATGGAAACCCTTAAGTGCTGATTTTCAAAGTGTAGGAATAATGTTTACCCCTTTTCATGAACCTAGTCAAGAAGCTCTGATGCCTAAAACTGACTAAATAGCGAGTGAAAACAGAAGCAAAGTTCACAAAAAATCTCTAAATTGAGAAATGTGCTAAATGTTGTTATTTTTTGGATTTAATTTCTAGTTGATGCCCTAGACAGTGAATGCACTGGCAGATCAGGGGTGGACTGAAAGTAAAAAAAACCAAAACAAAACCTTTGTATCAAGAAGGCAGCTCCAAATATGAGGACTTTTATGGTAAGCAACAATTATGATTCACTCATGAATACAAACCCTTACCCTAACCCCCAATCCTAACCCCCTAACCCTAAATTAACCTTATAGTGTATTCAATATGACCTGAAACTACTGACCCAAGTTCATAACTGTTTTCCCATACCCAGATTTCTATATAACCAGAAGTCTTTTGGAAACTATAGGAGTCACCAGGGTTTAAAGTAGGGTGAAAGAATCTGGAACAACATTCAGCTAATGAGTGATTCAATGTGATGAAGTGCCTCTGTGCCTTGAAAATATAGGATGGGTAGGTGTGATATCATTATATTTCATGCAAACGGCTGAGCTTTTCTTCAAAGGGGGTTTTAGCTCACCCTTGAGGAGACGGTAAAACGTTTAAACGTATGAGAGGCTTAAAGTTCCAGAAATGCATACACTATTATATATTGTACATATATTTATTAGTTTCAGGTTGGCCATTCTTGTATTTTGGTCGTTTGTGTTGTTGTGTTTGCACATCTCTGTTGCTTGTGGGGCTCGCACACAAGAATTTCACTCGCATGTGCTGTGCCAGTGTGCCTGCACATGTGATGTGACAATAAAAAAGTGATTTGATTTGATTTGATTTGAAGTTGATGCTTTTAAGCGTCTGATCGGGTTTCCTTCTGGGCGCATCCAGGCATGTTCAAAGGGTAGAACCCAGGAAAGACCTACAAGAGGCTGGGGAGACAAAACTCCTAACATGGCCCACGATGACCTGCTGCAGGAAGAGCTGAAAGGGTGTGTCTATGGAGGACAAAGCAGTGATTTGGAAGTCAAAATAAAAGATGGATTTCTTCCCCCCCTTCTCACCGTCTCTTCTCCCCTTTGGTTTTCTTTCTCTCCCTCTCTTTCTTTCATTCTTTCTCCCTGTCCTATCCCCCAGTCATGTCTGTCCCGTTTGTAGGAACTGAAAATAAAATAAATTCATAATTATAATAAAGGTCAATCAAATGGACCAATATGGCAAGGCCATGATGATCCACTTGGTAAAATAAATCCGCTTGGCATCTTTCTTGGCCTTAAGACAACAATTCTGATGGCTAAAGATCCAAACGGGACACAAAAAAAAAGAAGAAACTAAATTTCATTCAAAATGACAAGAAAAAATTATTTTCCGTGCCAATATTTGTTTGGAAGGAGAACCAGACTTCTAATAATCCAGGTGCTGCTGTGGATTAGGGGATTCTGCTTTTGGTGGGCTGAACCTGACAAAGAGAACGCACTGAAGTGATGCCAACAAATAATGTAAGCTCTGCTCTAAGCTATCTGAATATTTGCTTTGACCCTGACAGAAGTTCTTGTCTTTGCTTAAAGAAAGCTTTGAATGCTGCAGATGTTACAGTGTCTTCCCCCAGCAAGTCAAGGCCACACAAAAAGTGCTCCCAAGTGCTGAGAAAGTGAGAGAAACCACACCAGTGAAGGGGAGCAGGAGAAAAGTTGGTGTGTGTCTCTGGTGGAGGGGGGGTGGTTTAACTGGAGTGTGTTAATTTGGATCTGGAGTTGAGATGTCTGAGGGGAGGGCTGGATTAGAAAGCGGTGGTCCATAGAGGAGACGCTGGGAGTCAGATTTCAGCTTTACGAGGGCCCCTTGAGTCCCGATTCACTGAAGCTGCCTTTGTTTGACTGAGAACCAGAGAGCGAGCGAGAGAGAATCAGGGGGCAAGAGAGAGGAGGAGGAAAGAGCAGTTTTTAGTCTGGAGTGAATGAGAGCGAGGCAGAGTGAGCTCCATCTCTCTCTCTCTCTCTCTCACTGTCTCTATCAGCACCACATAGAAACGGGGCAACTTTAGCATGGACATAAACTCACCAACACTAAAGATGACTCCACGGTAAATGAAACCCACTGTGTTTTCTGTAAAGAAGTTGAATTGATGAACTTTTAGCAAGTTTTCTTATTCCTAAATTGTGTTTTTTGTGCAGCATTCTTCCCTGGCTCTTTGGATTATTTCTCCTTGCCCTCCGGTTCTGCTGCCATTGCTCGTCTGCCTATCAGCTGCTGGACGGTATGTGGCTGTTGACTGGTTTTTTTTGTTTTTTTTTCCTTGTTGTTTGTTTGGTTTTTTTTTTTGGTTTTTTTTCCTACTGTTGGCAAACTTTCTGCTGGTTCAGAGGTTTTTCAGCTGTTGAATATGAATGATGGAGCAGTTGCTCTCTAGTCCTGAAAGGGACTTTTCTGTTACTTAAAAAAAAGTGTGTGTAAATATTATTCTGTTGATAATGTGGTTAGCTGAGTAGTTTAGGACATTTTAGATTTAATTAATGTTCAAGTAATAGAAATGTTGATGTTTCAGCTTTCAATGTTGTATATTTGACCACATTTAAAAAGACAGCGTAAGATTTCTTTTAAGTCTCTGGCTGTTGTTTCTCCCTTTCACTACAACTCTTCTAGGCTCTTTACTCACATGTTGGTGATAATTAAAGTGCAAAGACCCTGGAGATGTCTTGAGAGTTTAAGCCTGTTTTTTGAAGTGGTGTTCAAAATGTGGCCCCAGTTTGACATCCTAGGGGATGTTTTATATTGGTGTTATAAGACCAGGTTTACTTGAGCAGGAGATACATGAAGGAGCCTTAAATGTCTAATGAAGAAACATATACTGCCCTACACTGAGGAGAACTAGGCTACCATTGGTGTGACATAATTGTCACCACTCTCTAAAGTTTATTCTCTACTTGGGTATATTTTAGGCCAGTTCAACCCACCTGCAGACCTATTCATAAAAGCCCAATTGAAGTCAATGTGATCACAGACCAGCTGATCATCAGAAGATCTGGTGCCTAAGTTCAGTTGGGATGGTTCTTGAGTCACCTTACACAACACTGATTATAATGCAGATTTAGGGAGGATGAGGTGGAGGTGCGATGGATGGATGTGGACACATACTGGCATTCCCAAACTCTTTGGCAAACCAGTGCTTTTAAATTTATAGCATTGATGCAAGCCAGGGAGACTCCTTTAGGCTTCTGTTCCATATTATTTCTTGAGTTATTTCTTGGCTGACTTGTTTCTCTGATCCCGTGTGCAGTGCTTTGCTGTTTCTGGAGACTGTTTTCACAGCTTAAACCTAGATTTTCTTTGTAGTGATTAATACATCACTCAGGACACTTTAACATGTTTCCAATTAGTGCTGGAAGACTTGCAGATTTTCTTTTCCATTGCAACTGGATACCAGTAAAACCTCACAATGTACGTATTGACAGAAAAGCTCTGCACTCAGTAGCACTGCATAATTAAGCGAGTGAAGATGATGCAATGCTGAGCATTGGAAGGTGCATGTCATAGATGACAGTCATTGCCAATTATCTCTGAGAGCCTCACTTTATTAGTTTTCATGCTACGCTTCAGACAGACAGGCCAATATACCATCACTGCTTTCGTCAGTGTGCTGGAATCCAGATTAGCATTTTGCAGTTATCTGTAAGGATAGCTTGACCTGTGTAAACCACAAAGACCCCCATGTCACAAGAGCAGCATTGTCCAGGCTTAGCTAAATGATTACAGGGTCTCGTTACCTAATGTGGCCCTTATGGAGCTTAGTGGTCTTGCTTATATTAGGAATTAAACACAACCTATGCTCCTGCTGGCTTAAAACAATGTGTGACCACTTTTAATAAGCATGTCCTCTTAAGAGATAAATGGAATATAATCGCGTGGGAATGAAAACAAGCTCTAAATGTGCTCTGCATCCAAGCTGAACTGGTGTTGATGTGTGTGAGGAGGTGGGTGGTGCTAAAACAAATTTTCAAAAATGTGATTTCATTGTCCAGTTTCCTTTACTGTAGATCCTGCAGATGTTGGGTGAGCCAGAGGCTCCATTCTCAGGCTGTTTGTGTTCTTGCCATATTTATAATCCTCTGCCATGATTCACTTTTTCAAGACAGGGGGAAAAAAGCAGAGTGTGCTTGCGCACGCTGGCTCACTTGCCCGAGAGAGCACCAGGGACACATATTTCCAAGCTGCATGTTGTAAATATCCTTAAACAGAGCTGTCGCTGTGGCAACATTCACGTTTCTGTGCATGATTTCAAAAAGGAGAAAATGATATAATCCTTTCTCTTAGTGTGAAATAGCTAAGAAAAGCAGTTTGCACTATGTCTGTTACTAATGTGTGAGAATGGTTTTCAGCTGGAAGCATCAGAACTAAAAGCTGGAAACACAAAGAGAAATTCCATGACTGGAACATTACAGCATCTGTCAGTGAATGAATAAATAAGTTATGTATTAAAGTTACATGAGTCATTTGAACTAACCAAGTGGCTAAAAAGTTAAGCCAACATAGCAGTGCCAAAAACTGCAGTTCTTTGAATGGCTAATTTAAGCTAGCCCCAAAAGTGAGTCAGTTTTCTGACTCCCATGTTATCATGTCCAGGTCTGCAGCAAAAGTTTATATATAAAACAGCTTTAGTATACAATATATTGCTAATTACCATCCGTCATAACATTTGTGAGAGAGATGAATGTACAATAGTCACTTTTTTAAAGCCTTTTAAAGATTTTGTTATCTTTCAAGGTTTTCTTGTAGTGCAATAATTTCACAAAATGATTGCTGTGCAGGTAATTGTGGTTAAAGACGCTTGATACAGTATGTGCCTGTGTGATGAATCTTCGTAACGCAACGTCCTGACATGAGCTGATAACTTGGAGCGGTCACTTCAAGGATCCAAAAATCCAATATATGGAAGGCTACACATGCTCAGGGTTTTAAAAATGGGACATTGTGTTGAATGTGTAGACGTATAGATTTTCTATTAAATTTGAAGTTAAATATGTTGAGAACACCATTTTGAAAATCCCATTAATAAGTAAAGAAACTCTTTACTTATTAAAGTAAAGAGTTTAATAAGTAAACTAAATTGTAAAATAAATTGTAAAAAATAAATGGTTTTACAATTTATTTTACAAAAATAAATTGTAAAACCACTTTGGTCCAAGATGAAAAGGATCCAAATATCAGCCCTATTGTTTTCATATCCAAAATAATAATAAATGAATACCTGCCAGGGTACTCCCTGTTTTCAATCTTCACTAATGAGTGCATATGCATATATAGAGTAGCAACTCTGTATGTGCACTTGCACATGCATGGGTTTATATACGTCAAAATGAGTACACGCATGCAAAGCTCTCCAGCTGGTGTCCACATGGTAATTATTGTCCAATGATAATGGTTTTAATTATCTGAAGCAAAATAAACGTCCAGGACAGTGAACAATGAAGGATGATAAGACAGTGTGGCTGATGATGTGAGTATAAGAGAATGTGGTGATTACACTGAACTTGGTGCTGAGGGTAATTATAGTGATCAGGGTGATTATGATGAAGACAATGGTGGCGATGATTATCACAAGATTATTGTCATGATGCAAGTCCTTAGAGAGGTTAAAGGGTGTTGTTAGAAGTATATTACCGATATAGGAAAAAATAGGGTGGGGGATGACTGTGGTTTGCACACATGACCCACATTTGACTTTTGTATGAAGCTGTTTTGAATGAGAAAATGTTGAGCCAGAAGAAAACCTCAAGTTTAAATATATAAACGTGTTGCAAAATAAAACAGAATTTAAAAGAGATTGATTCTCACACCAAAGCAAAGCATTTTTTCTCCTGGTAAACACAGGCCTGTTTTCTGTTTATCTCATATTTGCTCTGTGAAGGTCATCAGGGTAATGAGGTTAGACTTGCATCAGAGTAACAAACAGGGTGCAATAAAACAAGCAACTTTTACTGACCTCAAGATTATCACTGGCAAAAGAACCAAACGATAGATTCAATTTAGGTCACTCAAGTATAAAAGAGTTGATTTAACTCACTGAAATGTCAACCTTTCTCCAAAAACTACTTTGGTGTTAAACCACCAAAGATTGGTTTTGTAGCTGGAGGCTTAGCTGCACAGTGCTGGATATATTTCCTGGGGAGGTATCATGATTTGTCAGTGTCAGATGAAGACTTCAAGTGTGATGAAAACAATGGAAATGGAAATAAATCTTTGTGGAAGTACCAGGCTTCTGTAGCTCCTAATTTTAGCTGGAAGCCGCTGGATTATTGCTGCATTAACCAATAAAAAGAGGAAGATCTCAGTGTAACTCTTATTAATCCAAAAGCCTTGGTTTCATAGTAGCTGATGAAATTCACTCTATTATATGACAATAAAACCTGTAGATCCAGTCTTAATCATAGTTTTAATAATACATGCATGCTGACACTGACTATAAGGAAGCATTATGTAATAGCAATATGTAATATTTCCACATCCATTTGGTCTTGATTCTGACTTGATGAGATCCTGGTTTGGCTCCAGTTTTGATGTGGGTCATCTAGATTGTGGGCTTGAACAGAGGTAACATGTCAGCTTTTGATTATTAAGACTGTTATTAAAACTACTTCATAGGGAGATTCTCAGCCCTGTCCAACTGTGATTTCATAGCTAAGCAAAAAACCCCTACATACAACATTTGAGGCTTTAAAAGTCTGTAACATTTTCCGATTAAAATAATAAATGTCCAGTTTCCATCCACAAGATGACATAGCAGACAAGTGAGTCAACTCATAAAATACTGAGCTTGTATTTCTTGGGAAACATCACAACAGCGAGGTCCGAGCACAAAAGCTGTCACCAAAAAGGAAACAATCAGGTGATATCACTCTGACTACCACCGAATGTTAAGAGAGGCCAGCTGTTTCTTTGACCACATCCACGTGTTTATAAACTGTGACAAATTTGCCAATGGGCCGTACGAGGTTACACAGTATAAATAATGCTGCCTTTGCTTTTTTATGCTGCAATGATGTGCTGTAACTGACACGTGTTTTCCTCTGAGATGTTCAACTCACATGAAAATTAATTAACTGTTGGAAGCACTGCCATAACAAATCAAACGTTTGCTTTAGCTTGCTAATGCACTTAGTCTTGTATACCTTTTGGTTTTGGCTCAGGAAAAGTTTAGCAAATCACATCAGAATTCTAGTTTGTTTCAGTTCAAGACTGCCTTTTATAATCTAAAAGGCAAACATTACATTATTCCCAGTACTACATAGCAAAAAGATGCGCATGCACAGAATTCACACCATGGTTGTGCAGGTTATGAAAAAGACCAAATATGCTCACTAGTTTTTCTTTGAACTTCATGGGAAGGTGACCAAATAAACAGAAGAAAATCTTGCACATGTCTACCTTCAAGACTTTGTGACAAAACACCTATCTAACCACAAACTGCACGTTAAAAATGGCTGTACAAAATCCAAAAATTTCTGTACTTTTCACACTTTAAATCTGCACTTCTAGAAGTTGTTTCTGCAAACTATTACATGTATCGACCTGTCATTTTGTCTTCTGTTACTTATCCGAGTGTGAATCACATCAGTCCAAGCAGTGATACCCAAACATCCCTTTCTCCAGCCACTGCCTCCAGCCTTTCCAGGGGGTCTTCGAGGTATTTCTAGGTCAGCCTAGAGATGTAATTTCTTCACTCTGGGGTCTCCTCCCAGCAGGATATGCCTGAAATGTCTCACCTAGTCGACGCTGAGGAGTTATCCTAAACATTTAGACACTGGAAAATGACCTATTCACCCTCTTTTATAGTCATTTAGGCATAAGACTATGTGGCCTCATGTGTCCCTTCTTGAGATAAGAGTTGAACCATTCTTGTGGCTGTTTACACTTTCATATGTCAGCAAGCTCAAACCGATTCAAGATGTACTGTGGCTTGTTTTTGTTGCAGTGTCTGCAGCCCAGGTTATTACTGTTTACTTCCAACTTCCATATTTGGTCCACTGTACCAACTGCTGTCTTCATCTGGATTGTATTTCATTCATCACTTGTGACTGATTGTCATGTGGTCTTGATCTTGTCTTTTTTGATTTCTTTTTCTAATATTCTCATTAAAATCTTTCAAAATGAACACGAGACCATGAAAACGCAGCTACAAAGACACTGGCTGTGTGCTGCTGACAATAACACTTTGAGGAAAGCTGCTATACAGCCTGTATTGGGGCCTCTGCAAGTGATCCAAAAGAAACCCTTAACTAAAAACACATGCATTATCCTGGAGGGTAAACAGGAATAGCTAAATTTGTCCTGGACAAAACAAGCCACTATTTTAAGTGGCAGTCTGTGTGGGATGAGATGAATGACTTCAAGGCATGAAACCTGACAACAAACACAGGATGTGTTAAGTATAGCAAGTTTCTGTGTGGGAAGATAAAGGTGTGATCGCTAATGTCACCTTGACCTCCCTTCTTGGTTTTTAAGTCTTTTTTTTGGAAATTGATGGAGCATGTTGGCAAGTTCAAATTCCTAAGATAACTGATCTTTACTAAACCTCTCATTAATTCTTATCTGAACATCCATTGTCGCTCCTTTAAATCAAAGCTTTGGCCATCAAAGGGTTTTTTTCATCCTCAATACTGGAGCTGCAAACACTTTGTTGGATGTTGTCAACTGTTTTCTTTTCCTTGGTCTTTAATCCAGCACTGGATGAAGAGGATCAAACAGCTCTGCGCTTTGACTCCTTTACCGACTGTCGCTGCTGTTTGTGTCTGGAAAATATCAATACTCTTATTCAATATAAAATAGATTGTTTTTCTTAATGACATTTAAGAGAGAGAGAGAGAGAGAAAGAAAAACACAGATTGAAGACGTCCGTACTTTGTTATGACATTTTGTTCAGCTTTTCCCTTAATGATGAATTCTATTATTCCCAGGAGTTTGTCTTTATAGTGCTACTAGCAGATCAAAGTCCTTCCTTTTTCCGTGCGAAATCTCTGCAAAGTCTAATGTGCATGAAAATCACAGATACAGACAGTCCTTGTGGTCACACAATTAATCCCATGACAATTTTTTTGCCCAAAATTATTCTGACATGTGGTTTTGTTTGGGAAATTCCTTAAAATTTGGCTGATTTTTTTATTTTTTTTATTTTTGCATCACTTGGTATGAATTCTGTTTCTGTTGGGTCAAAATGTCCCACCCCTGCTATAGATTCCCATAAACCCTTTCTTTTGGCAGCATATCTCAGAGACTTGCATTAATAGACTTCTATGTAGTACACTACTAGTGTACTGTGTAAATGTTGACAATATAGTGCTGCCTGAGATCACACAAGTTGTGCACAAAGTCACATTATGACTGAAGCCTTTAACCATGATTGCCATGCTGTTTAACTTATTTTAGAAATGTTTACAACTATGTATGCTACAGATACTGCAGCTTACTGTAGTGTTACTGTAGTATTACTTTAGCACAGATTTATCTAGGATGTTGAAGATAAAATGCATATTAACCAAAAAACAGCAAAACAACGTTGATAGCTAGCTAGAAGTGGTATCGCCATGAACATTAGCTATGTATCTTCCCTACTAGCTGAAATTTAGTTGTTGGTCTCTATCCTTTTGCTGCTTTTGGACTGTTGTGTCTTTAATATTCAGGCACATGTAGCCATGAAGCCAACAAGGAGGTACAAAAACTGTACGTTTTTATGTTTTGCAGATATAAGACCATGTGACATGAACTTGTTAGCCATTCTGGATGTGTGACAATCACAGTGACCATGTACGATCAAGTGAGAAAGACACCAGTCACACAGGCCTAGAGACTGGTCCTTAACCAGTTGACAACCACCGGTCATGTGGGAAAAATGAGTATTCCCAGTCCGGTTGTGATTTGTTGCTAGAGGTTGATGGCAGTCCTGGGAAAATAATTTCCAAAGCCCCAGGCCTACAGACAGCCAATCACCGAGGGAAAATGTGTATTCCCCAACTGGATGACTGAGAACCTTCACAGACATGTATTTCCCAACCAGATTGTGATTGCTTTGGTTGCTACCACTACTAAGCTATGTGCACATGACATCACACAAGAAACCCCAATATGGTAATGAGACCAAAGATGTCACTGTGGCTGTGTCTAGTTTTTATACAGTCTAAGCTGTGAACACACATATGCAATCAAAGTAGGTACTGTAGGACCCAACAAAGAAGTGTGTTAAATGTACTTTTTTTTTTAACTGTGGCCAAATCTTAAGTGACATCCTGGTTGACCATTCATGGGTTGTGCATCACTTCTGCTGTAGATGCTACAACTGGATTTCTTTGATTGGAAGGTAACTGAAAAAATATTAAGAAAAATCTTCTTTTATGAAAACCCCTGTTATTGAAGTACCTTTGAGAAAGTACCTTTGCTGTCTGTCCTTGAAGAGCTGTTTAATGGCAAAAGCCAGAGAAAAAAACTTGCTCGGCAGTAAGTACTGGAACATCACAGTAGTTAAGTATGGTTATAGCTATAAACAGATGTTGCTGAACCACAATACATTATGTGTTTGTGTATGTTGCATAAAGTATGACTCAGAATCTAAACCTGTAAGTCTTGCTGTGTTCGTGTAGGCAATGGGATGATGAAAGGCTGTCGTCAGAAGGGCTTAGAGGTGAATCAAAACTCCAATTAATGTCAATGTAATGTGGTCTGAATCGCCATGTTTATTTTTCTGGGAGAGGCCAGCTTCCTGGCTTTTGCACTACAGAAGGCCAATGGGTGAAAACATGGAATTTCTAACAGTATGGAAATTGTCCGTCAGGCCGGAAAGATGCAGTCGAAACAAGCAGGTGTCTGTTCAGCTGTGTGGGGACGAGCGAGAAGGCATGCCCTGTCATAGTGCAAAGGAGCATCTGAGTCTGTGATGAAGTCATAGAGTGAACAACTGCATTGTGTCTCAAAAACATGCTTGCATGTGAGGATTGGGGGTGTCATTAATGTACCACAGTGCTTTTTCTGTATGGATAGCAATGAGAAAATTACTGGGTTTTTGTTTAGTAGTGCATACTTGCCTGTATAAGGGGATGTTGTTGTATAGGTATGTCGCACATTGTTACCGTGTGTGCTGCAGGAGGAGGGCATTTGTAATGACAGAGGAGTCATCAGTGAGGATAGATTTATGAGGCATCCTTTCCTTTCCAGTTTTCCTTTCCTTCGCTCTAAAAAAAGACCACCTTTACCCTCGAGCTTGTTTCCTGCTTTAAACCAGGATGATGATGTTAGTGAAGATAAGAATGTGTTGCTCATTCATTCTGAGCCAATTTGTTCCATCAGTCAAGGGGACTGAAGGTGGCACTTTAACATCGACTCTTTAACTAATCATCCGCAATTGTTGAAAAGGTAGTACGTTTCCGTTCACTCCAAAGTGACCGACATTTATCTGCTGCTGGGACCGCCTTCACTCTTCTGCAAAGGCTTCACGCAGGATTTTGGCTGCAGGGATCCTCTCTCATTCTGACACAAAAGAACAAAAGTAAAGTTGGGCTTTGATGATGGGCGATAAAGCATGATGCTGTTGCAATTCATCCCAAAGGTGTGTGATTGAAGTAGGGCTCTGTGCAAGCTATTGAATTCTTTCACACCAAATCATGCATTATCTCTGTGTTATGCAGGACGGAGGTATGGTATACATATGGTGTCTACATATGTTTGGTTGTGTAATCCAATTTGTTTTGCTTTTTTTCAATTTTTTCTTATCTTTGCTCACGCTTGGCAGACTTTAAGTAGGGTGTACTGAGTCACAGTTCAGCTGTTGTACTGGTATACTGTCCCAGCCTTGAACCTCCATGGTTCTTGCCTCCTGTCTAGCTGATAGATGGCTTGTGGTCATCAGCACAACAAAAAAAAAAACAGACTTCAAAGAACTTCTCATGTTTAAACTCGTCACCGCAGAAACCTGAACTTTGAATACTTTAACTTTTCTTGCCTTGTTCTTGTGTTTACCCCATGTAAACACCACCTGCTTGATTCCTAAAAGGAAGCCTGCATGATGCCTTTTTTTGATGAATTTCACTGAAATTAGAGCAGGATGGGTGTTTCTATTTGCCACCCCGAAGTGTAACATTGTGAGATCAGTATAAACACAGGCAATGGTGAGAAGTCGTAGAAGAAGTATTTCCCGGAGAGAATCTGTAGGGAGGATCTCGATTATTTCACAGTGGGTGGTGGGATTAGCGGCGGTGTCTGTGTACACTCAGCTGGTCTGCAGCTGGGATGTTTGTGAGCACGCTGTCGATTCACTTCCTGAAAATCGCAACACAAACCTAGCTGATGGTTTGGTTTCAATTTACCTTCATTGTCTCACCTCCACTGGCAAGTAAACATCAACAAACATCTGTCTCAGTTTCAGGCCCTCTCTTCTTGAGTCTTTCATGCCATTTCTCTCTATTTGCTTTCTTTAACATGCAATCATCAACAATAATAAAAGAAATGGTCTGTGTCAGTTTCTCACTTTGGTTTGTGGTTTGCTCTCTGCTGCTGTTCTTGGTCTTAAGCTCTTATTAGCACTCCTAGTGCCTATGTTGGTGCACGTGCTACACTATTTCTTTCATGCCTCGCTAAAACCATAAGTATCTTTCCATCATTTTCCATCAAAAATAAATGAATAAATAAATAAGTGACAGTAAATCTGTTTTGTTGCAGCATATGAGGTGGTTTAAGAGCAGGCAAGATACAATGAACAATGGATATGCAAGCTTAAGGATCATTTCCACATTTACAAAGAAAAAGTGTTTGACTGGAGCTTGGTTGTGGGTTTTAAGTGGGCTACTTTAGAGGGCAGTAAACATAACCCCAAGCCTGTGTGCTCTTACAAATCAAGTCAAACATCTAGAATCTGATTTCTTCAGTTGTTCCAGCTTTGACTGAAGTCTTGGGCTTGTAATGAGTCACATTTGTTTTGTACGTCTCTGGCTGAAATGTATTGAACGATGGAATTTGTTTTTCTTGTATCCGGCATCATTTAAGCTCAAGGCGTGTCCACACTTATTGCGTTCTCTGCAATTTTTGTCAATCAAGTGTAATTATAAAACATCTGAAATGGTCAGAACATTTTCTGATACTCCCACGGGGCTTCTAAATGTCCATACAAAATGCTCGAGTGTTGATGAGGACGAGCACTTGGGTGTTCTCCATTTCTGTGTGCTCTGTCGTCCTCGCCAGTGCTAGATTACCCATAATTCTGTAGCACAATGCTGCCCTCAGTTCTGAAACATTTAAGATGACCCCATTTTAGTCTGAGCAGAGAAGTGTTTGTTTGATTATTTCTCCACCAACTTATGTGTTTTAGATGTGTTTGTCCACTTTTGATAAAACTGCACTTCGTACTTGTATCACCACAGTTTGAAAATGAGAAATATCTTTTTTGCTGTCAAGCAAAGCAATCCAAAAGCTAACATGAATATGTTTGTTAACTAAAAGTAGTTCTATTTAGCCTTAAAGCTTTTTAGCTTTGCTATCACATTCTGATTATCCTCAGTGTTGGGTTAAGAGATAAAACACAAGGATACAGTCACATTTTCTTGTTATTTTAAACCAGTGGTTCTTAACCTTGTTGGAGGTACCGAACCCCACCAGTTTCATATGCGCAGTCACTGAACCCCTCTTTAGTGAAAAATAAAATATGATATTTTTCAAATTCAAGACATAGATATGTTTTTTACTGGTGCACAAAATGAGCCGTGCATGCGTGCCTGAGATCAACTCACCGAACCCCTAGGGTTCGATCGAACCCAGGTTCAGAACCACTGTTTTAAATATTTGTTGATTAAGTATGTAAAGGCAGTGGAACTCTATGCTGCTAAAGTTCCTAATTTTAGTAATTTAAGGTTGATTTTGATGTGATATTCTTTTGATTAAACCCTTTGCTAGTAGTATAGTAGCAAATAGGCTTGGACAGAAACTTCAAGTACTTCTCTAGGTGACTTTGGAGACGTTTGTTTTTCTTCTTCTTCAGGTCTTGGTTGAACAATGCTGTCATCACTCAATGCCTCAGGCAACATCAGACATCCCAGGCTGGTGCCCAGACCCCTAAAGCTTTCAACAGCTTCTTTTGACCAGAGCAGAAAGAAAAACATATCAATCTTCCAAAAAGGTTTCTAACTCAAGAGCAAGTTCAGCCCCAGAGAACAGTCTTGATGTTTTCACTGCACTTAATTGAAAATGTCTACCTTTTAACTATAATTGGCCAGGCTTTTAGATCAACAAGAAACCAGAGATGACAACTTAATTGGGGTCATGAGATTACTTATCAAATTTCGGGTCAGACAGAGCAGTTTTGTCAGTGCCATAAGCCGTCCATTGTGTCGCTCCCAAACATTTCAACAGCCTCTCATAGCAAAGTGTAGAGGAAAAACAGCAAAGCAGATCCGGCCGTTCCACATAAATTTAAGCAATCATTAGTTACTATGTTGTTCTTTGATTCTACAAAACAATGCCATTTCCTCGATGTTTCACCACCTTCTTTTGTATTTCATTCAATTTTAAGTCAGAACGGGCCACAACGCCCAAATGTGGGGTTTTTTAGGCACAGTCACCATTTTGCAGAATACGTGGTGGATAATTTTTAAAGAGCAGTAAACTCAGTTTATATCGATACTGGAGCTGCTTTCACCATATTTTCATGAAATAATAAGCAGTGTTTTTCTGTTTACTCAGCATGAATAGTCACGGCATGAAGTAATCTTTCCACCCAAATGGACCTCCTTCTATTGTGACGTCTTTACCCATGAAAGCACAATGAAACTTGGGAATGTGGGGAAGTTACAGGCAATGGTTTTACTGGAAGGATCGTGGTTGTTAGCAGGATGTATTTGACAAGCAGAGCCTGAAATTAACTGCAACAGTGAAATGCTGGTAAATTGTGCCTGTGGTTTGTCAGGCAAACCTAGTGGTCTGTCTGGTCGGAAGTTACATAGTTTTTAACTAGATGATTCTATTATGTTGTAATTTTTAATCCGAATCAGCTGCACAGCTAGCATAAAGTTATTTTTCTGATTTCCTCTCATTCTGTAGAGATCGAGCAAATATGTCTTTCTCCAATGTTTCAAAGAGGAAGTAAAATCCTTCGCATTGTTCTGACTGAACTGTAATCAAAATCAAATTCTCCACTAACTTCTTTACTACTTTAGTTTTTAAATTTTCATTTATTGACCATTACAAATGTCAGTATCAATATGGCAAATTGCTGGCAAATTGGTTGATCCTGGCAAATTGCTAGTATGGCCCAATATTTCAGCCTTGCTGATGCGAGTCAGGCTTTACTAATGTTCATTCTTCTTGCTTTCCTCATTCCAAGGTCTAAAGTCTGGCAACTCATACTGAGTCCCTATCCTAATATATCAAGTCTTCTTTTGTGTACTTAAGGGTTACTTGACAATTCTATAGTTCATAGCAGGCAGAGAGAGATCACAGAACTAAGTGATAAGAATGGATCTCAGTTGTTTCATACACCCTTTTATTATCACTGAGAGCTTTCTCATCAGATCAGGTCAAATCTGATCAGACTGGAAGAACTTAGATCATATTTACATCAAAGCATCTCATAAAAGCATCCCATAATAAGAGCTGCATAGTCATATAGCAGCAAATTCTTTGTGATTTCATATATTTCCAAACTATCCTGACAGGTATTTTGGATTTTCAACATTTGTTACCAATTTGGATGTAGCGTCAGTACAAGGCAGAGGGGCTGAAACCAATTTGCTTTACTAACCTATATTTATATACATTTCATGGAGTAAACTGCTCCATGAAAGACTGGAGCAGTTTGAAGGGCACTCAGAGTTGTCATCCTCTGCCAAGGCTAATGCCATATCCTGTTAGTTTTAAACAAAGCAATCTGGATCCACACCAAAATTAAACAGTTTCTTCCTTTGCCCATCTTCCACATCTCGAACAAATCTCATGAATTATGGTTCATTAGTTTTTGCATAAGCTTGCTGACAAACAAAAGGCATTGAATACTTATTTTCACCTTCATTTTGCCTCGCACTTGGAATCTAGGGAGAAATACACCTGTGATTATTTATGGCAATGGCTGGCGGTAAAATCAAAACAAAGTTGACAACTTAATCTTCCAATATGTCAAACACTGACATTGCAAAGTCCCATTCCATGATGAATCGCAACATAAAGCCTGAAGTCTGAAATCCTGAAGATTTGTTTTTTTCAAGACTCTGTATGTGCAAATCACACAACATCGTCATGCTGTCAGTTAGTCTTGGATGAGGAAGTCACGTCCAGGTCAGATGTTAGGATCAAAGACCTTGTCAGAGGGCCAGCAAGCACTTGCGGATTTTTCTAAGCTTTTAACAGCTATGTGCAACCTCCTCTGTTATAGAGTGACAGAGGAGGCCAGTTTCTAATTTTGGAAAGCTTTACACCCATGCAAAAGTACACACAGTTAGCACACACAGCTTTGCTGAACTAAGGCTCAGTTGTAACATTTGCTTTTGGATTAGGTTACATTAACAATAGCTCCATAAGTCAACTGGATTCATCTGGCAAGTCTAAGACTCTTTATTAGAGAGGTGAAATAGTTGTTTTAGGGACACAAACTTACATTTTGGGGATTTGATTTCCCTTTCAAGATAAAAAATTCCCCATATGGTATGGAAAGCTAGTCATTATAAATGTTTCACCAAATATTCATTATAAGATTTAAGTTTATTTGAAAAAAGAATATACGCTAATTTCATCTTATAAAATGCATTAGTCTTTCCATCTGTTGCATTAGCATCCACTATATTCTGTTAAAATCTGTCAGTTTTTTTCTTTTTCCCTCTTCTTCTTTTTTTATTGAGAGCTTATTGAGATACCAAAGGTCTCAGTGGATTTTCATGGACACACTGACAATATGGAACATAAAATGTGTCCAAAGCTATAGCCTTGGCTGTAAAAACGGAGCCAATGTATCCATCTTGCTGAGGATCAGCTGAAGCAGACGCAGTACAGGCTCTCGGGTATTTCAGGAGCTTGACTGATTTAGTGTAGCCACTGGTTGCACCTGCACTGCTGGGAAGGTGGTTATGAGTTTATTTTTACACAAAATCCCAAATCTGTGTACTCTTACATACAGTATCAGAGGTGAAGAAGAGCAGGCACCTGGGAAATAAGGGGAACAAAACTGCAAGATTGAAGCCTTATTTCCACACCTTTTACTCACATTTTATTCACTCTTTGTCTCATCCTGCCCTTTGCTTGATTTTTATTTTCAAACACAAGAAGATTGTCCTATCCTCTTCTCCGTCTTCTCACGGTCTCTTTTGCAGATCCATGTTAGATTTAGGGTAAATTATACCATCTGTCATTTCTAACCCTTGTTTGCAACAAACAAAATCTGTCTTCATACTGCATACAGTTGTCCTTAAAAAGACTCAGACACCCTTAACATTTAGGAGAAGAGTGGAGATACACTAAAAAAACAAGCCAATGAGCTCGACCTGCTTTTGACCTGACAAATGATGTTAACAGCTGCTGAGTGTTCTCGGTTATTGTAAGACACTGGGGTCAAGGATTGGGGTCACTTCCTCCCCAGGATGAACCTGGACTGCATTTTGACCCAATTTAGCAACTGTTGGGATGCAAAACAGCTGCATGGTTGTTTAATCTGAAACCTTTTTTTTGATCCACAGTGGATTTTTGGTGTGGTGCTTTCTACTGTAGACTTAAGAAGCGATCACTTAGCAACTGAGCAAAGAGGAAAGATCCACCTGAATAGCTCTGTCTGAGAGTTTGTTGCACAATTTAAAACATTGGTTACAAAGTAGTGGAATAATTGCAAATCCTCACATCAAACACAATAACTTAGAAAACTTTGCAGATGTCTGAGGGAGAGCTTAGCTCTTTGGTAATGCAGAGAGAAGGCATATGGGAACTCAGAACCACTCAGAAGCTAGAGAGAGACACTTGCATTCAGCCCTCCAAAAAGCAGTTTGTTCAAATTGATTGAAAAGAAGTTGTGGGGTTCACAAAGGAGTAGGCAGGACCTAACCTAAAAACTAGTCTGCATTTTTGATACAGCCTTCAGATGACAGTAAATGGCTGCAATATATAAACGTGGGTCTGCAAAGCTCTGCGTATAACCTACGAGCTATCTGTGTTGTACCATGCTAGGACCTTGAATTCACAAATAAACACCCCGAGACCAAGGTTTGTGGGTTGCTCACATACCCTCTTTCACAGATGCCCATTCATTTAGACAGGTTATACACTCCTGGCAGATGCTAAATCCAGCAGCACCCATGAACTCCAAAAATTATTTATTATTATTATCTATTTATTCTTTGTCATGTGCAAAGCCTTTTGCATGACAAACACTGTCTTTTTTGCCCTTGTTTGTATGACAAACAGGAACCTCTTAAGGGTTCTGCTGACTAAAACTGCAGCTCTGTAGGTCTGTGACTGGAGTGGAAATAACTGAATAAACACAAGGTCATCTGGGTCAGCTGGGATGGTCAAGAGTCTTTAAACTGTGACAGTCCACCGGCGCCGCTGGATACAGCCACACTTAGTATTTAGTATTTATTTAGTATTTATTTATTTATTGTCATTGTCAAGAACAATGAAATTGCGTTTGGGGCTTCCATACAACCCAAAAAAAAGAAGAAAATAATAAATACCCCTTAAAACCCAAGTGTACATATTTAACCCAGTGTGACTCCAATGCAATAAGACAATCCTTAGCAATAATGTTCGTAGAAATTCAGACAAAGACCTGAGAAACATGACAAAATACAACAATGCAACCCATTCAATATTATTGTACTGTGAGATATGATATCAGATATGATAGTTATCTATTTAAGAAAGAGGGGGGGGGGGGGGCAGGAGGGGGAAGAGAATAAAGATATGATGCACCAATGCAGACAGTGAAAGGACTCAACTGCAAGTGGATTGGCCGACGGCCCGTTCTTCAAACTGTAATCAACAACTCGCGCTGCAGAGCTAAAGCAGATGGTATCGCTCAGACCTCCCCACCCACCCCGACACCCTCCCTCTGCAGGAACACTTTGGATAAGCTACATGAGTGTCCCCTGTGTGATGAATACAAACCTTAGCCTGCCTACAGAGCCTTGGCCTTCATCCCTGGAAAACAAGGAAAAGGCTTCTTAAGGGATTTCTTTATGGCTTGAGGAGCTGATATGGATGAAGATGAAAAGGTCACAGGGCTGTGTTCAGTTGCAGATGTTGATCCTTCTGAGTTTACAGTATGTCTTACTCGGTAATTTCATCGCAGTCACTTAACCAGGAAGCATTTTTCCATTCCTTGTGTCCAATTCTTGCTTTTCTTTTCTGACAGGAGGTGAGACAAACCACAGCAATGGCAAAAGGCTGCAGATGATTAAGTGGGAAAGAAGCCTTTTACCTTCTCTTTGGCTTCTTTGAACTGATGATCGATTGTCTCCATCTTATTCATTCTTATCACTGCCTGTCTTCTTTCGTATTTTTCTTTCTCCTGCTGTTGCTCCTTCATTCGCATTTCATTTGAGAAACAACTAATACATAATTCTCTCTGCTTTATTTATGGTGAAGTGATACTTCGCAAAGGTAATCCTTGCACCGAACAGTAGACAATCTGGGGGAAAGCTGCCAAAAATTGACACTTTATTTTATTATTTTGACACGTTGGTCAGAGTGCAGTTTCTACAGCTGGTTAAACACAGCTTGGGGTAAGCCGAAACAACATGCCATTTACACGGAGCCCCGTGATATCTGAACCCTGCAGACATCCGCTTTTAACATCACACTGTAGTTGCTCTAATTAACTTAAAGCCGATGTGAGTCCATTCCTACCACATTTTTTCTTGAAGCAAAGACAGGACAAGACAAAAGTTTAATACTGAGTCAAGCTTTCTTTGATTGCGGTGTTGCTGTGTGCTGCATCAATTTTTAATGAAGTCTAAATGCCTTCATGTCATTCAGGTGGATATCAATGCTGTGTGTGGAAAAAGCCAGATGAGGTTCTGTTGTATTTGGTCCTCCTGTCTCACTCCCAATATTGTGATAGGTTTTTATTTCTCATAGAATTTATTTGCCACCATGTGTTATCAGCATAAAATATCATTCCACCTATTGAGGATTTTTAATGATTCCGAGAGTTTTCTTAAATAAGCAACCTTAAAATTTGGCAAGACTGCTTGTCGGGAACATTATCTCTCTCCTGGCTGTTTTTGGCATTTTCAGTCAGACAAATATGTAAAGAGAGGGTAATGAATTTGACTGTTGTGAACAGTACTTGAATATCACTCGCACAAAGGCTTTTTTTTTTTTTTTTTTTTTACATTGACTAAGGAGTCATAATCTTTTCTCTAGGAAGTTAAATTTGAACTTTTCCTGTCTTTTAAAACAAAAATGTGCCTCTCAACACAGCATGTAACCCTGGCGTTTCACTAAAAACTGACCTGACCTCGGGGGCTTTAAGTGAAAAAGTGAGGGAAGAATTCATGAAATATTTCACTTTACAAAGCTGATACTGTTCTCTTGCCAATGCTGCCAAGTTGGTGCCCCATGTTGAGATTTAAGATAAAAAAAAAACAACTCTGAAGCAGCAGGGAGGTGGCCGCAGTGTTTTTGCATGCATGTGTGTTACAGCTAGGACAGTGTGTACTTGGCACTGCTAACTTGACTGCACAACTATTTGTCTTTTGGCTCTCTTCAGCCCCGGATCTGCCAGCTTGTACAGACATGGAGAAAAAAGACCCTTATCAGTGACCCAGCTCCTGTCATGTCTTTTGACTTAAAAAGGGAACACTCCAGAGTCTTGAGTCACTGGTTCATACTCTGACCAAAACAGGTCCCGATCTGCAGGACACTCTCAATTCTTGTATTACAGAGCCAAATAGGTTTCTTAGCTTTCAACTCAAATGTTGGCAAATTTATCATTTTCATAGAAAAACAAGGTTTTTGAAGTCTAACATCTCGTGAATCGTGACCTTGTAAGCACATTCTGCTTTAACCTTCATGACCCCCCCTCCCGCTCCGAGATGCTTTACCCTGTTTTCATTAAGAAAGCACTGCATGCTCCTCTTCCACAGTCTTGTTTAGTCACACTTAGACCTTTTAACCTTTTGTAAAATATGCAGCAGTATTTCCACTAAACTCCACTTAAGCATCGGGCAGTCTGCAGCACAGCTTCTTCTGGACGGATGTTGATGTGATTTTTAATTATTGCCTCCTTTTGGGGAGACTAAAGGGCAAAAAATTTGCACTTTAGTTTCCGTAATGCATCCTAACAGTCAGCTATTTGTGTGCTTTGTGAATATTTAATGGATCCGGTGGTTACTTTGTAATGTGCATAACCCATTTGACTCAAGTCCACATCCTCTGCAGTTTTATGCTAATGCAAACAGTGTTCAAACTGAGCAATTTACGGGTGGCGCGTTGATCAAAGAGATGATCAAAAAACCTAAGTCAGTGCATCTTTAACAGCTTTCCGCTGTATACATTTAACATATATTAAGTGGGCCATAGTCCACAAAGACCACCGGCTGAGGAGAAGCTGGTCTGCCTCATTGCCCTGCTCCCCGAGATGAATTTTGGATGAAACACAAGAATGCGCTCCGCTCACTCCTCAGCGCCTTGAACGCCGACTCCAGACCTCACTTTACCAAACAGACATAAGGCTCCTGTTGTGTCCATGTGCAAAGTGTGGGCTTTTTAAAAAAAACTTGTTAAAACAAGATTTCAGTCTGGTAATGCATTCACTTTTGCAGCTTATTTTCTCATTTTAAACTCTGTGTAAAACTGAGGTGAGGTCCACAAACTGGACACTTTTCACCTGCACAGACAATTGTCTTTATAAAGCTTTCAGACAAGCAGAAAAGCATCATGGTGTGTAGTCTCTGTAATAACGAATCACAGCTTGGTGGTTTTATTACTGCAGATGGCATCAACGGGGTTCAGGGAGAATGTGTTGCCTAATTTTGCTGCGGTAGGTACAGCGAGTCATTTCTTGGATTGCAAATCTTTGTTCACTGGGAACAAAAACAACATTTTTCAAACAAAACTGCAACACTTTTCAGTTCATTTCAGGACTGCATTATACTAACTGTGGCTAGATAAACGTGTTAAAAAGAGTTGTCAGTTTTGCAATTGTTTGCTGTAGATTTTCAGATGAAGCTGCCGCTGCACTCAACAACAGTCATCATCACTGAAGAAACAAAACTGGTTCTAAAACACGGTGTTTCCAGTCTGTATTACTGTATGTGACAAAATCCACTTATCATTAGCTCTCCATGCAGCCTATTTCCCCCTGGCATTATTATATTATTTTTGACTACTGTAGAATTTCCTTGAAAACATTCCTGGTTTGGGGTTCATTGTCCTCTGCCGAATGAAATAATTGCACTTTCTTTTATTTATCCTTTAATGGCACAGTGTTGTGTTTGAATTTACTCGAAGGCCGGGGCCTTTCTGTGTGGTGTTTGTTTCCTCCCCATGTTTGCGTGGGTTCTGGCTTCCTCCCACAGTCCAAAAACATTCATGTTATGTTAATTAGCAATTCTGAATCAGTCAAAGGTGTGAATTTGAATGGTTATCTGTCTCTGTGTTAGTCCCTCAATAGACTGACGACCTGTCCAGGGAGTATCTCTTGCCCTATGACAGCTGGTATAGGCTCCAGCCAACCATGATCCTGAATTGGATAAGCAGAAAAAAAACAGAAGGATGGATTCTCCTTTATCACTCATGGGAACTAGCAGCTTATGCCTGCATACCGAGACCGTTCAGACTGCACCAAAGTACCAGTGATGGCCGAAGCTCTGAGCAGGACTTATCTGAGGATGTGGGCAGAGGTTTTGTTTTAGATGCCAAGCCAAGAAGATAATGGGTCATGGAAAACTGATTTGTTATGAAATTCTGCACACAATATTTGGATATGATTACTGGTAACAATAAATTTGTGTAGGCAGGTCATTTTGTTTCTTCTCCAGCTGGATTACTGAAGTTTATTTCCTGCGCAGCTGCAACATGAGTACTTTGTGCATGTAATCAGCCACTGATAGGGAATTGCAGCTCGTTTACTCAATATCAGGCAACGCGTGTTGCATCCTGTTTCCTCTGTTATTTCAAAAGTTTCCAAAAATCTGAACAGGAAATTGCCTAATAATTTTGCTGTCCGATTCTCTCACTTGTCTGGTGGAGGCTGGCTCCACTGTACAGTCCTGTATGTTAATAAAAGTGATCAAATGGAGTCTTAATAAGGGAAGCAACGGTGTAAAGGTTTTTTCATATATAATTAAAATACCAGTAGATACGCACATGGCTCTTTTCCATGAGCGTGGATGCCACGATTTATTCCGATTCCTGTAAACCATCTGGTTCGTCTTACAAGCTGCTGAAATTTAAATGGCTGTAAAAGCTGTTTCCATTTTATAGGATAATCAGCTGTGCTGTTGATGTCCTTTTTTCAGGGGCTATTAGAGCATGAACTCATTGTTGGCTTTATTGTGGAAAATATCTTGCCACTTTGAGGACAGCTGGAGCAAACTGCTTGTCATCATAACTTGGAAAAAAGTCAAAACATTAAATATTACACATTTTCAATAGTTTATGTCGTGTGATTTCGTCTTTTGCAAAGGTTGGTAACTTTTGCAAAAGTCTCTTTAGATGAAGAAAACTCCCTGGTCATCCTGACATTTTGGGGGGCTGGGAACAAGCTCCTTTCATGCCTCTGCTGTACATTAAAGCTGTAAGAGGTAAATCCCCCCTTTGGAAACCGCGTTTGGCTGTGATGTCTGTTTGCCTTTCTGAATATATGAAGGACTCTATTGTAACTGTGCTCCCTCATGGTTTATCTAGGGGGAATTTACAGTGCTCTGTTGCAATCCTGACTTTATACCTGCAGTAATGTACAGAAGGAAAACGGGATTACAGAACACTGACACTGAAACACATTTCTTCGTTTTAGTGCATCAAACAAGATTCGGTTTGGCTCTACAATAGACAGAAACCAAGCCTATATCTTTGTGGCTAAATAGCATTTGAAAGACTTTTCCCAATATTTGGGTGAATCCAGACTTTAAACAGTAGGAGACATTTTCCCATACAAATCATAATCTTCACAGTATTGTCTCCATGTGTGGCTTGTGGTTCGGTTGCTGCAGCGAGGTGCTTGCAACACCGTGTAATCCGTTTCCCCTCTGGGATCAATAAATAAAGATGCATTATCGACCACAAGCTGTCTGTTTCGGATAAACCTCGTCTGAAATGCCGCACTGAATTGAACAAATCTGGTAGCTTGCTGACTTTGAGGCATTCTTTGTGCATTAGTCTGTTCCTGTGCACACAGGCCTCCTTTTTTCTGAGCATCACATTCCTAACATACAGGAGAGCCACACATGCAGGTGCTACTTCATTCCTGAGACATACGAACCTCACATTTCTCCTTAAACACGACAGCCACATGTCCACGACACGCTTATCACTTTCTACCTCATTCTTTGGAGTTATGTCTCATAAACCCACAAGAACATGAGCGTGTCATTCAAGGGATTTGAGGGAGAATGTGGAGGTCACAAAGTCTTTAAAAATAAATAATTCGAGCATGACAATTAGATTTGGTGGAATGAACAACAGGATGTGCCCTTTTTCGAGGATTACAAACATAAATGTTACAAAAAGCAAAGTGCAATGTCTAAAATCAAGAGAGACACGCTTCCACACACATGCAGGCTTATTCTCTGTGTCAGATGTTGATAAAGAGAGAAGGGTCTTTATTTCCAACACCACCCTAAACAAGATCTATTGACTCATTTCTGCTGCGTTTTTCTTAATAGTGACACTGACCTGGTCTCACACCTGGCAGTGCTGTGTAGTCTCAGAGATTTTGTATTTCTCACAGCATGGCTGACATCATTTAAAAGTTGTGATACTTTTGAATGAAAGGATGTGAGATGTGACTTTTTTTTATCTAGCAAGACAGAGAGGGAAATCATGACTTAAAAGGTGGCCAAACCACACTTTATATTTGTGACAATGAGCGATGGATTAGCACTCAACCACCTTCCCAGTGAGCTCCTCCTCCCTCTGACAAGCTCCAGCTGTCTGTCTGGTGATAGTACTCCTTGTTGTGCTAGCAGCAGCATCAGTGAACTCAGTGTCGTGGTAACAGATCTGCACTTTTTTTCAGTCTTTGGTTAGAGTTGCCCTTCAGCTGCAGTAGGATTGGATAGCCAGAGAAAAACAAAGACCAGCTGATATCTAGGTTTTATCAAGGACCGCCACAACATCCCGAGCAGCCTGCTTGTAGGGAAACACAAGACGGGAACAACCAGAGCTAACTGGCTCTCATCAACATCTCATCGTTTCAAAATGAGATTGTAGGAAACTGATCGAGTTGTCTGAAACTAAATATAAATCCACTGCATGTGGGTGGTCTTCATTATATCTAGGAGGCCCAACCACTTGTAGTGTGGAAAAATAATGGAAATTCATGTTTATCTGGGAATTTTTTATACCCCTTTTCCGAATCAAACAGTTTTTAAGTAACTGTCAGAGTCCATAAAAAAGAAAGAGAGAATGTTTCTCTAGGGCCTGAATTTGATCCTTATATGTGACACTTTTTCAAAATGTTTTTTTAAATCTGAAAATCAGAATTCATTTGACTTTTATGTCACTCGCTTAACCGAACAGCCTTGCCAGGAGACTTATGTAGATAGATGTAGTTAAGTGCTCCTTCACATCCTTAAATTTTGGATGAAATCAGTTTCAGCAAAGCCAATCAGATCATGATCCAAAACCTCCTGGCTCTTCCCTCTGCATCCACACATACACCCATCCAGAAGAAGCAGCCATTGCTCCATAAAAAAGCCTTCATTAAAGGGCTGTCTTTCTCTATCCTCGTCCTCTCTGCCATGGCTTCTGCTGCACATCAACTGGAAACCTTCAGTGGCCTGTGTGTTTATGTCTGTACAACAGCATAAAGCAGGAGAAGTTGTCTTGTTGCTCATGTTGGTCAGTTCAGGACTGTGACTGGTTAACACTGGAATCTGACAATGACCACAAATCAACGTGAGCAGCAAAATCTGATCTGAGCATTAAATCAAACCCAAGCACTAAAGCTGGAAATATGACAAACAAACTTTTACAACAATTACCAGTCATGCATATCTGCAGTTGATTTCATATCTTTTGAATTAGCCGTCATTCACTTTAATATTTTTTTGGCTCTAGATTTTTTTTGTTGATGACAAAATTGTTAGCAGCTGTCTTCCTTTCATTTAGAGGAAAATCAGATATTTAATGTTTAAAACTCTGCTGGTGAGAGAGGACTCTCGCTGGGATTGTATGAGCCTTTCTCTGAGTAACAGTGCGACTCATTAAAGCTAAAAGGTGTGTGGAAAAGTGAAGGGTTAAAATGATTTCAAGGCGAGCTCGAGTCAGGGAGAGATGAGTGTTCTGTGAGATGTGTTGTGACTCCAAGCCACAGAGAAGTTGCTGTGTAACAGCAACGCCTTTCATCTCTAAGTGGTTGCATAAGGTTTGAGTATTTGTCATGGGATCATTGTGCTGAGAGAAGATTTTGTGCACATATATAATATGTGTCTGATCTGGTGAGGTTCCTGTCATAGCATGTGAAAAGATTTGAGTGGTTTGATTAGATTCTAAAGTCCTGGATCAGATGTGACAGCTCATTTCAAACCGTCGCAGACTAACTGACAGCTGATTAACTTTGACTGGCATCATTCAGACTGTATCCATCATCACCAAATTTTTGTGACTCCTAAGAAAATAAAAAGAACCATTTCAAGGTGCATCCACCCACCCACAATGTATTTTGTCAGTGTGAGAGTGTTCCAGTGTTTGCTGTTATTTGTCTAGCTGTGGGTGATGGAAGTGCCCTGACCCCATTATATTATAGAAGAGGTGTGAAAGTTGGCTTTAAGGGGATTTTTACATAATTATGAGAGTCTGTGTGTAAATGTGTGATTTATTAAACAGATGGCATCAGTTTAAGAAAAAAAGAAGCACAAAGCGTTACTTGGAGTGTTTCATTAACTTTTGCAGAGATCTGTGGTTTAATTTCATCAGTTTTTATTCAGATGGACTCCTATTTGCATATTTTGATTTCCATCCATCAGTCCATTTTCTTCCGCTTATCCAGTTCAGGGTCACAGGGGATAGAGAGGGCTGGAGTCTATCCTAGCTGCCGCAGGGTGACAGGCGGGGTTCATCGTGGACAGGTCACCTGCTTGTCACATGGCTAAGACAGAGAGACAGACAATCATTCACTCACCCACACTATGGCAAATTCATAATCACCAATTAACCTAACCCCATGCATATCATTGGACTGTGGGAGGAAGCCGGAGCAGCCGAACAAACCAATACAGACACAAGGAGAAGATGCAGACTCCACACAGAAAGGCCAGATGGTGGATTTGACCCAAGGAATTTCTTGCTGTGAGGCAACGGTGCTAACCACGGCGCCGCCATGCTGCCCCCATATTAAAATATCAAAATCTCCATGACATGACATGGATATTTGGATTCAAGCAGCAAATTCACTTAGGAGAAAAGACTATATTATTGTACTGTGTGCTTTCCTGATCGTATAAAATAAACTGCCACTAATAAATAGTTTTAACTTTGAAATACAGATTATACATTTGGTATGAAAACCAGCTATGGCCCCCTAACCATATTTCATCCTCTAATCTCGTACACACCAGAAACAATCACTGCGGACATGGACACGCTACCCACATGTGCACTCAAGTGATTTAGTAAAGCATTGCTCTATTTTGGGTCCAGTATGGCGAGGGCTTTTCTCTAATAAGAAGACTAGTTGCACAGATACATGTACGGTTGCCTTTATTTTCATTTTCAGCCTGTGGAATTTGTTACTCTCTTACTGATTATTATGAGTCCTGTGTCTTAAAACACAATTATGAGGAAGAAGTCACATGTCTTGTTATTTTTTGGTCTTTTTTTATTTCTTTTGCCACAGACATATTGCCACAATCATGCAATGCAACTAGCAACAGTAGTCCTCCATCTGCTCTGGAGATCTGCTGCAAGCATGCACCAACCAAAGCCTGTAGCAAGTGGAGCATATGTCTAATAGTTAGTTAACTTGTTTAAGATGGTGAAGTTGGAGTCACCCATGGACGAGTAGCTGGTTATTGATTTGTTACTTGTAAGTCAAGTTATAAGTTATGAAAGGATGGATGCAGTCCCTTTTTTCCCCCCCTTTCCAAACACACCACAAGGACATGTGCTGATTATCCCAGCTCCCATCCCAGATACAGTGGGTTCATTTATGCCTGCTCCACTGGTGGCATCACTGTTATGCACCAAAGCTCTGCACCATGAATACCAGCACTGCACACAGAACCTCCACATCAGCACTGGTGTAGGAGAAGAAGCCAAAATCCAGAACAAAGAAATCAGAATTCTTCAGTTTTTCCATGAAACTATTGAAACATTTCCCTGAATATAATCTGTGTCAGGTTGATATATCATTGAAATGGCAGAAAAATCTGACACAATCATACAGCTGCCTTGCAAGTATGGCTTGCGCCAGCGATGTGACATTGTTATCCAGGCCATAATTTTGTGGAAGATGCCAACATTTCTCATGAGTTTGAAGTCACTCTTAAAGACACTTTCTTCTATTCAGAGGCAGACTCATTCTCTGTCTTGCAGAGATAGCAGTGTTTGGATAGAGCATTGCTCATTTGGACAGAAAGCAGACATGCAAACACAAGCTTCTCTGTAAACACACAGAAAAGATACACACACATCAAACACACACGTGAAATCCTAAACTGGAAATATAATATAAAGTCTGTCACTTTATTACATTTAAACCCAGTTGTTTAGAAGCACTGTGAGCAAACAGTATCTTGTGAAATTAATAACATTTGCTTTCATTTTCATTTTCTTCCTAATTCCCTCCCTTTTTCTTAAGAAAAGGGAGTTCACCTGACTAAACCCAGTACTATTCCTCAGTGACTCAGTCATGTGGCACCACTGTAGTTCATTTATACACCTTGAAGTTATTACTGTGAATGCTAGCTAGCTGGAGGACTCGTACTGTATCTCCTGAGCCTTCCTCTGCTCTCATTCTCGTGCCCTGTTCCAGTACAGATGGTGCTCAGACTGAGCCAAAGCAGATTAGTCTGAGAAGAGTCACACCCTGACCAGAATTAGTCACAAGGTTCTCGCAGCTGACATCTTTTTTTGCTCTGGGATGTTTTAAATTTTCACTGCTCTACTTTCCTTATTCACAGATATGAATATTCCTTTGACACGATCAGCTGCCGGCTTACAAATGTGGCACTGGGATCATGCATGACCCAGTACAATCACAGGGTCCTGCTGCATCAT
Source organism: Aulonocara stuartgranti (assembly GCF_965226115.1). Lineage (NCBI taxonomy): Eukaryota > Metazoa > Chordata > Actinopteri > Cichliformes > Cichlidae > Aulonocara > Aulonocara stuartgranti. The sequence goes on from NC_138960.1 coordinate 17,266,706, forward strand.
GAGAACTAGAGCTAACACAGCGAGTGTAGTCACATTTCCATGGTGATCTGTCCAGCTGTCTGACCTAGTGGAGGAACATCTGCAGTGAAGTCACTCTCGGGCAAAAGACGCAGCGAGTGACAGGCAGCTCTGTGGGAATTTTGGCAGAAGTTCTTTGGCGAAGTTTAACCGCTGACAACAGAGAGAAGATATAGAGCAATGTTCACGTCTGGAGATGAAGCAGCCAACAATCCAGTCACTGATTTTCTGATTCCAAGGATCTTTTTGGAATAAGAAATTGGTCAAAGAATACTTGGAAAATATTTCTCAGTGCTTGTTTAAGCTTTCTTGAATTAAAATGTATCAGCTTAAAAATTACAGCTTCCCGAGTTAAAGTCCTCTTAACACGCTGTACACGCTGACATTGTTTAGTGAGTTGGGATGCACCAAACAATCTTACATTACAATGCAATCAGATTACTTAGATGCCTTTTGGCTTTGCTGGTGTAGGAATCTAGTAATGATAAAACTACAATGACATCATAGACTGTATATGAAAGATGGACATGGGGTGATATTTTGTTAGTCTTCTGGTTGCCTAATGACAACTCCAGTGTGCAATAATGACAAAGCAGGTTACATTTTAGGGCATGGCTTGGGATTTACATGTCACTATTGTATGAGAAATCGGCTAAGTTTTCCAATCTTCGACTCACACAAAGTCAAGAAAATCTGAAATGGCATATTTTGACTTTGTGTGAAGATAAAGATCTTTGAGGAAATGGTGGAAAAAAGAGGAGACCAACTTTTGTATCCCATTTCAGTAAAAGTAACTCTAACCTGGTAGTGAAATTACAGAGCTTGGCTGCAGTGGGCATTACACAGGAGAGTGGTGTGGGTTCCTCTTCGCTGTTATTTTTTAATTGCCACAGTCTGTAGCAGTTTCAATCCAATTAATGAAGGAGGGGGAAGAAGTGTGCCTGGCCTCCAGCGGGGAGATTTACTGGCCACACACGGGCACGCACACATCATGCTTGTGGAAGACTTGATGCTTGCACTCGCTGTCTCGGCCTCTCTTTCTCTTTCCCCCCTCTTTTGTCTTTGCCGCTCCTCTGCACACAGACGTACACACGCCACACGGTACGTCTAATTTACAGGAGCTGCCACTGCACAGCATGTGTGTATTAGTTTTGCTTAATGCCTTCCAGATGCCCAAGCTCTATATCCCGTTGCCCATACGTACTGAAAGAACAGACGATTGTTCCTAGGGTCTTCCTGCTAAAGAGAACCAGGTGTGGGGGAGACGGCCTGCACATTTGTGACAAAGGGAGAGCGTTGTGAGCGTTTGCTAAATAGGTTTTCATGTTATTCGGTGGGGAGGGGGGTTAGTCACCACACACATTGTGGCAGAGTCCTGCATGCATGAATACTGTGCAGCTATGATAATGATGGTTTGGATGGAAGCTCCTTCTCAAACTTTATCGGTTATGTCTGACAAACTCCAAAATGTTTCAAGACAAACGTTAGAAGGCTTGAAACAGACGACTTTTCTGTACATCAATTATTATTTTTATACATTTATCTTTTCAGTGGTCTCGGCAGCCGAAAGATGACACTCGATGAGTGTAGCACACCTACACTCTCTGTCCACAGCTGTGGAATGCTTGGATTTCTAGAGCAACATTTCTCTCTGACCCCAGTGGATTAACCCACTAGGGGGCCCAGAAGTAAATATGAGCTGTAGACTGCCACTAGCCTCCTGCCCTCTATGGACTGTGTACTCAATCACCTTCAAGCACCCATCAAAACACAAAGCACACCAAATAACACATGGCAGCTTGATTATTTTGTCAAGGACTAGGTGCCAGAAGCTGGAGTGTGTCATCTCTTATTATTTCCAGTGATGTTTGTGAGTGTTTTTGATCAGCGTTTGCATACAAATGTTTAGAGAATGAATTTCAGTGTTGCGAGCTTTTGTGTGTGTTTGTATATAAACACAGTTATTTGCTCACAGATCTCTCTTTACCTATATATGAAGTAATTAGACGCAGGTAGTGTTTCCGTGTTTGTCCTGGACTGAATTTCCTGACATCAGTTTGTGTTAATTCTTGTTTTGTTTTGGGGTTGTTGTTTTTTTGGATGAGTATTATATTTTTTCCCTCCTCTAACAAGATTCTTCCTCCTTTCTGCCCGTCTATTGCAGACCGCGGTCCTCGAGGAGCTTTGGACCTGACAGAGTTAATTGGCATTCCCCTCCCTCCCTCCGTCTCCTTCGTCACAGGCTTCGAGGGTTACCCCGCTTACAGCTTCGGCCCGGAGGCCAACGTGGGGCGGCTTACAAAGTCATTCATCCCCGATCCGTTCTATCACGACTTTGCCATCACAGTCACAGCCAAACCGACCACCCGGCAAGGCGGCGTGCTGTTCGCCATCACCGATGCATATCAGAAAGTGAGGACACTGTTCACCACGTCTCTTCTTTGTTTTTTGCTCCCTTCCAGGAAAATATTAAAGCTTTTCTACATGTTTTATGTTCTTCAGATTGTACAATTAGGTGTGGCTTTGTCTGAAGTGGAGGATGGCTCCCAGAGAGTCGTACTGTACTACACCGACGCAGAAACAAGAGGCCGCACCCAGGAAGCTGCTTCATTCAAAATCGGTGACCTGACAGGAAGATGGGCGAGGTTTACACTCACTGTGCAGGGCTCAGAGGTGATTAAAGCTATGTTAAAGTGGGATTTGGCAACTTGATTTGTAACATAACCTCGCCTTTCTTTCTTTGTGGACAAGCTATTTGAAACTGAGCTGTGTGACTGTTGTGCATCTGCGCTTCATTGCACTTTGTGGATAAATCCAATTCCTTTCTGCACATACACTATATATAAGGTAGATATACCTTCAAGGTCTGAGTCACAAGCATCTTAAACCTGCATTATTTCTTATGGCCAGCAGGGGGTGACTCATGTTTCTAAAACAAAGTCTGAGATATAAAAGTTTATGGAAAAATGATCAATCAGCATCTTTATCTGTGACCTCAGGAAACACTTTCCAGAGTTTGTGGTCTCAATCTATAGTTTAAAGTCCTGTTTTGTGTGTGATGCTCAAAAGAATGGATAAAGCGTGATATTCTTTAGGTCAGCCTACCTTGTGATTGGCAAGTTGCTACTGTATTGTCATATTTGGTTTTAAAACACCAACATGGCAACAGGCTGCTAAATAGTTTTCTCGTTTTCAGACCTTACATATGAGTATTATGTCACAAAATTCAGACATACACTTACTGTGTGCCTAAATGCAAGGAATAAAGATGTTTGCACAGATCATCTGTTCCATACAATTACATTTTCCTTTTTTTTCATATGGTTTTAAAGCTCAAGCATGTGCACTTGTCCCAACACGTAGGTGCGCCTCTACATGGACTGTGAGGAATACCACCGGGTTGCCTTCATCAGGAGTGCTCAGCCTCTGACCTTCGAGTCCAGCTCAGGGATCTTTGTAGGGAACGCCGGGGGTACGGGCCTGCAGAGGTTTGTGGTAAGTGTCGATGTGTGCGTGTTTGTGTCCCTTCTAGCCACGTGAGCGCTTCGGTACTTCCTACACTGTCTTTTGTCAGCTCTGTACAACAGCTGCATTTCTGCTGTGCTTATTCCTCATCCCAAGCGTCAGTGGGTTTGGATCAATGACTTTGAAATGAATATTGAATCCACAGCTAGTTGCAGAAACAAATGTGGTGTTTGGACAGTTGCCGACTTTACATCTGAGAATGAACACAATAGTCTTCGTTGGCAGCTTTACGACTGCCACGGGAGGCGAGGAATGAATGACCAAGTGTACTCATGAGCACTTCTTTGTCCTATGAGAGCTCCTAAATGACAGGCTGCTTACTTACATATGTGCACCAGGGCTAGTAGTCTCATTTTTGAATGATTTAAACTGAGTGCACCTGTGATTACGGCTGCCAATTCTTTCCCTATAAAGATGAGAAATCAAAAAATAGTAAATATTAAAGGGTAGAGGCTAAAATCCCTCACGATAGTTAAAAATATCCCTGTGCATTTATAGCAAGTACGTGTTATCGAGAAGTGCTGAGAAATCAAATCCATGTGCAACGCTGGCCTGTGCAAGCAGTGCTCTATAAAAGAAAATAAACCAGTAAAAGCTTCAGCACTTTCGTCCCCATTATCTATGATTTGTTGTTTTGTAATTCTGCTTTGTTCATCACATTGCGACTGCAGATATGATGAAGAAAATAGCTTTTTTTTTTTTGCATATCTATGGGGGAAATAGTTTGTATTAGTGTGGGTCAGAAAATATCTGTTATGTCATCAAGATATCTATCTAAAACATCTTCAGTGAACTGTCAGAATATTACATTTTAATAAGAAGAGACCTAAGTTCATTGTAGAAAACATGCCAACAGTACTTTTCCCGAATAAATCAACCCACGACCGGTGGCTGAACTAGAAAAGCACACGACCTGTGACTTTAAAAACAAAATATAGTCCTCTTCTTTGCCACTTTTTAACCTTTTGTTCTCGTGAATTCTTTTTTTATCCAAGTTCATGAGACGAACAGACTACAAGATGTTCCATTTCCACAATAGTGGAAAGAAATCCTTATCACAAAGCAGCTTTTGGGTTTTTGTTTTTTTGGGGGGGCTCTCTGTCATTAAGATTTTATTTGTGAAACGTGAGGAGAGTTTCAAAGAAATATAATGAGCCAGGGAGGCAGAGTGTGTTTATTCAGGAATTTTTTTGGTCTCTGAGGGGAGTTCATTTCACCGCTGAAACAATCTGTTAGGTTTCTCCTACTTATTGTGGTTTAAAACCAACGCTGACGTACGTACATAGATCACCAGGAGCTACAGTTTCATTTTAGATGTAAAGCAACCTCGCTCTAGCATCATTTCAAATCTTGTATATCTTGGTCTGTGTTTAATTTATGAATAATGATTTCCAGCAACCCTTTCAGGCTGTCTAAAGTACATAAAGTGATGTATTTAATAGAGGAGGACTTATAGTGGTGTTATTGTAGCTTTAAGGGCAATGCAGGGTTATAGACCATTAGAAATGTGAGGCTTCTTTCCCCTGCAATTCAATTTCAGTGTCATTTTAATTGAGACTAAATTACTGCTGTTTTATCCCATGAGTCATAGCTGCTGGCATCCTGCCAAAGCCTTGTGGAAACAAAATATTTTTTGTAATATCCTGACTAAAAATGCCAGTGTAGCTGCATTACAACAACTTTTAGAAAGAGCAAAAAGTTCCTCTGCTTTCAGTGTTTCTTGTGCCACAATTCCATTGTACGTACAATTTCTATTCTATTCTGTTCTATTATTTTACCCAACTTAAGGCCACATACTGTACATCTACACTGTTTAATATCAGCCTACTGGTTGCTAGCAAATTATAGTTACCCACATTTGAAGCCATTTCACTTTGTGATGTAGGACCATGATTAAAATATTGACAAAAGTCTTTCACATTGGCTGTATTCGAGGTTTCATGGAAGTGGAGAATTTGTTTTAAACATTTGCTCTCTGATTGAACTGTTGGATTGTTTGGGGAAGATGCGAGTAACTTTGCAACAATCAAAAAATGGCAAATTCACTGTAGCAGCTGCTTCTTAGGCTAAAACTCAATCGATTACAAAACACAGAAGTCTGAAATTAAGGCTTCTTTTAACCTTGAATATAATGCACAAATAACGCACAAATTTCCCCACTGTGCGATCAATCTTATCTTATCTTATCAGGATACTAAGGCTAAGACCTGCTAGCCAATCAGAACTTTGGCTAGCTACAAACTTTGTTGTTACCGTCATTGTTATTGCCCTGCTTGATGAACAGTCTGTGCCATGTGGGTTTTTGTTGTTGATATTTCTCAACTCTTTATTGCTGACTGTACAGCTCTCTGCAGGTACTCAGGCAACCTGTCTAAAAGCGCCTGATGTCAGATGGGGGCAGTATTGGAAATACAGAATGTGGTGCAACCATCTGTGAACTACTCTTGCTTTTGTTGTTGTGGTTCAATTAGCCAGCTGTGGATTGAAGTTGTAACATCCAAAAAAAAGCTTAATTAACAGTGTTAAAAAGATGAAAAGTTTTTATTACAGCCACTGTCCATACTTTTCTTTTTTTCTGTTGTTGAGGTTTTTTCACTCTTTTCCTGTGTCAGGTGAACTTTCCTAACACTGCATTGCCTGTCTGGGCTCAACCAATCGGCATTAAATGAACGCAAAGCGTCATCCATGTCGAGCACTGTGCAGTTGGGATTTTGGTGCAATGCACAGGAGCATGTTTGTGGTGGTTAAAACCCCTCTACATAGCCTCTCCATAAGCAAATACCTCAGCAAACGTACACGACTGCTGTAGCATAAATTAAGCATGAATAAATTAAGTCCTATGTAGCGTGTATAAAGCTGGATGATATCACCACTTGGGGCTCAGAGTTGTTCTTTCTCTTGCCAATAAACTCTTTCACTCCTTTCTTGGCTCTCTTCGTGCATCCTCTCCTCCCTCTTTCCTCATCTCTCAGAAAAAGAGGAGCAGAAGTAACTGTCTGTTTCCAGCTGTTCAACTTTCAAACTGATCCTCCTCCAAAACGATGCAGCAGCGGCTCTTTGCAGCACTGCACTACTCCACAGCGTTACATGAACACACAAAAACAAATAAATATCTTCGTCCTTGCTGAACCAGTTACTCATATGTTAAACTGGCTTCACTGAACCACAGGCCATGTAGGGCGCAACATAAAATGTGTGTTGGCCTTTAACACAGTAGTGCAAAGTGACCTTTTGCATGTCTTCTCACATGCTTTGGCCTGTGGCAGCCATAGTGTCCAGGGACTGCCAGTAACTGCAGGCACACAACAGTTTCTCATCTCTGGCATCTGAAAAGTCCAGTGTCTGTCTGTGAGCAATAACCAGACTTCAAAATATATATAAACAGCCCCGATGGCGCATGTCATGCAGCATGCGTGGCTATATAAACTAGAAGCTGATATGTTGCAAAATACTTCAGCTACTGTGAAGTTTTGAAGATACATCAGTAACAGTTTAACAAAAGAAGTCAAACAGACAATGTTTGCACTTTCTCATAGATGAGGAAGCATTAAGTGCAATGCCAACAGCTGCATGAAGTTATTTATCTCCATAGCAACTGATCAGACTTTTTCCACTGTGATTCACTCACAGATGCACTTCTATATTAATTTACAGTCAATAGACAGGGTATATTTATTTCTATTCACTTATAATTAAATATAAGAAGTCATCTTGTGATAAAGCGTAATAACAAAACAAAAAAGCAGAAATACAGGTTTTAATGTTTGTATAACTAAGCAGCCAAGTGCACAACCACACTCCTGTTTATACAAACTTTTGTTGTAATCATCTGACTTTTGTGAATTTACTGTAGAAACCAGTTGAAGCTTGACCTCCTTTCCATCGGTCATTTTCAATGCACCCGACCTCATTTACTAACATCTTCAGCTCACTTTTAGACTGATTTTGTTTACATTTTTAAGAAATGAAGTTGCTAGTACTGCTTTGTTTTGCAGTGTACCATTAGCGATACTGACAGCTCTCGTGTGTGAAGGCTCTCTGGTGTGTTTTCTTGAATTTGTGCCGGGAATAATGTCTGTTTACTGTTGTCTGTTTTGTTTCAAGGGTGACTTATGACAGAAATTTAACACTAGCTGACTATAAAGGTTTGAGCAGCACATGTTTATCCCAGACCTACAAACGTTCAGATGAGTCTGAGGTGACACCTGTGATGCTTAGTTGCTAGACCTGGATTTAAAGGAATGAAAGGCTAGGGCAATTAGTCAATATATTAAGCAGACAGTATAAATGGTGCAGCTTTGCAGCATTTTTGGTTGGTTGGTTGGTTGGTTGGTTGATTTGTTGGTGCACTGGTACTTAGGTTGGTTTTTTCACTGGTTCATTTGTTTGTTTGTGGGTTTGTTGGTTGGTAGGTAAAGCTTGTTTTTTACACCATAATTATATGCTCTGCTACAAACAACTAACTGGTGCTCACCTGTTCGATGTGCTGTGTGTTCAGTTGTCGCTGCTACAGACAGCCGTGCGTGGTGGCGAGCATTTGAAAACTGCAACCAGAAACTTGCCGAGAAATTCTCCAACTGCTTTCCTGTGTTTAAATTCACGTAATCAAAAAAGTTTTTTACAAACTAACCGACTAAATCATTCATCCATGTGGCTGTGGCTTTAATGTAGGGGCAAATCCACATGTTGTAGTCGTTTAAAGGAGGCGGAAAAGGTTGCGTGGCACATTCTTTGTTTGTTTCAGATGTGTTGTTTACTGCACCAAGCAGATGTCTCTGATTTGGTTCACTATCCCCAGCTCCAATCCACCCTTCCTTCTCCTTCCTCTCTGCTTCTCCCTATATCACTATTTCTCACTCCTTTGCCGCCATTAAATTTCATAGGCTGTCCTTCATTCCATTAAAAACAGCTGTTTGTCATCTGGCCTGATCCCAGTATCAACAAACTTGGCTGAAATTGCCTTTAGCAAGTATTTACAGATGCAATAAGAAGACAGGACCACTGACTCTGATTTAAATGACCTTTTGTTATACTATGAGTGCACTGGTCCTTGACCGAGAACTAAATAAACCCACCTTTAACCACCTTTGATATGCTCCTTACATTGGTAGATAATGGCTTAGGATATTTGGCTTACTGTGTGATAACTTGTCAGAATTATGACATGTTTATCATCAGCTGCAATCACTGAACATGTGTGCGCCTTTATATTGTTCTCTAATTTCTGTTTGATTGATTGATTGGTAATTTATTTCAACATGTGAACAATATACAAGTACATTTAGAAAAGAAATGAGAGAAAAAAAATATACTATACAAATTACATACAAAAAAACATTCTGATTAATTTACATGTTGAAAGGGAGTGGCAAGAAGTATACACTTATTTAATCCCACCCCTGTCCCATAAATTATCAGTGAATATTTAGTCAGCTTCCTTACTGATATAATTTGTAATAAAAATAGTGAACAGATTTCTGATATACTATATACTATAATATCACATCATGAATTTTTTGTTTGTTTGTTTTTAAATAGAGACATTCACTTAATTTAAATATTTTCCTTTTCTTTATAGATCGAGAAGATCATATTTTTATAACTCTTTTTGAACAGTTTTATGTTTGGACATTGCTTTAATTCCATATTCAGTTTGTTCCATAGTTTCACTCCTTGAACAGAAACACAAAAGCCTTTTCTTGTAGTACGTACCTTCATTGTTTTGAAGTTACAAAAACCCCTTAAATTATAACTTCCTTCTTTCAAAAAAAACATACTCTGAATATTACCTGGCAGTTCTTTATTTTTTGCTTTGAATAGAATTTGTGCTGTTTGGAATTTCACTATATCGTCAATTTTCAATATTTCAGACTGCAAAAATAGTGAGTTTGTATGTTCCCTATAACCTGCATTGTGGATGATTCGAATTGCTTTCTTTTGAAGAGTAAAAAGTGAATGTAATGTGGTTTTATAGTTATTGCCCCAGACCTCTGCACAATAGCTTAAGTATGGTGAAACCAGTGAACAGTAGAGAATATGAAGTGATGTTCTGTCGAATACCTGTTTTGCCTTGTTTAGTACTGCAATGCTTCGTGATACTTTGGAATGAATATATCTTACGTGAGCTCTCCAGTTAAGTTTTTCATCTATTATTACCCCCAGAAATTTATTTTCACTGACTCTTTCAATATCAACACCATTTATTTGAATCTTTGCATTTGTATTTAAACTACTATTTCCAAATAACATAAGTTTAGATTTATTCAAATTTAATGATAATTTGTTTTTATCAAGCCAGAACTTCACTTTACTTATTTCATTAGTCATATCCTCCAATAAATTCTGCAGATCATCACCAGAGCAAAAAATGTTTGTATCGTCAGCAAAGAGAACCATTTTTAATACTTTGGACACTTTACAGATGTCGTTAATGTACAAGTTGAAGAATTTTGGACCCAAAACTGACCCTTGTTCATTCTAAAACTGCATTCCTTCCTTTATGAGTATTTACAAGTATTTACAGCAGACCTCACAAATGACACAATCTGCATAAAGCGTAATTTATCATCGTTTCCTAACAGCAGAAGAAAGCATGACACGTATCCTTCCCATGATAAAACAAAGACCGTTTGAGTTTCTGCCAGCATAAAACAACTACATGTGCTGACAGCTCTACAGTCCAGCGAGGGGCTTGGAGGGCATAAACATGTCACACATTACCTCCAAGGTTCTGCAAGGATACCTTGCTGTCAGAGCGCCCCTTTACAAAATAAGAAACCAGGTGCAGCTATCTCTGTGTAAGTGTAAAACCATCCATTAAATAGTCATAACCTGCATTTTAAAATGATATAAAATGACAAAATTGGTCACCAAAAATTTCTTTCTAACCAAATTTAGTTCGGATTGGGAATGGGACCCTTCTCTAGAGGTTACCTTTCAGAGTCATCCCACATATTGGCTCAAGGTTACAGACAAGTATGGACTGTATACGAGAGACTTACCAAAATTCAATATTCATGAACTTCCAAAAAGAAACAGCCTTTTTTAGAATGAAAGGTTTAAATGTGCTGCATTATTTCACAACCTTCCAGTTTCCCTCTGTCGGCCTCCAGAGTATCCTGGGACACCATCCAAGACTGTGGATGAGCTCACATACAGCAAAAGAAAAAAGTTGCCCAGTTAAAATAGCTCAGCTAATAACGCTGTTACATGTCTCTTCATGGGGCAGGTTCAATTCAGTTCAATTCAGTTCAATTCTCATCAAAATAACAATTTAGTTGCCTAAATGTGCTCAAGATCAATATATTATCATTAGTTGGGTAATAATTTAAGACATACGACAGCATTAGCTACACATGCTTATACTTCACAGGGCCACAGGGGTAGAGACTGGCTAGTCTTGGGGGAGTCATTCCCTACCTTGTTTCCACAGGCCTTTTAAATGTAAATCCATCATATAACACTTTCTGTGTTCTCCCTTTGTCTACATGGTTTCTCTCTGGGCACTCAAACTTCCTTCCTGGTGGAGCAATGGTTATCTGTCCCTCAGTGATAGCCCTGTCCAGGGTGTACCCTGCTTCTCGTCCTATCACAGCTGGGATAGTCTCCAGCCCTCTCCTCCTCCTTGATTAAGACAAAGAAAATTGATGAGAGGATTATATAATTGTATAAATACAGAAAGGATTTGACATAGCTTAATCTTCTGTGTTAATTTGCCACAAGTAAATATTAAAATTATGGGCTGGTGCTTTAAGGTTGATGGGAAAATTGTCTTTGGAGCAGATACAGAAATGCACCTGTTTCCTAGCCAGATGTTTGCAGCAGTGTTGAATGTGTGTGTTAATGTGTTCAGTGTATATGCAGTAAATTATGCGTGCTAATGAGTGAAGGAGAGACAGATAAACTGTTATGCAGACAGACCAAATTAGTGTGTGTGTGCGCGTGCGTGCAAAATGTCCTCGGAGCTTCTATAAAATTTAATGACAGAATGAATTAAATTAGCGTGCAATATAACACGAACTCTCCTCTCCAGGGCTCCATCCAGCAGCTGCTGTTGAAGGCAGATCCCACGGCCCCAGATGACCAGTGTGAGGAGGACGATCCTTATGTGAGTCTGCATGAAAACACTCGAAACTGAGAAAAGTTCAGCTCCTCAAACGTCTCTAAAACACTGCAAACTTGGAACTATGGCTCCCTCTGCTGGTAGACATACAGTACTGCATAAAATTCAATTCTGACGCCCGCATACATCATTTACATTTAAACATTTAAAAGCATAAACCATCATGAATCCATTCCACCTGCTTTGGTGCAAATGAAAGTGACAGCGGGTCAAAGCAGCTAGATTTTATCATCTTGGCCTACTGTCACACTATATATTTTTGACTGACAAAAAGTCATTTCACACATTTTTTTTAATCATTTAGAGATAAAACTTTAAATATGAAAATGTTCAAAATGTCATAAATGTACCTGTTTTGTAACTACAGTGGCGTTACAACATACAGGATTGGTGTAATCATAAATACAAAGTCCAGCTTAATATGTGCTTGAAATTATTTAATTTGCTTGTAATTCCTCTTAAATCTTGGTGAGCTGCCCAGTTTTTCTTCTATTTGCTTGCCTTTAAAATCTTTAAAGAGCACTACATTTAAAGTAAATGTCTTAAATTACACGCATTATCAAGCCCACTACCGGCTATGGAGATAAATTTTCCTCAATAATATTGTCCTTTCTTGTGTTAGCAAGGTAACAAAATATACTGAGAAGGAATATGTAATCTTGTGAAACAGAGGTTATTTTTAGGAAAAGCAAAAAGCAAAAGTCATGACCTTTACAGGGTGCTGTAATATACAACATAAACAAGCTCTCTCTCTCTCTCTCTCTCTCTCTCTCTCACTCTCACACACACTCTCACACACACACACACACTGACATTCCTGACCGAGCCACAGTCAGTCTGTCCTGATAATGTTGTTTAGAACATTAATCATTTCTGATATCCAGTGTTTGTTTGTTTGTTTGTTTGTTTGTTTGTTTAAATTAAAGATAAGTTTCAGTGAAAAACATCAGTAACATGTGAGTAACCGTGGGAACCAAACTCTGGAATAAGGCTGTTTTGCTTATGTGTACATTTGGCCTCTTTCCTCATTTAATTTTCACTTCCTGCAGCTAAAAACTCAGATGGAATTTTGGTCTGCTGAACTTTTCCAACTTTCTCTGTGTTTTGTCTTCTAATTCCTTTTATCCTGCTCTCCTTTTCAACTCCAGGCCTCTGGCTACGGGAGCGGTGACAATGAAAACTTGGAGGGTAAAGATGAAGTGAAGAAGATTGTGGAGGAGAGAGAGTTCACCATGGTGTGTGCACTGTTGTTTTGTTTTTACCCCATTTATTTGCGCAAGCGAGTCACAAATGAAAAAGCTTCTGTCCTCTCAGTACCTGTGGAGACACCAAAATGATGATAATTGCTGCCAGCTCTGTGCAATCTGTAATGAATTTATGCAAATAATATCACATTACTATGCTTAAGGAAATGGCTTCTAAAAAAGCCCACTAAAAAAGAAAAGAAGATGGCCAATGTGTCATTGTATAGATAAGTTATGTTCCCATAGTGATTTAAAATAAACCTGTTGATTAAAACTTTAAAAACGTAACTTAATATTAAGACTCAGTCCACAAATCAATTTTTAGTTGATTTTTTTAGTCATTTTCTGGGAACTTTAAGCTACAGAGTCAAAGACACTTGAGTTTTTGGTGATTGTCTTCCAAGAAACTAGCTAAGAAACCATCTAAAAGTGCAGATAAGAGAGATTTCAATCACACAGATCACCATCTGTGGTCCAAGTATGACTTCACTGATGTACATGTATTTCAGTCCCTTTTGTATGAACACACAATCCAGATGTGTGCGACCTCTTCTCCAGGCAGTCTGAGCTACTTAATAAGCGTCTCCCTTGGACACTCAAAGGCCTGTCAGACGATGGATTAAAATCAAAAACTCTCTTCAGGAAAGAAAATGATTTACAGCCTTTTTTCCATCTGCAGTCATTTCTATTTATCATTCATGAGCAAGACAGCGGGCTTTTCTAGGCGTGCGGTCATGACATTTTATGATCGCAGCAGATCTTGTAGACGTAATGTTGGAATACTCTAAGAAATGTGTGGAATGAGGCTGTCAGTGTGACACTGTATTAGGATCTGATCTGAGAGCAAACATTTCCTACCATCCGTGGCAAACGCTTCACTTTCTTTCTTTTTCTTGTTTGGTTGTCTGTTCACATATACAGAGACTCTTTGTTGAATTATGAAAGAAAAAAAAAAGAAAGGCTCTTTAATTAATCCACAGCTGCAGCTATAACTAGTGTGCTGTAATATCCAGATTGCAGAATATTATGCATTTAAAAATATAAAAAATATGCAGTTTAGTGCTGAAGGTTGGTCTAAAGATGCACACTGATTTCTTTTTTTGTTTGTTTGTTTGTTTTACCATCGTGGTTATTAGCCAGAGCTGGCCCCCACTTACATTGTGATCCCACCTCCACCCACTGAGATGCCAACAAGCGATGACGAAGATGACAACTTTGAGGAAGCTTCTGGGCAGGAAGTGGAGGTGACCACGGTGCAAGGTAAAATGCATTCATGTAAACGTTTTAATGTGGTCTCAGGAACTCTGTCCTGTGGCAACAAACAGCAGTTATCTGCCACTTAAAATATATATATATTTTCAGGATTAGACCAGTGATATAGCAAAATTATTTCATGCTTCCCTTCGTTTGTGCTGCAATTCATGAGTAAATCGGCTCCTCCTTCGTTGCATTTCCAAGAGTTTCCACCAGATGTTGCTGAAGACACAGTGTAGCTTCCTTTCCTTTGTTCGTATGATCCAATGCTCAACCTTTTCATCTGTGCTTTATTCATCAAATCCACAGCAGTGCCATTTTTAATGTGCTCAAACATGCTTGTTTTTTCCTTTTTCTCTTTATGTTACAGCAAAGTCATTTCAGACAGGTGCTTCAGTTTCCACACCTGACACTGTAAGTCAGAATTATCTTCTGAATTTATATAACATAAATGTGTCTGTTTCAACATATTATGGGTTAAGATCATTACAGTTTTTATATAATTAAGGCAACAGGTCTTTAAAGGTCTGTAAAGGGGATGGTTGGTACTCTGCTGTAACTCTAGACGGGCTGGAAGTGACGTGGTTGATGAGGTTAACATTAAATGTGCTTTAAAGAGAGAGAGAGAGAGAGAAAACGGAAACTGTTTCCTGTAGAGCAAGTTTGTCCCACTTACTACAGCTGATGCTGCCCTATTTTTTTCCTTTTATTTTTTTTAAATTAGTGTGACTGCAGTCTACATAAAAAATAAAAAAAAATCCTAACTCCTTAGTCCCTCCAGGTTTATCCAGGGCAGAAAGGGGAGCCAGGCCCAGCTGGTCCCCCAGGACCTCCAGGCCCTCCAGGACCAGCCTCAGAAGAGGGACAAGGAGGGGAGCCTGGACAACGAGGCCCACAAGGACCACAGGGACCCCCAGGCACACCTGGACTTCCAGGGAAAGATGGACACCCTGTGAGTTTAACCTGCACGTTTGTGCACTGAATTTGAGGCATTCACAAGCTTCTATTTTTAAACAATTCAGACGTCCGTTCACGGAGCACAGGATGTTTTTTTTACTCTGTTGTGTTGTCAGATTTAAACATGATTGATTTGCTTTCTGTTTTTGTCTTTTCTCCAGGGAAGCAAAGGGGAAACTGGTTCACCAGTAAGTAAAATCCTCCTAGTCTTTCAAATATATAGTTTCCTTCATGTGGAAGTTATTATTTAATGTCTCAGAGGGGAAAGCTCATGTGCACTGCCGTGATTGTCATCTCTCTCAGGGAGCAAAAGGATTTCCAGGACTACCCGGAGAGTCTGGTCCTAAGGGAGAAAAGGTAAAAACCTTTAGGGTGGTTACAGAAATTTTAACATGGACTTATAAAATTAAATATATAATTAAAGAAATAAGTAAGTAATCCTTGAAATGTAGAAAATAACACAAACTTTCTTCTGTTTCTCTCAGGGTGATCCTGGTGTTGGACTACCTGGCCCTCCGGGTCCTCCAGGACCTCCAGGGCAGCCCAGCAAGTCCTCCGTGTTCCTGGTCAGTCATTTATTCATTTTGTTCTTAGTTTAAGCAAAATCAGGTGTGCTTGATTCATACAAGGAACTAAAATTAGCTCCAGTTTATTTGTGAAATCCTTGTTTCTGTTCTGTATACCTTCATATACGTGAACTTTTCATGTAGACACTGCCCATATTCTATTTCCAAATGTTGATATGAATTTGTTAGGTTGTATTTTTTCTGGTGTGATGCTAAAGCTAAGTCACATTTGTTGCAGCAGAAATCAGATCTGATGATACGCCCATCGTTTTCATTATGTTCCTCAACATTTTTACACAGCAGTGATATTCATACTGGGGATGAAAATAAATATTTTAAGTTGAAAATAAAATATTTATTTATATATTGTGGAATGAGAAAAAAAAGGCTCATTATGTTATAACCAACCATAACATTTTAGTATAAGTGACTTACCTTTTGACTAAATGAGGGGTCATTGCCTTTGTGTTCATCAGGAGGGTTCTGGATTTGAAGACTTTGACAGTGACACAGAGATTATTAGGGTAAGTGAAGTTGCTTTCTCTGTCTCTGTATACTGACACTATAGTTTACCTGTTTTACAGAGCATTTTTCCCATAACTGTAATGTTTTCTTGTGTTATCAGGGTCCCCCAGGGCCTCCAGGTCCCCCAGGACTGCCAGGGCCCCCAGGATCTCCTTCTGAGGACATCTTTTCTGGACTACCTGGGACTCCTGGGAAAGATGGAAGGGATGGAGCAAAGGGCGAACCTGGACTTCCTGTGAGTTTTACCTTGGTCCATTTTCTGTTAGAGCCCAATCTAAATGCAGCAGCTTAAAAATACTAAATGAACCAATATGTTTTCTACATATTGTAAACTCTAGCAGCTCAAGTATTATAGTTTATACAGGCTCAAGTTTATACAGTATTATGGTTTCTTTGGAAGGACAAGACAAACACTGAAAATGTAATTTCTTTAGTAGATTTCACATCTGCTCTCACATAACAAACTCATTTGTCATTTGCTAATTTATGCTAAAAGTTAAACAGGAGGTATACTCTAACTCTATTAAAACTCTTTCAAAGGACCCACCTGACACACACAATAGAATTAATTAAAATCAAGAGCAGTTTTTATTCAAAACAAAACAAAAACATAATTTTGCATGAAACATTTCTGTGATTAAGGTTTTTTTGAAATGCATCTTTCTTTTAGTCTTTGCCTTCAGAACATTCATTTTTGACCTGGGTTCTGTGTTCAGGTGTCTGAGGAGTGGTTTAGTGGCTCTGGGTCTGATTCAGAGTCAGGGTCTGGTCAGGTACAATGGGCTGAAAAGACAGTATTTCCCCCAATGCCATTTAAAATGTTCATTTACTGCTTTCCTGCCATTGCTTGATGCACAGAATGAACAAAGATTGTATGTGTCTGCAGTTAAGACTTAGTGGTTCCTCTTTTGAAATACATTACATACACTAGTTAAATTGTACAGTACATAAACATATCTGCCACCTCATTTTATAATCATGTGAAAAATGAAGTTTTCCCAGCACGATGGAATTCTATGAAAAATCAAGTACGTCCTTACTACTTTTTATAAGGTTAATGCTAATCAAATGCACCTGATTATTTGATCATCATAAAGTGTGACCACTTCTATAAAAGCAGAAGTTGGTAGTTTGTGGGTCTGGTGCAGTCAGGTGTGTGTTAATACAAGGTCACAATCTTCCCCAGTGTGGATGTCCCAACAATTTCACCACAAGGTCTGACCCAAGCGCCACATTTCAGACTCTACAAGCCTCAGTTAGTATATTAGATGTTAAAGTTTGTGACAGTAAGGTTGAAACAAGTGTGGCTTCTTTGGAAGGGTCACCAAGAGAAAACCTATTCTCTCTAAAAAGAACATGGCTGCACGGCTTAGGTTTGTAAAACTAATCAAGAGTTCTGGAACAATTTCTTTTGGACAGACAAGACCAAAGTAGAGAAGTCTGGTCATAAAGCGCAGCAGGACATTTGATGAAACCCAAATGCAGCATATTAGCAGAAACATCTCATACCAACTATTAAGCACAGTGGTGGAGGGGTAATGATTTGGGTTTGTTTTGCAGCCACAGGACCTGGACACCTTGCAGTCACTGAGTCATGAACTCCTCTATATACTCAAGTATTTATTGAAATTATTTCTCCAATGGCTAAAGCCAGGCTGAAATTGTGTTATACAGCAGGACAATGATCCCAAGCAAAGCAGCAAATCTACAATATAATTATTGAAAAAGAGAAGGATTGGGTTGTTGCAGTGGCCTGGGCTTAGTCCAGACTTCAACCTGATTGAAATTCTGTGGCCAGAACTGAGAGCCTAAACAAACGTCGTTAAATCATGTGATGTACTTTGTTTTTCACGAGACTACATAGAGGCTTGTGAAAATGTTTCATTTTCAAAAGCTTGTATTTGCACCCACACACCAGTAAATGGATCAGGCCTTTCTTTCCATTATCCTCGCAGCTTTTACGGCAGGAGCTAAAGTGATGAACAACAAGCGCTTGAATTTGGTTGCAGCTGTAGCATCTGTTGGTGGAAATGTGTCTTTTTGTTTTTTTTTAATTATAGAAGCTCTTACTAACAGTGTGAATGATGTACTCACAGGCATGGAGTATTCACTGCAAGGCTGCTTTGGTTCATGAAAGTTTTATTCACTTCAGACCAAAGAGGCTCAAGAGCTTTAATATGTTCTCATTTCAAACGGCTCGCTTTTATGAGCTCACACCAAGCAGCCCGCTTTTGTCCAAAAAATCTGAATAAGAGCCACAATTACGCAAACTATGCCAACTCTGTAATACATGTACATGTTATTCTGGTAAATCCAAATTCTTGAGGGGAAAAAAATAATTTTGTTACACTTGCAGGGAGTCAGTGGAAAAGATGGCAATCCTGGGCCTGCTGGGGAGAGAGGAGACAAGGTAAGGCTAATGATCAACATATATTGTATTGTCACTATTTAAGACATGGATCTAAGAAGAAAATCCTCTCACTGGTTTTGGCTCTCATTTGTGTGTTTTCCAATCCTCAACCTTTAGTTTTAGCCCTCTCTGATTTCCCTAGAGAAGGCCTCTAAGTGCTCTGTTAGCAAAAACAATTAGACAAAAACTCTATAACCGCCTAACACAAAGAGCCTCTTAATGAGATGCCCCAATGGACCAATAAAGCCAAAGGGGCTTGAGTGTAAACAAGTCTGTATTGCAATAGCCGCTCTGTTTCCCCATTAAACACGAGCTAACTCTATTTCATTATGTTTTTAACAGGGCGAGCCTGGTGTGAGTGGTCAACCAGGACCAAAGGTAAGATTGTTTTGTTTTTTTGTTTTTGTTATTGTTTTTTAATCCTGTCCTGCTGGAAGGTTTTGCAATCAGACTTGTGATCTGAATGCATGGTGGTGCCGAACACATTTAGCTTTTGCAAGAACAGCTATACAGAATCTCTATAGGCTCCTCTTGTTCATGTGAATCATTTATCTGCTTATTTATTCATTTATTTTTGTGTTATTTTAAATATTAATATTATATATGGATATGACGATGTCTAAGTCAAGACAGGCAAGAGAAAAAAAAGTGGTGGTGGTTTGGATGGGGAGTAGAAATGGGATGATAGAAACAAATAGAAATGCACAATGTATCGCCAACTGCTGCATCTGTAAGAAACAAAGAACAAAACAAACATACAGCACGTGAACACAAGACATTTGATAATACACAGATACATGAATCCACAAATCTTCCTATAATGTGTGTGTATGAGTGAGAGAGACAGAGAGAGAGAGACGGTGAGTGTGTCTTTGTCACAAATGTATTTCATAATGAGGGTGGGAAGCTGCAACAATACCCACCAGAAGCCTGAAGGCATGCAGAGATGGAACCAGGACAACCCCCAAGACGGTCCAAGACCTGAGGCCACACATCTCTGTGACATTCACTTGTCCATCCCAGGAGGAGAAGGAGAGAGGCCCCAGATGGGGTGCCCACAGCCAAAGGGTGAGAATCCCAGAGAACCAGAGGTAATGGGCACTCGACCCTGCTAGAGGCTGGCCACCCTGGTACGAGCCGATAGCAGGGTCCCAGGGTTCCAGTGCCCGAGGCGCCCAGGACCACCTGGCAGCGCCACTCTTCCCCGACATGGTGGAAGTCCAGGCCAACCTGTGCCACCAAGGGAGCGGGCTGACGACCTTCACCCACTCACCCTGGGACCAACAAGCACAAGTAGGGACTGGCAGAAAACCACTGGCTCAGTGGGCACCCTCATTCCCCAAAATCCGCCATGATGTTAAAGAAGGTTGACCTGGGGTCAGCAATGTCAATGCCCCGGAACACTACTGAGTCTGGGTCAGCACCCACCACCCCCACCACAAAGAGTGTATTGGAGTGTGCAGATGAAGACTCCTCTGGAGATGTGTGACAAAGTGAAGGGGCAAGACTAACTGGTCTGGGTCCAAGACAAGATGCACCCAGTATAGTTGTTCTGTCTCCTGGACACTCCACACCCTTTCTCATTACATGATGAAAAACTTTGTATTGTGTTCTGATAATTATCTGGATTTTACTAGGGATCAGGAAAAATGAGTAGTTTATTTGAACAGTAAGATAATATTTTGCCCTACATTATTACATCTCCTGCTTTCCATAGAACACGTGTCAAGAAAGACAACACGGAGAACAAAAGAGACACACCACCAAGGAGACATAGATGACAGAAAAACTAGAATACAACTCAACTAAATCCTGACTAATAATAACAGCATAAGATGCTGTTTTAACATGTTTTCAATAAAACATAAGGAATCAAAAATACAAAATAAACCCATAACGCTGGGTCACAGACCAAGCCCCAGACAACATGGTGATATTCCTTTCAGGTCATTATTATCTAAATATGTTGCCCATTTCTTTTAGAAATAATTAATGAAGTTTTGTTCTTTTTTTTTTCCTTTTTTTTCTGCCACCTGTCTCGTTTGGTTCTTTAGACAATAATTCTGAAGAAAGAAAGATGCCCAACGGATTTACTATACCAAGTGGACCAGCCCCGCCTTGCCGTACTGGTCCATTTGATTGACCTTTTTTTTTATTGTTTATTTTATTTTATTTTATTTTCAGTTGTTACATACATGACTGGGGGAAAGGAAAGGGAGAAAGAAAGAGCGGGAGGGAAAGAAGAACAGCGGGGAAGAGAGACGGAGATAAAGGGCACAAAAACAAACAAACAAACCAAAAAAAAGGTGGGGGGCAAAAAATACATATATATCAATCACCTGGATCACCTGTTGAGAGGGGAAAAAAAGACAGAAAGCAAGCAAAAAAGAGAGCAATATAATAAACAACATCATTGCGGTAATCTATGTGTAAATACTAAATATTGACTATTATTGCACAGCACGTAAGATCGACAGCGCACAGTGTGCTTTGAGGTAGCAGCAAAGGAAGGTGTCGTTTGTGTCCGTGAACACCTGTGTGTAAACCTGTGAGCATGAGCACACTTGTATTCAAAAGGTTCCTTCATGTAACGATCTGCTAGAGGGTGTGGGCCATAGCCCCATCCTGGTCCCTGGATCTCCTCCAGGGACCAGAGACCCCCAGAAAGCAAGAGTCCAAGGAAGACCAACGGAGGGGCAACTGTGCCACTCTACCGATAAGAGCTGAGGAGAGCCCCAGATGAGGGATCACCCAGCAGAAGCCAGAGAGGGTTGCAGTGATGTGCCCCTAAGCTCCACCGGCAGCCAGCTGTGCCACAGTGGACCGAGCCCCAGGCCCAGAGGCCGAGGGCACTCCACCCCGTCCGAAGGGCCACGACCGAGCCACAGGCACCAGGCCCCGACAAGCCGCCACCGGGAGTGAGCCGGTGCATACCTGAGCGCCCAGCCCATGAAGTGTTGTTCTTTCAGTAATGATGTAATAAATCTCCAGCTCCTAATTGGTGGCGTGACTCTTTTCTGAATTTGATCGTTTGTGATATCGCTCATAATGGAGCTGCTAACTAGAAAGTAGTCTAAGCGAGATTGTGAGTGGTTTACTGGTAAAAGGAAGGTGTAATCCTTGAGAGTGATACGTACGCCAAGAATTGTAAAGACCAAATTCACTCTTGTATTATTTAAGAATGATGGACTTCAAATTCCTTTGACTCACTGCTGGATTGAGCCTGTCAATTTCTAGGTTGAAGTCTCCTCCTAGGTTGAAGAAGCACGCTGTCAGAATGATCTGAGAAGGAAGAAGGGAAGGAAGGAAAAACTAGCAATACACAGATACTATAAATCTGCCTTCTGAATCTGCAATAGTGTTGCTAACAGTGAAGTTTTTGGGGTTTTTTTTGCTTATTTATATGGCTACGCTTCTTTGTTTTGAATTGTAACAGGCTGAGAACACGGGTGGGAACTGTGGAGAAGTGAGTTAGGGTTAGTTGAAAGACGATGTCTGCCCGTGTCATTTAATCTGTGCTGAAGTCGATTGAAATGTGTTTTTTAATCTTTTTTTAAATTACTTTTAAAACTGTCAAAGAGTAAATCGGTAGAGAGAGTCAGTAATAGGAATGTGTGCAATTTGTGTTTTTTCATTTCGTCTCACAATACTACAGCATAGCTCTGCTCACTTACCTCCCACAAAAGGTTAAGATCTGCTCATTTTGCTATTCATTATATTTGATACATTGACAAACCACCATTATCGATATTGGCAATCATAATTCTGCTCACTTTTTCTGCTTGCATTGAGGCAAATGGTTTCTTGTGCTATGTTAAAGCAACTCCTTACCTGCTAAAATATTTTTTTACTTTTAAAAGTTAAAAAAAAAAAACAAAAAACATTTTGTCTCTTTCAGGGAGATCAGGGCCCACCAGGATTCCCAGGTCTACCAGGAGCAGATGGTCCAGAAGGGCATCCTGGTCCTAGGGGTCTGCCTGGTCCTCCTGGCCCCCCAGGGCCTCCAGGAAGAAACTTCATCCCAGACTTTGAGGTATAGTGTGTTTCACTACTAAATGTATGGGGATAATATATCTAATGTTTTGTCATTTTTATCATTAGAAAATCATAAAGAATAATATGCAACTTTAGCTGATATGAGTATTGATTTGTTTGTAGAACTAGAGCATGATGACAAAGAACGTATAATAACTATGCATTGTTTAACCCAATCTCCCTGTAAACACAGAAACAGTACAAATGAATTGTCTGTGAATGCTGCAGCGTGTGTGTTATAACAAAAGTTTTGATCATTAACTGTGCATAAATTTGATGTGAGCCCTCGTTTCCAACAAACATGTTGGCTCATTGCTAGATGCCTTTGCACTTTTTTAGGACATGGAAGGATCGGGGCTAGAGGCCGCTTCAGCAGCGACATTACCCAGAGGTCCACAGGTACAAATGTGGCACGATTTTAGTGTATTATCATTTTTGCATTTCACGAACGGCTGCTGTTATTACCCGAGGTTTGATTTTGGTTTGATTTTCACAGGGACCTCCAGGACTCCCAGGACTTCCAGGACCCAAGGTAAAATATTTGTGTGTGGGTCCATGTAAATGGCTCTCCCTGAAAAATGTTCTCAGGTTAAGTTGGATGGGTGAACATTTAAAATCTAAGGCCTTGGATGGCATTCAGTGATGCATACAATAAATTGCTGTTTTTGCTAAATGCAATTTGTTTTTTTAAATCTAGATTTCTTTATTTTGTCTCCTTCATCCTTTTCATAGGGTCAAGATGGTTTTGTTGGTGTTCCAGGAAAGCCAGGACAAAAGGTTAGTCTGCTGAAGATATTAAATCAGACAAGCTTCTTGAAAGTCTGCTTGCTTTAGGTCCATAAATGACCATTAAGTAAAAGGCCTTGTGGTGAGAGGAGATGTTGGCTTTAGGCTGCATGGTGCTCTAGAAAGTAAAGATTCTGTCATCTTACAGGTTCACAGCCAACTTTTGGATTTGGATTGGAACATTATAATCAATATCATTGATTTGGTTATTTATCAGTTTTTCAGAAAGAATTCCTCAGTTTTAAGAAGACAGAAATCAAGTCACCTTTTTACATCATAATGATGCTTATTTTTCTTCATTCCTTCTGCAGGGAGAGCAGGGTGTTCCCGGGGACCCAGGCATTCCTGGTACAGATGGACTGACTGGGGCAGAGGTCAGTGATCTAAATAATTCTGACACATTTTAATAAGCAGTGTGCCCTTTTTTTAAAGACTGATGCTTAAATAAATGATGTTCAGTCAAGCTGTAAATTATTTCAGTCTGCACTAGTTTGCATGCATCAGTGACAACAGATGTAACTCAAAAACAGCATAAAAAGCCGTAGCTTGGGTGGGGTTGGGTTGCAAAGTAGATTGCAGATGCAGCAGCAACTGGAGAGTAAGGTTAACCAACTTACAAAATGCAACAGTTATATATGTGTCTTTTGTTTATGTTTTTTAAATGATTTTACACATACTACATTTTTACTAGTCGGAGAGAACAGACACATATTTAAGTGGCACTAAGAACTACAGCTAATGTTTAATCCTGTGTCTGTAGGGACCAAAGGGGGACAAAGGTGACCAAGGACAAAAGGTGAAACCATCAACAAGTTGCTAGACAGATACTGCATACATGCACTGCTATGTGCTGAAAGGTAAAAATGTCAACTATTTTATTATTTTTTTTATTCCAGGGAGAGCCAGGACAGGATGGGCGTAGTTTGCCTGGGCCCCCAGGACCACCTGGACCACCAGGAACCATCATCAACCTTCAGGATGTAAGTAGTGATACTTTTGGTGACTCTACTATTTAAACATTAGTGATTCTCTGTCTTACTGTTAAAACTCCTTTTCTCTGTCTTCAGCTCTTATTGAACGACACAGATGGCGCCTTTAACTTCTCAGGGGTTTTTGAAGCTCAGGGACCCGCTGTGAGTACCTGACCAAAATTCACTGAGTGTAGACCAAATGCATTCTTTCTAATAGCAACCAGAGGGCGACTCTTCTGGTTACAAAAAGTCTACTGGAATACCATCCCACTGCTGTTGCTCTTTGATTTATTTCATTATATAGATTATCAATTATTCAATTGTGAAATCTCATAATTATTTGCAGGGACCAAAGGGTCCAAAGGGTGACATGGGATTGCCAGGTTTGCAAGGACCGCCTGGACTTAAAGTAAGTGGGATGTACATACAACATGATTTGTTTTCTGTATGGACACTATAATGAAAACTATCAGGAAGTTGCTTTTTTTTTTTTTTTTAAATGTACTTGTGTGTACACACAGGGTGAAAAGGGTGAGCCAGGATTTGTCATCTCAGCAGATGGATCCATGATGTCAGGCCTGCCTGGGCCAGTGGGACCCAAAGGATTCAAGGTTATATTGCACTTTTTAGACCTAACTCCCTGATAAAGTTTTCTGTGTATGTGTATGAAGAGTGCAGGATGGTACATAAATATAGCTTTGTTTGCAGGGAGAGAACGGTGTACCAGGGCCCCCTGGAATTCAAGTAAGTGATTGCAGAAAACTAAAGTAAATGCTAATGAATGCTGGTTTTATTTCCACTGATATAGATCATCAGGTGCATCACTTTTTCTAATTCCCAACAGGGGCCCATAGGACCAGCGGGACACAAGGGAGAATTTGGGCTCCCTGGAAGACCAGTAAGCACCATGGACTCTCCAAACACTGTCTAATTAAGAGTAGATTAACATATTTCTGTGCATTGATTCACAAATTAGAAGATTAAGATGAACTAAAACAGTGCATATTTGACACGATTAGCTTTCTCCAAACTAATTTTCTCAGTTCATGTATTGAAACTCCTGTTTGATTTGGTTTTATGTTAAATTTGATCACACACTGACTTGTTCAGCAAACTATCCAACTATCCATCTCCCAAATTTCCCTGCGGGAATTGTTGAAGTTAAAATCTATGTAACTTTCTTTTCTAAAAACTTAATTGCTTTTTGGATAACAACTCTCCGTCTCTGTAGGGTCGCCCAGGCCTCATGGGACCCAAAGGAGAGAAAGGGGACTCTCGAGGCCTGCCAGTGAGTCACGCTTTACGGTTTCTATGTATGAATATTGATCATAATCTTCAAATGAAGCATAGGTTGCTTTGATTTCCTTGTGCCAGTTTGGCAAAGAGTTTCATTTCAGTTTTTTCAGTTTTGTCTTTTTTTTCTTTTACTCTTCATAGGGACCTCCCGGCCCTCCCGGCCCACCGGGGCGCCCAGGAATATTCAACTGCCCCAAAGGAGTAAACACTTTTAATTTTTTACACAGTTCTTGTCAATTGTCACTTTAAATTATGTGTTTTATTTGCTCACTGTTTCCTTTTCTTCCTAAAGACAGTGTTCCCTATACCCCCCAGACCACACTGCAAAACACCCGTAGGTTTCTGACCGTACAGCTGCACTGTATACTAATAAAGCATAATAAATCGACAGCTTTAGTGCAGCCTGTGTTAAAGAGCTTTATGTAAAATCCCACTGGTAAATTTATATTTGTATTGTGGAATATTGATTTCGCACAGTCTGTCTGCTTATCTGCAGTGCATACTTGATTTTTCTCTGACACAGGCTGCATAAAAGTCAGCATGTAAATGAATTATCCATCGGACTTTAGAGTGTATGCTGAGCCGACTCTGAAGTGCATCTTGATCAAACCTCATGTGCACAAAAGTACAAAACTTTTTTTGTGGGCTACCACGCCATTTTTTTTCCTCTCTTAACACCGTCCTCTGCTTTTCCTTCTGTGTACCGATAACACGCATGTTTTTCATTGTAACACCTTTTATCACTCAAAACATTTTAACAGCTGCTCCAAAATATCCCTGCATGATGCATTTCAAGTCTGTAAAGATGAAGGCTAAGTGCAGGAAACAAAAGGAGGTAGTTATAAAGTCGCACCTGTAGAAAATCTGCATGTGTTTGCAGTTGCTGATCAAGTGTAGTGTTAACATGCAAAACGGGGGTATCAGTACTATAATGTATTGTAAACTGACAAGGAATTGTGTCACTGCCTGTTGTTAATCTGCATTTTTTCTGTTATTTCAGCTTAATTCAAATGGAACCATTGCAGCTGGTAGGTTTGGTCACCTTATCTGTTTCCTGTAAATTAAACATCAACTAATTATGGAAATAGTTTGCCAGAGACTGCCTTTACACTCAAAATACTTTTAATAAACATACCCAAAGTTGCAGCGTATTTACAGTACATTTTGTTGTCTCAAAGGTAACTGTCAGATAGGAATAAAAGGGGAGAAGGGAGAGAGGGGACTTCCAGGGATACCGGCTCCACCAAGTGAGTTAAAAATGTCTTCCTTAGTATTAAAATAAAAACACTAAATATATTAAGAATTATCAGAGAGAAAAATCAATCTTAATATAAAGGAGGCTTAAAAAGGATAATTTATGTAGCTTTTTAACCCGCTGTGATTCAAGAATAAAAGTGTTGTTTGTTTGTTTTTGTTTCTCCTCTAGTGTCATATAATCAAAGAGGAGGCTGGGTAAGTTTTATAAGGGAAAAACAAAGGTTGCTCTTTTCTCTTTTTTTGTTATGGAATGTGTGCTTGAATTTTAACCACAAATTGTATTTAAAAGGTGAATATAGCCATTTGTTTTGTGGATTTATGATCAGGTTGTAAGAATATGTCTAAAATATTCTGAAAGCTAAGTCGGGTGAAGACATAAAAGAAAATATTAGTGGTAAACCAGTTGGAGACAGTTTAGCTGGAAATATATAGGCAGATACTTTATAGCACCTTCATTCAAATATTCTAAGGAAATGTAGAGTTCATACCGGATGACAAAAAGAAAGAAAGAAAAAATCCCACAAATCATTATCATGGATTTTGAACATTTTTTAACTACTGAATGACAAAAATGGCTCAAAAGTATTTTTAACAATTAAAATTTGCCCCAGTTGTAGCTTTACTGCTTGTTACAAGTGGAAAAAAGTGGTTATCAGTTATCAATGAATGATTTGAGACTTATGTCATGTAAAGAAAGAGAATTCAGTGCCAAATTATTAGTTAATTTTAGCAAACTTTATTAACAACGTTCAACCACGTGTGCTGACTGTATGACAGCAAAGGCAGCTGCTAATAAGTACTTAGTAACATTCAATACTAGAATTTCACTCACTTGAATTGGACCACAAACTTGTTGGACAGGTTGTTAATACAATTCAGCAGACCTTTTAAATCATTTTGAATACTCATATAAAGAAATACTCCAAAACATACCAACAGGAGTTCTGGCATTTGAAGCCTAGCAGGGAGCTGGTGGCTACAGCCATGTTTGTCAACTTCTGCCTGTCAGTGAAGTCAACCACACTCCAGATAGAATTAAACTTTAATAGAAATTTAACAAGTTGTGAAAACGGTTTCAGCCCATGTAGAGTTGTTGGGGAAAGTTGGCTGCGTAAACTGCAACCATGTTTTGTACCAGACTTGATTTCTGCTCTAAAGTTGGTGTTTTTACATGGGAGTCTTTATAGATTGACTTACTTTTCGAAGTCTTTAAGTAGACATTTAAAGGACTGTAGTTTTTGGCACTTAATCGTTTTTCAGTCAGCAGTTGATTACTGTGTGATGGTTTTGCCTGTGTATGCACTAATAGGTGATGAATGGTGACCAGGGAATCAAAGGGGAAAAGGGAGAGGCGGGGTTCCCGGGGATTTCAGGTATCCCTGGAAGATCAGGACCCGTGGTGAGTTTTATGCATCATGGTATATTTTTGAAAGAATAAACCTTAAAGTGTTAGTAATTCTGTCCTTTATATATTTTAGGGGCCCAAAGGAGAATCAGTGGTCGGTCCCCCTGGCCCCCCTGGGCCGCCAGGGCCTCCTGGTATACCAGGCTATGGCAAGCCTGGTCTTGTTGGACCTCCTGGGCCACCAGGACCTCCAGGGCCCTCTGGGTCATCCTTGAGATATGGTTCAGGTAAAACTCATTTAACTGCAAATATAATAAATATAATCGTCTGAAGGATGTATAGTTACTGTAACTAATGAAATAAAAGAATCACTTGCTATATTCTACATGGAAGATACTGAGATCTTTGTTATTGCAGGTCTGACCATTGCTGGCCCCCCAGGCCCTCCTGGACCTCCTGGACCACCTGGACCTGCTAGTCCTTCAAGTAACACAGCGTCTGTAAGTCAGTTTATCTGTGGCTGAGCTATATATTAATATGACACCAGACCCGTGATTCTCCTAACTGATTTTTTTCTGCGCATTTTGTACTTTTCCACATTTGCTTCTCAGCTGAAAACATTTTCGACTCGTGAGAGTATGATGCAGCAAACAGTGAAAGATGCAGAGGGCACTCTGGCATTTGTTACAACGACAGGAAGTCTCTTCCTTAAAGTTTCCCAGGGATGGAAAGAGATCCAGGTACTAATTTACAATGGTGCTTTATCAGTTTGGTAAAATCGGTTTACAGAAATACTTTCATGTTCATATTAGTACACTGGTCACAGAACAAACTGCTCTCCATCATGATCATGAATAACACATCTCACCTGCTCAACGTCACCCTAATGAGGCAGCAGAGCTCATTCTCACTCATACTGATTTAACCCTTCTCCCATAACGCTTCAGGAAATCCTTTCTACCTTTCTATGTGAAACTGTACAGTAACTCTTCTTTCTGTGACAGGTGAACACACCTGTCAGACATAAACTTCCACACACATATTTCTGTATTATACCCGCTCTTGCAGCAGAAGGTTATTTTCTTTGGGTTTTTTTTTATCACTGTTGTATATGTGAACTTTTTGGCTAAACTCACACTATAAGATTCTCCCTCTGCACCTGTGCCACTTCAACTACACTGTTTATTTTTTTTAGATTTCTTTGTCCTGCTGCTGTAAGACAATAATTACCTTTGTAGGATCAATAACATCTTTCTCGCTCTCTCTCTAAATAGCTAAGGTCAATGCACTGGAACATGTGATTTAACTGCAGAAAGTTCAGAATAAGACGCACTTGATCCTTTTAGTCTGATATTTGGACTTGTATAGATGCTGGAAACAGTTTTTTGAGGTCCAAGTTTTTTTTTCCATTAAACTAATAAATGATTAATGAGCTGCAAACAGGAAAAAAAAACAGAAAATATTACTGAATCAAATCATTATTATTGATTTAAGAGCAACGTGAACTCAAATACATAAACTTTTGGTATATATTTTCCTAACTTTATACTTCTGTTTTGTTCACACAGCTTGGCAGCCTGATCTACCTCGCCAATAACATTATCCCACAAGATGAGGTACTTATTGCATAACCTGTCAATATAAAAAAATGCCTTTGTGGAATTTGGTGTTAGAGTATTCATCTCTCTAACATTGATTTTCAATGATTCATTTAGCCTCGAGCCTCACATCATGTAAGAGGAGACACCATACAAAGAATACACTCTGTTAAAGCCAGGGTGAGTGCTTAATTATCATCGAAGCCCTTGTGAAGAGATTTGTTTTTAGTTGTCTCTTGAACAACCTTGGATTAACACTGATCTGTTCCGTCTTCTCCCTGAAGCTCAACCTGGTGGCGTTGAACCAGCCTCACTCAGGAGACATGATGGGGCTTGACATGGCTGACCGGATGTGCTTCGAGCAGGCCAAGGCGATGGGTTTGGCTCCCAACTACCGTGCCTTCATTTCATCCCACAGACAAGACCTGGTTCACGTTGTCTATCCAGGTTTCCGGCAGACTCTGCCAGTTACCAACCTCAGAGTGAGTGCTGCTTTTTACTGTCAAACAACCACTAGCATCAAAATTTCATCATGTCCGAAGCATATGTTTTTAAATGTATCGAACCCGCTATGTCTGACCACAGGGAGACATGATGTTTAGGAATTGGCGCTCAATTTTCACTGGCAATGGGGGGCCGATCAATACCAGGATACCCATCTACTCCTTTGATGGCCGGGATGTCTTAGCTGACCCCTTCTGGTTTGTACACTTCATTTACTGAATTTGTTTCTTGGAGTCTGTTCATCTGTCTACAGCAGTGATATTTTCTGTTCTCTTTGCATTAGGCCTCAGAAGAGTGTTTGGCACGGCTCTACCAGCCAGGGGCTCCGCGCAACAGACAAGCACTGCGAGACATGGCGAGCAGACCATGTATCCGTCATGGGCCAGTCATCAAGCCTGACCTCAGGTCTGCTCATGGGTCAGGAGACTCGAAGCTGTTCCAACGAGTACATTGTCCTGTGCATTGAGACCCACAAAAACCCGTAAACCACCCTGTCCCTGAATACCACTCATGCAAGGAAACCCATCCGAGCCTCCACTGAAGTTAAAACCTCTGGAAAAAGATCTGAGCACCCCTCTTGGAAAAACAATGTCGCTTTCTGCACATCTTTGGTTCTACGTGTAGCATTTTGTGTTCTTTTCCGACTCCACTTTCACACTTACAACATGAATGTTACTAATTCTGACACCTTTCCCTCTACTGGCATCACACACAGGGTTTGAGGCAGTAACAAACTGCTGACATCAGCAAGGTATCTCCTGGGAAGGTAAGCTAATATTAGGTTGTTGCTACACTCTGGAGCTGAAACTAGTTTGTGAACTGCTTAGCAAAGAAATGAATAGAAACGACCCTTTGTGTTGTAAAGCAATCCAAAAGATTTCCAACTTGGCATATACAATACTGTAAAACCCAGGACAGATGCTAACATGGGCTGCTAATCTTTTTAGCATCCTTAATAGTCTAACATCTCAAATGCAATGTGCTAAGGATTTAGTCATGTTAAAATGATACACGCAGCACCCAGATTTTTGTTTTGTTTTTTCAAGAAAGGTGGCAACAAGACACATCTGTGTTATGTTATGCGAACCATACATAAAGTAACACTCATGGGTTTTCCCCTCACTTGTGCAGGCGTGTTGAGGATGAGAGAGGTCCTTTTTTTTTTCGTAGTTCTTCAGGAGACTGGAAGTAAAGGCTGAGGTTGGCTGCAGGAACCTGCACCTGCCCTGAAGCGTGGCAGTCCAAAGACTTTTCCAATGGAAGTGTAAAAGGCAACTTACATATTTTTTTCTATGTTTACAGGTTGTCTTGAAAGGTTTTAAACCAATTCAGGAAAAAAAAAAGTTCTATTAAGACCAGAACTCTTCACAAACAACACGTCCCTCGGACAACCAGTGTTGCCACCAAAGTAACTTTTGATGCACTGTACTTCATTTTTTATATTTTCTAGTTCAATATTTTCATTCTTTAAAACGTGTTTGTCTTGTAGCTTTTTCATCTTATCAGCTCTTTCTCTTAAGGGTATTTAATTTAAATTCAATGATTTATTTATACTGTCACAGCACATAACAAGAAATCAGATGGTTAAATTTAAGAATGTAATTTATCATGTGTTGTTTGTCAAATGACTGTTTCTTCTAACTTTTTGCCTGTTTTCTTTCTTTTTTTATTTTCATATGTTGTCTTTTCATTGTTTTTTTTTTCTCAAGTTTGGAGAATTCTGGAGAACATTAGCGACATCAAAAATAATTTCCATCCACTGTAAAAGTGCCATTAAAACAAATCATTCAGTTTTATGTTGGAAAGAAACCCTAGAAACTGTCTAAGGTCAAAGTGAAAGCATGTGTTTTGTATAGATATTGGTGCTTTATGTTGAATAAAGACTTTTCATAACTTGTGTTTCTTTCATTCTTATTTTAGAAAAAAAATAAATCCTGTGGTTATTTAATCTGCTTCAAGATTTTGATTTTATAGCACAAAGACTTTATGCATTGGTTCAGTTGTATCACTGCTGTCAACCTGCCAATTAAGAAAGATGTGTTTGCTAATTCAAGTCAGTGCATGATGCTGTTAATATTAGAGCGTGACCAATACAGGATTTTTTAGACCATATCTGATATTTGATTTTAGAAATCAGATATATTGAATTTATATTTTTAAGACACATGAAAGATAAGCAAATTTGAAAATTATTATGTGTAGTTATGTATTTATTGTTTACGATGTTTCCAACATCGTAAACAATAAGGTGCTTGTGGCGTTGCAAATGCTCTGTTTTACTTTGCTGAGTGCCTTGTGGTGGATAAACCATGCATCCTCAACAATCATAATATGACTGAAGGGTGTTTCTCTCATCTCTTCTCAGCTTTCTTGCCTTTTTAATTTCCGTTTATTTATTTGATTTGTTATAGATGTTAACCGTCATATGTTGGCAAATAGCTAGCGTCAATTCTAATATATTAACCTTCCTGATGTAAATCGCGCTTTATTATTGGCCATCTGGAAATATCATAACATGTATTTTAGTCATAAGAAATTGAAGTTTCCAGTCCTTTTCAAGGTAATATTTTAAAGTTGTCAACTCACACCTACCCCAGACTGTTCACTGGGGAAAACCTTTAGTTAGCAAGACAAAGGGTTATAAGTATAATGACCCCTGCCTGCTGCCTATTGCTGAGGGGAACTCAAGATGGAACAGAGTTCAGCCCCTGTCTATGGCACTGGTTCCAAAGTTCTCAGAAATGCATTGATATTAGCCTGACTATATCTAGGTAATCTCTGAGGATCTCTGTTCTGATCAGTTTGGAAACTGTGGTGGAGAGCAGGTGATTAGAAGTGCTATCCATCATGAGGTGTCCTACTAGCCTTGTCACCACTTACTGGATGGAACATGAGGCCCCTTCCAGGGCAGACTGATTCACTTATTTTGCCACAGGGACAGATTTTAAAGGGCTTTTTTTTTTTTTTACAGCACCTTGCAGTTTGTGGTGCAATAACATAGGGATTTCTCAACTTGGCTGGTGGTATAAATAAAGTATGTAGTATCTTACACTAAACACAGATATTGAATCAGTTATGTACAGCAGCAGTTCAGGCACATAAACAAACAGTAGAAAACAGATGACGCACAGAGGAAGAGGTGCTTCTGCACCCGTGACATTGTGCATGACTTTCAAAATCAAGCTTTCATGCACTTCACTTTTTAACACAGCTAATTTGAAGTCCTGATGGATGTTTTGCTTCTTGTATGATTATTGAATAAAATAATCTTGAGTTTAGAAGAAATGTTAATTTGCTGCAGCCCTACCACTTCAGTAGTAATAGTTATGCTATAAGTACCTTTGCTGCACTGAATGTCATTCTGAGTTCGCGTTGCACTGGAGGTTAAAGGCTTTGCAAACACAATCTAAATATGGTTCTTCAAACAAAGGTTACAAAGATCTGGCACGGAAGGAAAAGCTAACCAAATAGCCAAACCCCTTTGCCTTCACATAATAGAGCAGTAGTTGTGGGGTAATAGAGTTTGCTCTTATTTTTACTTTGACAGCTTTTGCAAGTTTTTTGGACATGAAGGCATTCAAGGTGCTGTGACACTATTACACTTTTATTTTTGTGTAAGTTTAGCGTAAGTGGGCTTAATCAGTTGCTTTAACTTTATTTAAAGGTTCTGTTTGCGCTTCTCCTGACTGCAGCAACAATTGACGGGCAGTCTTTTCATGTTGGCAAGTGTCCGAAGCCATCTGTTCAAGAAGACTTCAACGTTACAAAGGTATAATATTGAATTATTAGTGCTATTAATGACTACATTCTGCTGAACTTTGATTTCTAACCTTAAACTGTGTGCAGGGTGTTCAGCTCTATTAGGCCTCGCTTTATTTTATGTTTTAGGTTAATTGGGGGTAGTTGTTTTAATGAAGGAAAACACTGTTACTGGTGGACTCCGTGTGGTCATAAAATAAGAAGAAAATTTCTTCTGTCTTTAGTATATGGGTACCTGGTACGAAATTGAGAAGCTTCCAGCTGTGTTTGAAAGAGGAACATGCAACCAAGCTACATACAGTCTTCAGTCCGATGGAACAGTCAAAGTTCACAATGCGGAGCTCCTGTAAGGTTTCAGCTGTTCTTCTGCTTTGCAAAAAATTATTATTTTTGGCCAAAAATGTGCCTATCTAATGTATCTAGGTGAAACTACTACCCTACCCTGCAAAGGAATAAATATTGATTGGTGTCACCCCATGTGCTCTTGTCTAAATTACAGGTCTGATGGGACGGTAAACTCGATTGAGGGAGTTGCCAAAGTTAAAGAACCATCTCAACCTGCTGTTCTAAGTGTCAACTTCTTTAAAGGTACTTTTTTGAACACAGCCTGTATATTTTAATGAAATAAAATATAAATACAAAGTACTTTCAATGGTACTTTTTTTAAAATATACAATCTGTGTCTATATCCAGGTGTTGCAGATGGTCCCTACTGGGTGCTCTCCACAGATTACCAGTCCTATTCTTTGGTGTACTCTTGTTCTGACTTCTTTGGAGTTTTTAACATTGACTTTGCCTGGATCCTGGCTCGCACTCGTACGCTGACTGAGGATGCCATCAAACAGTTACATGAGAAGTTGACTGCTGCGGGTGTCAATGTAAATCGCCTTGAAGTCTCCAACCAGACTGCTTGTGATGTTATGGTTATGACCTGACCTTATCTGACCTCTAAAAATTGAACTAAAAAACTACAAAGTGCTGATTACCTGTTTGAGCTGTAATAATAATAATAATAATAATAATAATAATAATGGATTGCATTTATATAGCGCTTTTTGGGGCCCTCAAAGCGCTTTACAATTCCACTATTCATTCACTCTCACATTCATACACTGGTGGAGGCAAGCTACAGTTGTAGCCACAGCTGCCCTAGGACTATGATATAAATGTGTTGATAAAATTACAGAATATGATAAATAAAATGCAAACACTTAATAGAAGCTAAGCTACTCTTCGATGCATGACTCTTTTGTTGCATTCTGGCGAAGTTTGTTCACTTTTTCCACCTTTTCAGTATTAGCTTATTGTGTAAAGGTGTTTAATTTGACTAAAAATAGAATATCATCCATCTAACAGCATGAATACAACTTTAAATGCTGTCAAACTGGGATGCAGTTAAATATGTTTATTCACTTAGATTTTTACTTTTAGTTTATAGTGGCAAAATTATGACTGGCCAGAATGAATCCTATTTGCCGCTGAAGGCTGTCAGAGAAAGCAAAACAAAGGCACACACACACACACACACACACACACACACACACACACACACACACACGTGTGTGTGTATATGTGTGTGTGTATATATATATATATATATATATATATATATATATGAAACATGTTTTTGGCGTAATTTAGTGCTTGAGCACTGGAGGAAGTAATCATTTATTTATTTATTCGGTGGGTTATTATTAACAGATAGTTCCAGGCGGGAGGGGTGCTTTTATTTTGAAGAAGACAATCCGGTTTTTACGTAGCTGTATGCGTATAAAAAGTGGGCGGTACCGCTTTAAGTAGCTACCAATGACTGCGGTAGCTACGCGCGGCTCGTTGATAAGACTTTTGTCGAAGACTTTTTCTGGCATAAAAACTGTTTAATAGCATTTCTTTTACCCGAGAAGACCTTTTTCAAAACTAGAAACATGTGCTTGCTCTTGCTGTGCGTCTTTCTTTCCAGTTTGCCATTTTATTTATCAGCCCAGACTGATAGACAAAACGAAAAACCCATAATAGGTAAGTTAAGGCGTTATTAAAACGATATTTACTACAACTGTTATCTAAGCTAACTTGCAGCTTTACACTTGGGAAGCATCGGGCGACAGTTACACTAAACCTGCCGTAACACAGTAAACTTTTTGCTGTTTTTGTATCACTATGGAAAATGCCAGCATTATAACAGAAGGACATGTGCGCTGTGTTTTTGTTCCAACAGGTGTACTGGCACAGGACGTTTATTTACCCCAACCTAGCCAAACAGCTTACATAGCTGCCTCCTATGTGAAGTTCCTGGAGTCAGCAGGAGCTAGAGTTGTACCTGTCATGTGAGCTGTTATCATCTGCCGACATTACCTCTGCATGTTATTATCTGACTGCATACTTTGTCACACTTTTATAAGAGGAGGTGTTGCATAATGGCGTGTGTCTAACCCAGTGTGTTTGCATTGAACTTATTGCTTCTGCAGGATAAACCAGACACTGGAAGACTATAAGACACTGTTCAACTCAATCAATGGGTCAGTACATATACAGTTAGACAGTTGGAGCCCTGTTTGGTGGATTTAGGGCTTTTCACAAACAATAAAAGGTGTGATTGGATCTATACTGGATGAGTAACTACAGAGGGATAAAGATGCTGAGTCATTGCATGAAAATATGGGAAAGCCTTATTCAAGCTAGGTTAAGAAGACAGGTTGCGATCAGTGAGCAGCAGTGTCCTCTGTTGATACATGGTTTATAGATGTTGGCACTAACAAAAAGACAATATGCTGAGCTGAGAACCAACGAACCATTTTGATTAGGAGTTTGCTGTAAGGGTACAAGGGCTAACGTCAATTGAAGGCAGGTGATCTGCTATAGTGAGCCCTAAAGGGAAGAGCTGAAAGAAGAAGAGTTTACCATAAGTTGATGGTGATTAATTGCTAGGTATGTGAGTTATATATCAATAATTATAGATTAAATAAATATATTTTTTTCAGTCCTTATCCATCTAAGATGGCGCTGGAGTGACGGCAGCCTTTCCAAGTAGCTCTGCAACACCGCACCTTTTTTGTTAACTTTAACTTTTTTAGACTAGGCTTTTCAAACTTTTTTTCACCTTCCTCTACTTATACCTCTTAGATATAGTGATACAAGATGGATAATGCACTTTTTAAAACTTCTGGAACCAGTTCCTTCATCTATTCGAGAGCGGAGCTGCTGGCACTAAAAACAAAGGGACAGACCGGACCTGGAGCTGCTAGCTGTTAGCTTGCGGCCATATTATCTACCTCGGGAGTTCAGTCATGTGATCTGTGTGTGTGTTTACATCCCTCCGAAGGCCGACACAACAGCTGCCTGTGAGAAAATACACACAGTCACAGCAAGACTTCAGACACAAAACCCCGAGGCTTTCATTATTATATCTGGAGACTTTAACCATGCCACACTGGACTCTACTCTGGCTGCTTTTCACCAGTTTGTGAATTGTCCCACAAGGAGCAACAGGACAATTGACCTATTGTATGCTAATGTGAGAGATGCATACAGAGCCACCCCCCTCCCCCCACTAGGGAAGTCAGACCACAACCTGGTTTACCTACAGCCACAATACACACCCCTCGTCCAAAGGCAGCCGGTCACAACGCGCTCCATCCGGAGATGGACCCCAGAAAAGGAGGATGCTCTGAGGGACTGTTATGACAACACAGACTGGGATGTGCTCCTGAGCCCACATGGTGAGGACATAGAGGGGGCGACACACTGTCTTACAGACTACCTCAACTTTTGTGTGGACACGGTCGCCCCTGCTAAGACGGTACGGTGTTATCCTAATAACAAACCGTGGGTAACACAGGAAGTCAAAGCTGTCCTCAACATGAAGAAGAAGGCTTTCAGGAGCAAAGTGAAGGAGGAGATGAAGGCAGCACAGCGGGAGGTGAAACGCTGCCTGAGGGAAGCAAAGGACACCTACAGGAGGAAGGTGGAGCAGAAGTTGGAGAGGAACAACATGAGGGAGGTCTGGAATGGTGTGAAAACCATCACAGGCCACAACACCAAGAAAAGCACAGTGGGGGGGACTGTGGAGAAGGCAAACGAACTTAACAACTTCTTCAACAGGTTTGACCAGCCCACAACCCCCCCACCCTCACCTTCACTACAGAGTCCAATCCCCACTCTCCTACCTCCCTCGCTTCCCCCCCTTCCTGACACCATGACACCCCCCTCCTCCAATCCCTCTCTCAGCAGCAAGACATCTCCCCCCCTCCCCTCCTCCCAAACATCTCCCAGTGTCACAGTGGATCAGGTCAGGAGGCAACTGAGGAAGCTTCGCCCCAGAAAGGCAGCAGGCCCAGACAAGGTGTGTCCTAGGATGCTAAAGGCGTGTGCTGCTGAACTTGGGGAGCCGCTACAACGAGTCTTCAACCTCAGTCTGCGACTGGGGAGAGTGCCCGCCCTATGGAAGACATCCTGCATCGTCCCAGTCCCCAAAAAGAACCGGCCCAATGAGCTGAATGACTTCCGACCGGTGGCACTGACGTCACATCTTATGAAGACTCTAGAGCGGCTCTTCCTCAACCTCCTCCGACCACAGGTACAACATGCCCAGGACCCACTACAGTTTGCATACAAGGCGGGTGTCGGAGTGGAGGATGCCATCCTGTACCTCCTACACAGAGCCCACTCACACCTGGATGGGGGAAAAGGCACGGTCAGGATCCTGTTTCTTGACTTTTCCAGTGCCTTTAATACCATCCGGCCCTGTATGCTTCAAGAAAAACTGAACAGGATGGAGGTGGACCCCTGCCTGGTGGCTTGGATCTCCGACTACCTCACCGACAGACCACAGTACGTCAGGCTGAAGGACATCACGTCTGACACAGTGGTCAGCAGCACAGGAGCACCACAGGGAACTGTGCTGTCCCCTCTTCTCTTCACCCTGTACACCTCTGACTTCTGCTACAACTCTGAATTATGCCACATTCAGAAGTTTGCAGACGACACAGCCATCATGGGGTGTATCTGGGATGATCAGGAAGAGGAGTACAGAAGTCTGGTGAGGAACTTTGTCGCATGGAGTCACACAAACCACCTGCAATTCAACACCTCAAAGACTAAGGAACTGGTTGTGGACTTCGGGAGGTCTAGAGCAGGTCCACTGCCGGTTCAGATAGAGGGGGAGGAGGTGGAGGTGGTCAACAAGTACAAGTACCTCGGGCTGTGGGTGGACAATAAACTGGACTGGTCATGCAACACAGAGCACCTGTATAAAAAAGCCCAAAGCCGACTGTACTTCCTCAGGAGGCTGAGGTCTTTTAACATCTGCAGGAAGCTCCTGAGGATGTTTTACCAGTCAGTGGTTGCTGGAGTACTTTTCTATGCTGTGGTGTGCTGGGGGAGCAGCACAGCAAAGAAGGACTCATCCAGGCTGGAGAAACTGATCAGGAGGGCTAGCTCTGTGGTCGGCATGAAGCTGGACACTCTGGTGACAGTGGCAGAGAAAAGGACATTAAAGAAACTGATGGACATTATGGACAATGCCAGACATCCTCTGCACACGGCCATAAACAACCAGAAGAGTCTGTTCAGTGACAGGTTGCTTCTCCCAAAGACAAGAACTAACAGACTTAAAAACTCCTTTGTCCCACACGCCATCAGACTGTTTAACTCCTCCCTGGAGGGGAGAGGGAGGGGAGACAGGAGGACAAAGGAGGGAACAACTAAGCTGTAGTGCCTCTTCACCTCACTGTGCAATACCTTTTGTGCAATACTTTTGTAAATAGTCAACGGTGCAATAGACTCAATACTTGAAATGTGCAATTCACTTGTATTTTTATTTTTTATTCCTATTTATTCTATTTATCCCCTTTGTATATTTTATTTATATTTGTCTCTGTATTTATATATATATATATATGTGTGTGCGTGTGTCCTATATATATATATATATATATATATATATATATATATATATATATATATATATATATATATATATATATATATATATATATATATATATATATATATATATATATATATCGTTAGCTTCATAGCATAAGTGCCTAAGTCATTGACTTAGTCAAATGACTTAGGCAATTATGCTATGAAGCTAACGATATATATATATATATATATATATATATATATATATATATATATATATATATATATATATATATATATATATATATATATATATATATATATTCTGTAACTTCTGTCGGTGCTGTGCTTTTTTGGAAATCGAATTTCCCAGAGGAACCCACCCGAGGGATTAATAAAGTTCTATCTAATCTAATCATTCATTTAGATAGATGCATTTTTAATACATTGTTGTTAGTATTACTAGTATTTTTTAATTGATCAGCACTGCCTGC
Source organism: Aulonocara stuartgranti (assembly GCF_965226115.1). Lineage (NCBI taxonomy): Eukaryota > Metazoa > Chordata > Actinopteri > Cichliformes > Cichlidae > Aulonocara > Aulonocara stuartgranti. The sequence continues at coordinate 17,307,237 of NC_138960.1, forward strand.
ATAATTGGTGCATCCACGTAAAAATATCTCATTTAAAACCGCAACATATCAGATTTTATGGTATATTTATCTTATTTCATGTTTCTCATTTTCTCCTTTAATTTTGACTCAGTTTTCTTTGTTTACAGGATCCTTTACCCAGGCGGCGGTGTCAGCATCGTCTCATCTGGTTATGAAAGGGCTGCTAAAATCTTTTATGAGCTCGCTATTGAGGTAAAGGTTGAAAATACTTTTATCTGTTTAATGATGCTCATTATGATGTATATTAATAAGGGTGGATCTGACAGCCGGTTGTTGGTGTTGCTGCTATAGCATCATATTATGTTGTTTGGAAGACTAAAATAATGATGGCTGGAGCTAGGCGGTGTGTTGGTTTGTTCAACGCTAAACTGGTCAACTGACAAATACCCGCTCTGGATTTTAAATTGTAGTGTAAATATATTATTATAAGTTACGTAAATATTAAGATACTGTTTTTGCATCTGACTGAAAATCCGTAACATGCAGTCCGTTAATGATTAAGAACAGATTATTGTTTTGGCTGTATGGTTTTATTTTTATTTACACATGGTCATACAAAGACATTTAGGAATGAGCACTGCAAACGTACATGAAGACTTACTCAGGCAAGACACTATTAATAAAAATAATAATTAAAATTTTTTTATCATGACACACTGCTAGAATCATGGAAGTATGATGAAGTGACAAATCCCACGTAAACTAATAAAGACTAAACCAAAATCAAAAGTAAAGGTGAAAATATTTAAATTAATTAACTTTAGTTAAGTTTAAAAAGAAAAGAAAAAGCTTTGTGTTGGAAACACCAATATTTGTATAGCTGATCTGTGAGAAAGCCTGAAATTTAACTTCTCCTACGTGCGGCCTTTTCACCCAAACTGCAGAGTTGCTACATCATAAAAATGTGATTGATCAGTCTCCGTGACAGCCCTGGCTCAACACTGATTATCATGTTTTAGGGCAACACCAACACTGTCATTACAAAGTGTCATAACAAAGAGTGTGAATTATTTTCAGGCAAACAAGCGTGGCGACTATTTTCCTGTGTGGGGTACTTGTCTCGGGTTTGAACAGCTGATGTATTTAACAAGCAAAAATACAATACTGGCATATACCAATACGAGCGGCACGGCATTGCCTCTGAACTTCACTAATGGTATGTTTTGTGTGACTAAACATTTTTCATTTTGCTTCTCACTTGTGAAATGGTAGTAACCTGTTTTTCTTGGGGTGTTTTTTGCAGCATTGCAGGTATAGTATAAACTGTGAAAGGAAGAGATTTATTTTCTTAACATGAATGAAACTAGATTTTAAAACAGTTTTTCAGTGAATAAATTAAATATTATAGGTGACTGAAATAGTAAAGACTTTAAAAATCCATCTTTGTGTTTTAAACTTGATCAGTTTTCATGTCAAGCCTGTACCAACCACACTTTATCTGAGGATCATATCTTTAGATGAACTACCTTATACAGCTAATGAGAGAGTGCTTATTTGTTTGTAAAATTGCTGATTAATCATTAAGGTATGCTCCCTTCCCAAAAGCTGAAGACAGCAGGATGTTTAAAGGCTTCCCTGCTCAGCTCATGAAAGATCTAGCCTCTGAGCCACTGACGGTTAACTCTCACAAATGGAGCTTGGGAATGTTGGTATGTCATTCATTTCTATCGTCTGAGATTAGACTGAGTCAACAGCTTGATGAAAAGCGGCAGTTGCTTGAATGCAGTCTAACTAACCTGTCATGTCTATTGCTTTCAGACTTACAATACAAATGAGGAACTGAAGAAGTTTTACAAAGTTCTCTCTGTAAACACAGATGGAAATGTAGAGTTTGTGTCAACAGTGGAAGGTACTGAGTGTCTAATTCAGCATTATGTTACTAGGTTTTTAGCAAAATAGGACACTTTTTTTTAAACATTCTTTTTCTTTTTTCTGTACCTCTTGGCAGCATATGACTATCCTATTTACGGGACACAGTGGCATCCAGAGAAAAATGCTTTTGAATGGACACGGCCTTTTATTCCCCATTCCCCGTCGGCAGTCAAGACCACCTTCTATATGGCCGAATTCTTTGTCAATGAGGGTAGGAAAGCATCATTTTTGCTTCCTTGTAGACTGGTCAGTAGCTGAAAATGCCAAGTGACTTGTGATGTGTAAATTTGGTATTGTTTTCTCTCGCCACAGCCAGGAAGAACTTTCACAAATTTGAAACTGAGGAGGGGGAGAGCAAAGCGCTGATATACAACTACAATCCTGTTTACACTGGGACTAAAAGTGCCTTTGAGCAAATATATTTCTTCTGATGAATTTTAGCAAAGTGCCACTCCTATTCAGCAGCTAATTCGCTGCTTCAATCATGACTTGAAAATATTTACACATAATTTAACTTGTTTGATTTTGTATTTGTGGTACTGTGCATCTGTGTAAACTACAGCTGAATTGAAATGGAAAGATTTATGCAGGCAACATAAATATTGGTATAGTGCAGGATTTAAATGGATGTTGTGCTTTGTGGATGTTGTAGCTTGGTTTACAGTTGTGTTGCTGTATTTTATTACACTGTCAGGCTCAGGGCTCAGTTCCCCTCAAAATAGTGAAGAGTTAGCTCGTGAGTTGAGTTGAAAGTACTTAGATGTGATCTAATAAGATATCAACTGTAAATTATTTGACAGGTTAACCTAGCTTCTAGGTTGGAGCTGAAGTGCCTCAAGGACACGTTTTATTTAATGATCAGCAGGTGGCCAAAATAAATCAGATTTTATAAATGTTTCTTATAAATTAGAACAAACAATAAAGCAGGACATGCTTTAGGGGGTGGCTAACTTCTGCTGAATACCTCCTCAATATATTAGTCTACTGTTTCCTCTGATTTTCAGGCGTGCCAAGTCTGGTTCCCAAAAACCAAGATGGCAAACTAACAAGCTTAAGCCTTCAAAATTATAGTCCACAAACCAATGATCACTGTCCAGTGTTTATCCAGTCTGATGTCACTGGCCATTTCTGGGTGACCGTGCTTCTTCAGTTTCCAAAACAAAAAAGCACTTAAGCAGCACTAACAGATGGAAATGGTCCAAATTCTTGGGCTACTATTAAAGTATTATGTAAACTATGGGAGACCATGGCAGTATACTAGTGACTAAAACAAGGTTTTTGCCACAGCACCCTCTCTGACAGATTTCACAACCTGCGATGAACCAATTATGGATGCACTGAATGACTACTCAGTCATGTCTCCAGGTGTTTATGTCTGCAACAGAGCAAGTCTTAACCATCCAGATGTAATGTCTACTACCTCATGACTAACTTGAGAGCTACTGTTAGCATAATGTAAACACGTTAGTACAGGCAAAATATAGACTGAGGGTTAAATTATTTTAAATAAAATAACTCAACTTCCCTCATTGGCAGAGATAAACTTCAGCCATCAGAACAACTAAGATGACCCCATGCACAACAGCACAAAGGTCAGTCATTAACATACTGTTCCACAGTTTGGACTAGCCCCTACAAAAAATACCTGATCCTAATCTTAATGTCCCTTTGACATCTTAGCACTGCTGTTATTCTTTTGTGAAGTGTCCAAATGTTTGGGATAGTGCACAGGAATGGTGCCAGTAAGAATTTGCAGAGGTCTAGGCTTGTTGCTGTTACATCATCACTCAACAAGAGGATATTATGTTTTTAGTTCTGCACTTCTCAAGTTGCCATAAACCCTAATATAGCTTAAAAATCCACAAAAAGGTCACAAAAAATGTCACAAGATGCAACAATCAAAAAATAAAATAAAAACAAAGTCTGATAAAATATCAGTTTTTATTCTAACATTTACCTTCATGCCACAGTCTGCCATTAATGTCCTTCTATGCTTTGGATAACAAAGTTGAGCATCTGGGGAAAAAAGTCCTCAACAGCCATCAACAAAAATTTTGTTGTCATTGGCAACAAATAAAGTCCACTTTCAACTTAATTCAAGGACAGCAACAGGAGAACAGAAATGAATAGTCAAATGTAACTTCCAAAATGCTTTATGCACAAATAACACTCAGGTAATAGTTTTTTCTTTTCTTTCTTTCTTTCTTTTTTTTGTTTTATGTTTTTTAGAATAAAATGATATTTGAATAACATTTACACATCAAGCTGACGAGACTGGGATCTCAATCACAATACTACTGGAAATGTAACTTATGCAATCCAGTAAGGAACATTCAAGATGTCAAAAATTACCATGTTGACTCAGCTATCAGGGATAGTGCTGCAAATTACCTCATAACATGCACTGAAGCGTAACACAAGTGGCCATTCAAAAAACAATAAATAAATAAATAAATAAAAGATGTTAAATTAAAATTGTGCCTCAAGGAGTCATTATTTTGGGTGATATGCCAAAATGATTTTTCTCTCTTATGTAAATGCATAATTTTTCAGGATGCAGGGTCCCTTTGGCTTCTTATGACACTTTCTCAGTGTATTTGCTGATGTACACTTTTCACTTTCACTATTGCACTTTCCATCATTTTCTTCACCTACCATTCACATACTTATTATAAGCAACTGTGCATGCAGATTATGTACATTTTTAGCTTTGTCATGGTGTCAGTGGGTATATTTTCTGAAATGATTTGTCTGTTTGCTGCAACTAGTTCAATTTCAAGCTGTAAGTAGAAAACAATTAATATTCACAAGGCATTAAGGGGAATACGCTTACTATGAGTTTTATCTGAAGATTGATACTACTCACATATCTGTTAAATATGAAACGACAGCTAGCTTAAGGTTCATGTAGCGTAAAGATTTGAAGCAGAGAAATATGTACAGCTAGCCTGTTTCTATCAAAAAGGGTTAAAAATGAATATACTAACATCTCTGGTGACTCTAGGAAGTCCTTGCTCCTGGCCAGGATACAGTCCACACTGCCATAACCTACCATAGTGTACATCATAGATTAGCTAACAGGGGCTGACCCAGAAACAGGCAGGCTGGTGGATAGTGGTTTCCCAGAGTGCCCAGTCTGCGCTAGGCTTAGCTAAGTAGATACTTGTAGCTTCATATTTAACAATCAGAAGTGGTATCAATCTTGCCAACATGTTAAACTATTCCCTAAAAATCCACTCTAGAGATGCAACCTCACAGCTGGATGTTTTTTGACAAAGTAAGGCACAGTGACTAAAACAAGTTAATGCTTTTTTTGTTTTTGTTTTCAACATTTGAATAACCGCGAGCGTCACAATAAAACTGTGTCAGATAAATAAAGGTATTTTTTCTCTTGGAATAGTTTTCAAAACAGGGAATTCTGTCAGCATCACTGAAATACGTAAAATGAAATTTACAAGATAAAACTAACATCAGGGCAAACATGAGTACCAAAAGAAAAACATGTTATAGCTGGATGAATGCTTGTGTGCTATTTTACATACTGTAAGAACAACAGACACAATCACAGTCCAACATGAAAAGTTCTTCACAACTTTAAAAATAGTAACATTTCCTGTATCCCCACTATTCCAGACACCCATTTATGACCAATGCCAGTTAGCGTTTTTCACCGGGGGTCTGATTTTCATTAATATACAAGCCCACAAGTTATGTGCTATAAAGTGTTCCTTCTCCTCACAGCTTTAAGTCTGTGTGAGAGCTGATCCTTTCTCTCCACTGCTTTTGAGGAGCTGGTCCTTCCCCTGTTGTGGAGAAGACTGCTTCCCGTCAGTATTTTCCCAGACTTCATATCAGGTCATCAGTCTTTACTGGCTCTCACGAGCCTTTTTGATTCCAACTTGGGGCAGGAGGGAAGGGAGTAAGAATGGGTGGAGGATCAAATGTGTTGTCTGCTGGAAAAAGGCAGTCTCAGGTGCAGTGTGTGGACACGGGGAGGAAAACGATGGACCAAAGACAAATGAGAGTTGCATACTGTGGACACCAGGGACAGAATGGAGGGAGGTAGATGACCAGATGGGTTGGAAGGATCTGGGGCACAGGAGGAGCCCTATGAGGCCAGTCTAACCCTCATCTTCAATCTCTTCTTCCAGAGCCTCCTCAAACACTCTTTCTGGTAGCCTGAAGCACTCCTCAAAAAAGTTCACCAAGGACTGACTGAGATGCTGCCTCGTTGCTTCACTGTGGATGAAGTGGCCCTCGTCTGGGTAGATCTTAAACACAAAGAATAAGGGAAGAACATCACTTGAATTCAGTGTTTAGTAATTCTTAATTTTTTTTTAATTTAACCAAAATTAATTACAAAATCATTTACTGAACTTCTAGGGGACTAGCATTCATGCTAGTCATGCTACTAATATGATTACTGAATGGTATATCTGAAGAAACTGGATACAAATGACATTTTTGGTCTTTAAAAATCTTTTTTTGATGCTGATGAAATAATCTTCTGAAGTGTGCAGCAGGGTGGCACAGTGGTTAGCACTGCTGCCTCACTCTGTGGACTTTGTTCTTCGATTGCAAGGAGGCTACAAAGCTCTGTGTTTCGTGAGGTAAATTGGTCTTTCTGTCAATAGCGTCTAAATATAGTGTACACCTACAAAGAAACACAGCAAAGTTTTTATCTCAGGTAGCTAAAATCAGTTTTCATGCTAACAGCTTTACTTTGTTTAGTTCCTCTGCTGGTTGGCAGCCATCTATCATTTGACATGGACTGTGGATCAGAACCTCACACAATCAATTGATTTCAGTTTTATTTATATACCACCAAATCACAATATCAGTTGCCTCAAAGCACTTTTTATTATAAGGTATTGACCCTACAATAATACCATCCTGGCTAAGTGAAAACAACAGTTTACTCCAGGTGTGTCAAACACAAGGCCCAAAATCCAGCCCAATGGATGGCTTTGGAAAATATGAAGGAGGGCATACATTTTGAACCTTTAATTGTATTTTAATAAATTTAAGCGTTTTCCTGCATATAAAGACCTCCCCTACGACAATTTATACTATAGCAGAGTAATTAAGTAATAGATCAATTAATAGCAACTCTTTCTTAATTATGTAGAAAAACTGAAAAATGTTATTGAAATTTCAGATCTTTTTACATTTAGGGATCTCAGGGATTAAATGTGTAGTTGAACTGTTATTACTAACAGACAAGGTATCTTCACTGGTCTGGCTCACTTACGATTAGATACCTGTTCAGCTGCATGTCAACGCAAATATCTAATAACATGACAGCAGTTCAGTACAGTTAGGCATGCACACATGCTCCAAATAAGCAACGGAATAGGGAAGAAAGGTAATTTTAGTAACCTTTAATGTATTATTGGTGCCAGTAAGACTGGTCCGAATATTTCAGAAACTGCTGCTCTACCAGGAGCATTTCTATGGTTTAAAGAGACTAGTTTGAAAAGTGAGTGGTAGTTCTCTTAGTGAAAATGCCTTGTTGATGTTAGAGGAGAATTGTCAATCCACTTTGAGCTGATAGGAAGGCAATAGTAACTCAATTAACCATTTGATTATAACCTAGGTATACAGAAAAGCATCTCTTAATGTGCAACATGTCCAACCTAGAGCAGCTAAAGACCACACCAAGTGTTCAGAGCATGAAGGTTTCAGTTTTCCTGTTGCAACACTGGGATGGCATATACAGGGTGTTATCAAAAGAATAATCCGGTTATAAAAGGCTATACCTTTTAAAGTAATGTACATAGAAGCTTGGTTTAAATTTTTAAATACATGGCTGAACATAAAGTTTTACATATAAAACTTACAATGTTCACAAGTGCTCAATATGTCGCCCTCCACACGCATGGCAAATGTCCATACGATAGTTAAACTTGTCCCAAATTTTTGGGAGCATGTTTGGACTCACTGTAACCACTGCTACCTACCAGCAACTATGTGAAACTCGTGAATCCCCTCTTTCTAACAGTACATGTTTCGCTTGTTACTGGTGTAGGGCTGCAGAATTAAAGCACTTTGAAACTGGACGACTCTTGTTTGATATACCCTGTAAAATATAAAAGCATGGATCCTGTCTTGCATCCATGGTTCAGGTTGTTGCAGTTGTGTAATGGTATGGAGGATATTTTCTTGTCACACTTTGAGCTCCTTAGTACCCACTGAGCATTGTTTAAATGCCATAGCCTACCTTTGTGATAGCAGCCGACTAACACGTCATTTCGCTCAAATCATGTCAAACTGGTTTCTTGAACACAACAGAAAGTTCGCTGTACTCAAATGACTGAATTTGGGATGTGGTGAAATGGGATATTCACATCACTGATGTGCAGCCACTAGAGCTGGGCGATAGAACGATAACGATATGTATCGCGATATAACTTTTACTCGATAGAGAAATTAAGCTATCGCGATAGACCTCGCCGCTCTTGTCCTCAAAAAAAAAAAAAAAAAAAAAAAGTCAGTCAATCCAAATTAAGTAGCGCAGAGCCGAACCAATCACAGCCGCAGCGTCACGTCGTGTGACTTGTTACGTACAGCGCAAGTGCCAAGCCGCACGTGTGTTTGTTTGGGAAGCAGCCAGCGGGTAATGGAGCCAGCGCGTAATGGAGGAAATGAGTGTGCCGACTAGAAAAATCAACCGAGCGTGACCGAAGAGAAAACTTTGAATCTGTACCAGAATAATTAAGATAGTTCTGAAGGCAAAAGAGGTTCCAACCTGGTATTAGCAAAGCTTATAAACTATCTAGTAAGTGTATATTACCAGAGCTCAAAGTGTTTTTCAACCGACAATAACTAAGTGATAGTGTTTATTTGAACCCATCATAAACTAGTAGAGACCTAATATTAATACTGTGCACACTAATGTGTCTGTTGGTCAGTAATGAGCTTTGATGAACATTCGCCAGCAGAGCAATGTGTTATAAAGGGATTAATCATGGTGTTAATGCAGGATGCCCAAGGAGGTCTTATAATCTCATTATGTGTGAGGCAGACATTGTGAAGGGCTAATCCTCTGCCTGCTGCGAGACCACCACTGGGATCACAAAGCTCCCAGAGGTTGGACTGAACAAGGAAAAGAAAGACTGCATACCTGTAGGGTGTAGTTGGCCTTTTCACTGATGAGCTGGGCAATGAATTTCGCTGTATGTTGAAAGTGGACTTTTTCTAAAGAAACCAAATGAGACAGATTATTGTTTATCTTTTACATATTCAGTTATGAAGATGATTATAATTCCTGACCTACCGTCAGCTGTAGGATGGATAATCAGAAACTTCTTATCCATAAACTGAGACGCTCTGTGGGCTAAATTTGCCATCTAAAAAACACATTTCAGCAGATTATTTTGATAATTATTACAACTGGAAAGAAAATGAAAAAAATAAAATAAAATAAAATCTTACCGTGTATGCTCTTGTGTCAGGTTTGGGCAGTCCAAGGTATCTCTCAGAAAATGCAGAAGCTAGAGGGGGAAATAGGCTTCGGTTATCTTTTATTAGCTTTGTTGTTAAGATCAAATCAAATCTTCCATTAATCACTCTTTGTTTGAGGGTGGTTTTTTATCCCTATGTCTAAATATATTCAGCCATCTACATATTCCTTAGTTTTGAGGCAATTCCAGTGTCATGGCACGTCTCTCACCGCCTCTGGCAGAGCGAGAGAAATCAAATAGATAGGAAATCAGTCACACCGCAACGCCCAGCTCCTCCTTAATTTGCACTTTCCTGACTCGGTGCGCCTCCAGCTACAACAGCACCGCGCCTCGTTCCTTGCGTCTCTCGTACTGTCACTCCCTCGGTGCACAGCACTTCTGCATTTCACACATTGTATTCCTCGGGTAGCCGAGGTGAGGCTGGTGTTGTTAACTTCGTCTGGCGCTGATGTGATTGAGTTCTAGGTTTGTCTGCACCATCATACTCATGAGTGCCTACTTGCGTGACGCAGTCCCTGAAAAGATATCCCCGCTGTGGGGTTAAAGGTGCTAGATTTGCAATCTGTCTTCCCTTTTCCTCTGAATATTCTGTCAGTGCTGCCTGAGCCTGACTGATTATGCAGGGTTACTGCATTTGTTTAGTACACGTAGTTGAGTGGTGATTTTTCAAATGCAAAAAGCTGCAAACAAACACAGCTTACCATACAATTCAAAATCTGTGATGGGTGAGAGGACAGCGCCGCATTTTACAGGAGATTCCTCACCGCTGACCAACAGGCTGGTCACATAGCCTCCATACACCTGAAGTACAACAACTGCATGTTAACACAGAGATACTTGAGTGTAGAATGGACTATTTTGGTCAATCTTTGGACCCAGAATGCACATACTGACACTATTCTTACCTTTCCAAATGCTCCGACTCTGTTTTTGTCAACATAGGGCTCCTTTAGAATAAAACTGTCAAAGATAAACATTGGTTCAGTTTGACTTTTAGAAAAACTGTCTCACAGTAGCAGCTGTAGCTCTAACTTACAAGATGTTTTAGCAGCTGTTTGCAATAAACGATCCATTATACTATATTAAATTCACAGTGTTTGTTTAACACTTGCACATTAAATGCACGTTTTCAGTTCTGCCAGACCAGCTGCTATCAGTGTGTGTGCAAAATATATTTTCATAGCAGTAACTAATGAAGAATTTACAGATGATAATGTAAATTTATTTGTGTGTGTGTGCGTGTGAATAAATGTGGCTTTAAGATCTGGCAGATGACTTCTGCAAATTACACAGTTTAATGTGTTTTTCTCAATAAAGCAGCACGACTTTATCCACATACTTAAGTGCATCCTTCTGATCCTGCTCCTCAAACACGCCCAGTTTCTTCTGGATCCGATGCAGCAGGTTGGTGCCCTGGAAGCCGCTGCCTTGCCCGTCACAACGCAGCACGATGGCGCCGAAGCTGCTCACCAGCACCGTGGCCCAATCCAAGTGAAACTGCTCTGACACCATCTGGTCACCAGGTGTCCCATCGCTGCACCACAAGCAGAGCAGTGAAGTGAAATCGAGGCTACCACAAGTGATGCGATCCTTATTTCAGTCCTAACTTTGTGTCCATGTGAAAATAAAGTGCATAACCTTATGTCCCAATTTTCTGCAGTCTATTTTTTAAATTAAACATTTGAGCTATACAGCGCAAGAAAAGCAACAGCAGATGAACAGAAAACAGAGAAAAATGGGGACATGGAATAGAAAAACTTACTCAAAATCAACGGCGTGCCTGCTAAATGGTGTAAGAGTTTCAACTGCAAGTTATGACTGTGATGAAGAGGTGAAATAATTCCTAATGATTTAAACTTCTAATAAATCATTTTTACAGGTATGAATGACGATACAATAAATTATAGTAGTGTGGTTTTTTTTTCTAAAACGGTGAGAAACCTAGATCTGACCTGGAGAATAAAAATATAGTTCAAGGCTGGAAGAAAGGAACGCTCATGAAAAAATGGTGGAGAGGAGGTTCAGTTTGTCACAGTGTAATTATTATCCAGCAGGTGTCAGGGACAAAGAAATTTATCTGCTTGGCATGTTTGCATTGATATGGACGGATATGTCCTCATATAACTTGGAGTGGAGACTGCATTTCTAATAGACACACACTTTTGTTGATACATACACAAGCAGGAGCAGAGGGTAGTGTGACGTTTCGACAAAGCCAGCTGGTTTCAGGATCTGCATCGACAAGGCTGCAATGTCAAGTCAAACAACTGTTACACAAAAGCAACTAAGGTCTCTTTCACAAACACACCCCTGGTTCTGTGCACTAAACTTTCTAGCTGTTAGTGCCGCAGTTTTGGATTGCTAAATTAAGTCAAATTGTATGGATGTCTATGAGAAAATGCCTTAATTTATTATCTTTTCGGAGGTAATAGACTTCATGGCTTCAGTTGCTAGCTTAGCAATGCATGTTCAAAGTAAGCTGGATCATGACTGTAGCACAGAAAACAACCCATTTTATATGCTTAAGAACCACAGATAGCATAACTTATGGACACAGCTACTGTGACATCACCTGTTGGCTTCTGAAGGCCAGTTTTGAAGCCTTGAGATGAGCATTTTCATGGCTTGCTGAAAAATTGATGTGACAGGTCTGGCTCTCAAACCGCTTGCTCATTTGACAAGAACTTGTGATTAACAATGAAGAGGAAAATGCCACAGAAATTCCTTTTTGAAACATGATATGGTCGAGATTTACGAAAAAAGTGTGACCAAAAATGGGAGACTAAAACCACATACATACAACAAACTGTTCATAGAGGGCAAGTCCAAGGCTATTTTCCCATTCGCTTCTATATGAATATTTCCCTAGAGTTATCGCCTTGAGGCGACTTTTGTTGTGATTTGGCGCTATATAAATAAAATTGAATTGAATTGAATTGAATCATTTTCCATTTAGAGTGATTTTAATCTGGGCCCACATTTTTCATCTGGCGTTAAACAAATATTAAAGCAGGGTTTTAGAGCTCATGTCACCATATGAGCATTCAGTGTCGTCTGGTTCTCAGGCAGACCTGCCCCTTATTCCTCACATCTGGCTTCAAAACATGAAGACAGCCATCATGATGGCTATGTCCATCTTTTACATACAGTCTACAAATAAAATATATTTCAAACTTTATGGGTTTGTTTTTTTTTCTTTTTTAATCAGGAATCAGTTTGTTTTGATTGACAAACATCTTTTGGCTCAGTTTACTTCAGCTCCGTGGCATCTTTTAATATAAAAAGAAGTGAAATAAGCTCTGTATTACTCCATCATTAGCATTAAGTTCCTAATAATATGCCATTATACAGTAAGAGTCTGGTGGTCTGATACATACTATAGTCGTCCATGTTGATCTCCTTGTACTCCACTATGGGCATCTGCATGGACTCCAAGGTCAGCCTCACTTTCTCATTGCTCTCCAGTTTATAGACTTCTACAATACCTGAAGAGAGTATGTGAGATAACAGTTTACAGTATTTTTGTCAGGCAGCTCATGTTTCAAATGACTGATTTGTTACAGGAGCAGAATAGAGAGTAATCTCCTTATAGATGTGCTACATAAAAATTTTAGAGGCGATAAGAAAAATCTCCCCCCCCCCATGAAACCTAAACATAGATGTTGTAGAGGAGATGTAAAAGCAGGCACCAAATCAAGACGGCCAAATTGGAATGAGATGAGGAGACTTCATACACTAATTCTAATGTGATCTTGTCTCTACCATTGCTTACAGCAGGACATTAGAAAGACCTACAGGTCACTTAGAAAGACATGCCTTTAAATGCAGCATACTGAGTGGCAGGAAAAAAATGGATTGCACTTACAAAAATGCTGTTGTGAAGGTGAATACATCGAATAATATATGGTAATGAAATTTACAGAGTTGTTTTTTAACATATTCAGGACGGGGAGATCTCATTACTTAAAGATGATAAAGACTGGCACACACATACACACTGTAGTAATCAAATAACAGTATGCTGATAGTGCTGTTGGGCAGGTTATAATCTAATGAGGACATCCATTGTGAGGAGTAATGTCATTACGTCTGTCATGCCACACTTGGCCTGTAGACAAACAGTGACTCAGTGCAAAGGTGATCACTTTGCACTACACTGCAAACACTTCTGCCCCCTTTTGACAAGGTCAGGTTAAATATAGCAAATATGGTAATGTAGAGAAGGTCATTTCTAATGTGTTTCATTCCATTCAGGCTTGTAAATATTCATTTGTGTCAAAAGGTAGCTTCCAGGGCTGAAAGAGGAAGCAGGAGCGTCAAAACTGGAGTTCTTTATAAGGCCACTAGGGGCTAGCCCCTAAGGTGAGTCAAAAATCTGTTCAAATTCTAATTCAGGCGAAAAATTATAGCTTGTGTACAGCTAATTTCCTCCTATAAAAGTAAATACAATTCTTCTTTAAAAATAAATAAATAGATTTTTAGTTTAAAACTCACACATTTAAACTTTATTAAGAATGTGGATACAGACAGGTAGCAAGGGCGACATTGTTGTGAAGTTTGAAGATCATCCATAAAAAACTGTGGGTAATAAAAAGCTTTTACAGATTTTCCACGTTTGATGTGACCCTGATTTCACCAAAATTAACTTTTTAACTTTGTAAATTTGGACATTTTAACATGAGAAGCTAAGGCAATGACTTGCTTCTGGAGCCAGCCACTAGAGGAAATATACTTTTTGACATGGAGACCTGCTGCTTGGTTGAAATACTCACTTTCTCTGTCTTGTGTCTCACTTTCTGTGTCTCTCTGTGTCTTGTAAACAGCCACAAACGGGATGTCCGGCCCTAAAAAGAAGATCAGAGCTCAAATACTATGTATCTTTATATTTGACCATGACATGTGGACATTCTGACTTACTATGGACTGTTTAAAAAAACAATTTATTTTTAAATCTACCTTAATATTAATACATAGGTTGCTGTATTTACTATTTGTTTATAGCAAGGGAAAAGTGTATGTTTCCTAACAAATGCACACTGATGCCACAGTGTCCTTCAGTGAATGCACAAAAAGAAAAAAACAAAACAAAACCCTGAAAGATACCAGATCATTTGTCTGACAGACAAAGAAGCACATCTTTGCTTATTCAGTTTATGTAATGCAATAGCTCTAATAGCTTTTCCATATCTAGGCCACAAACAGAGGCACAGCCCTAAAACCTCAGACTGCAGGGAGGAGGGGCAGCAAATGAAGTGATTGATGCACTTAGCAAATTGAGAATAAAATAGAGGAACACTGTGGTTGTATTTGTCGAAGAGCAAACCGGCCGCTCTCTCCCTGGCTCCTTTTTCTCTCCCTTACACTCCCTTTCCTTGTGATTATGATATTATAATCTCATCACATGAGATCACAGGCAGGCTGTGAAGGAAAGAACTGCACTACAAATACATGAGGTACAAGATTATTGACTGTCAGAGACTGTCAGAGGTTGAGCACAAAGGGTGTGATTGCATTTTGGTCGGTTCAAGTCTGATCTTAGATCAGTGGTGATCAGTTAGCAAGTATTGACACTGAAGTGTTACATCAGTGATTAAATATTGAGGCTACAGGCTTCAAGTCAGACTGAGACACAGTTTCTGCTGCGGCATGACAACAGTGCTGTGACATTTTGATATTTCTCTGATCACCAGGAGAAGATTGTCTCTTCTTTTGATATTGAATAAATGGATCAAAGGTAGGAGAAGTGCAATGATATGGGATCTCTTTTTTTAATGGTGAAAGAAGCTTTTGACATTGTGACAAGTAAAGTCATCCGAGCACCGGCTCTGTTTTTGCCACAGTGCTGTCACTTTTCGGTGAACTACCTACCAGCAACACAACAGAAATATGAAATCATTTTAGCAACAACATCTCACCAAAAGAAAATTGGTAGAAACATTTTTACTA
Organism: Aulonocara stuartgranti; assembly: GCF_965226115.1. Taxonomy (NCBI): domain Eukaryota; kingdom Metazoa; phylum Chordata; class Actinopteri; order Cichliformes; family Cichlidae; genus Aulonocara; species Aulonocara stuartgranti. Next base: position 17,322,539 of record NC_138960.1, read on the forward strand.
CAGTGTAATTTCTAAGTACTGTACTGTATGTTTTATATATACTTCACCTCATTTCAAAGACTTTGCTACAGTTGCTCACATTTACATACAAAACATATGATTAGTATATAAAATATCATTACAGGTTTTAATATCGTACACGCACTGTATACATGTTATTGTACATCACTGAGAAAGAGGAAGTAATACAAGAGCACTATTGCACAACTCCCCCCAAAGGGCAGGGGCTATACTAAAACGCTGATATTTTATACTGATGTCATTAATTTTCAATAATGACATCTCCATCGTGACATCATCGTTTTCATAGATCATTTGTGTGGTCCAGTACTGTTAACATGGAAATCTAGTGTGATATATTAATCCTTTGTGTGTCATGGTGAAGTCATACACTGCTGTACTGAAAAAAATATTTTAAAGAGCTGAAAGAAAGTGCTTGTTCCACAATGATTTGAAGTTTGGAGATGATCCAGTGGAAACTAAAGCCTTTTCCTAATCTGTGTGACTGTGACCTTTGACCTATTAGCATTATATACTAAAATGGTGTGTTTTATCGTCTTTACACATATGACTGGAGCAGAATTGGCTGAAATCCTTGGCTTCTATAAGCTGTAAAACGTACATAAACACATGAAATTATATTTTTTTATAATGTATATTATATATATTATAATTTTGTATGTCATGTAACTTTATAGGCCATCGAATTGAAAAAAAAAATGCCCGTACATCTTTCTCCAGGCCCTTTCGTAAGATATAGTACTCGATTTATCATATTACAAAAACTGATCTTGGAGATTTTTCACATTTGGTGTGACCCTGATTTTAACATCTGTCTGATGATTTAGCTTCAACATCAGACAGATGTTGAAGCTTAATAAAAGCATTACTTGAATGTGCATTCAAGTACACCAAGCTACAGATTACTGAGAGAAACCACTTTGAACCAACAGACACACCTATAGCAATGACTACAAAAGCGATCCCTTTTATGTGATTAAATTATTACAGTAAGTCAAAGGACACATACATGACTAGCAGTGTAGGATGTGTATTCTCTTAAGTGTAGCTAATTTATTATCATATAAACTTCAAAACAAACAAAATTTTAAAGCTTAACATTATGACACAATATGACATTGTATCCAATGTGTACCCTCTGGCTTATGCTTATCATGTGTAATACAACAGGATATTATGTGGTTGCATTTTAACAGCCTGCACTTCTCTTTCGACTTCTTCTTTCTAAAGCTTTTTACTGTTTTGAGGCTTTTAAATATTCATTTATGCTTTTAAAGGCTAATTTAACATCTGGCCAGGGGTCAACAGTTGAAAAATTATCCAGTGGTAATCTAGTAAACTCACTGGTACACTTGTAGTAATGTTGATTAATGTGTATTGTCCCTGAAGGTATAAACAAATAAGAAATGCAAACTGGAGGATTGGCCATTTATATGATGGCTGATTTATCATCACAGAATTGCATTGTCTCCTTGCACATAGGGCACACTGTGATGTAATAAAAATAGCAATGCCCATTTTAAAAGTTTGCACTCATGCACTTTGTAACTTCATTGTTAAAAGAGAGTCCTGTGTGACATCTTTAAGTGGATAAGCTAAACAGAGGCTGAATTCACACATGGTACTACCTTGGCAGTTGAGCAGGAAGTAGCTCATGTTGAGGCTGAAGGAGCCACTGATATATCCACAGCTGTTGGACAAGGCGCAGGTCAGACAGCGACGGTTGAATGAACCAAATGTGTCCGCACTATGGAAATAAATATGAGTGTTTGTTTTTAACATTGAAACTAAAAAACACTTTTTCCCAACTATCAAAGCCACTAGTTTTTCAAGTGCAGTGTAAGTTCGAACAGCTAATACCTGTACAGATGCCTTCGCTTTGGACCATCTTCAGTGCTCAAGAAGTATCTGTGTAAACATAAAAAACGCAAAAATGGAATGACAGTCATGTATAATTGTTATTTTTGGTCTACTCTGTGACTTTAGCAGAGCTGTGTTCCCCAGTCAGCTTTGGGACTACCCCAGTAATACCCCGACTAGAAAAGATGTTTTATAAAAGAACCCAGAACAGAAATGGGACAAATCTTACCCCCATTTGGCTGGGATTTTTTCAAATCCCTGCAACTCTCAGGGAAAAAGAGGAACTGTGTGTCTATATATGTTTGGATGAGGGTATAAATATGTGAAGTCATGTTAGTCCGGGGCGACCGTGGCTCAGGGGGTTGGGAAGCGTATCTGTAACCGGAAGGTCGCCGGTTCGATCCCGGGGCTCTCTGTCCTGGTCGTTGTGTCCTTGGGCAAGACACTTTACCCTACTTGCCTACTGGTGTTGGCCAGAGGGGCCGATGGCGCGATATGGCAGCCTCGCTTCTGTCAGTCTGCCCCAGGGCAGCTGTGGCTACAACCGTAGCTGCCTCCACCAGTGTGTGAATGTGAGAGTGAATGAATAGTGGCATTGTAAAGCGCTTTGGGTGCCTTGAAAAGCGCTATATCAATCCAATCCATTATTATTATTATTATTATTAGTCAGATCACAGTGGGAGTGTAATTATCAGGGAGTGATGGGAATGAGTCACACTCCTCATGGGTGCAATGGAGACTCGAGGCAGTTTTTATGTGTGTGCATTCAGGGCAGTTTGTTGTGTGGAATTGTTTGAGGTGGCACAGTAGAGCATCTATTTCCCAATATTTCAGCCCTAAAGACCATATATACCTATAATAAAAATGAAGAATGATTTTATTGTCAAACCACTGAAACAATGGGCTTGCCTCTGTCCATGGTGCTGAATTTCTAACCTTGTTTATCTGTTTATCATTTATGACCACATAAGACTCTTCAAGCGTACCTTGCAAGTTATGGGTTGGGCACCCTTTTGCCTTCAATCCTGTCTTAATTCTTAATGACATAGATTCATCAAGGTGCTGGAAAAATTCTTAGAGATTTTGGTCCATATTGACATGATAGCGTCACACAGTTGCTGCAGATTTGTCTGCAGATGCCACAGTGCAAATCTCCTGTTCTCTTATATCACAAAGGTGATACCTGGATCCAGATCTGGTGACCGTGAATTCCATTTGGGTTTTCCAATCTTCTGTTGCCCAATTTTGGTGTGAATTGTAACCTCAGTTTATTCTAAGCTTATTGGAGTGGCACTCAGTGTGGTCATCTGCTGCTGTACCCCATCAAGGTTCAATGTGTTGTGCATTCAGAGATTCTCTTCTGCATATCTTAGTTGTGGTGAGTTGTTACTTGAGTTACTGTTGACTTCCTATCAGCTCAAAGCACTCTTGGAATTCTATCCTGACCACTGGCATCAACGAGGCATTTTCACCCAGGGAGCTATTGTTAACTGGATATTTTTCATTTTTTTGACCATTCTCTGTAAACCCAAAGAAATGTAGATGAAGAGAGTATGGGTAAATATCAACAGATCAACCTGCCTGGCACCAACAACCACGCCACAGTCAAAGTAAGCTAAATAATTTTTCTTTGCCATTCAAAGCTTGGTTTAAAGTTCTGCAGATATTTTTGAGGTTACATAACCCAATTAGATGTTTGCGTTAATCTGCAGTTGAACAGGTGTATCTAACAAAGTGGGTGGTGAGTATAGAGTAAATGTAACCAGTTGCAAATGTGTGGTAACATGCTTTTTAGTATGATTGAGTTCTGGTGGCGGCTTGGGGGTTTGTGCATGCTCACATTAGTTGGTTCTCCTCGTTGTAGGCCAGAACTTGAGTGACATCCCAGTCTCCAGATGTGATAGATTGCAGTGTGTCTGTACTAATGTTGGGCTGTGGGTGTAGAGAAGCAAAAACAGCAAAAATATGATAGTTATCCTCCAATGCCACCAACAGTTTCTGTATGTGACAGGAACAGGACAAATATTTCACTACAATCACTGTACAAAACATCAGATGTACCACCTTGGCAATTTACAGGTGACAGAAACTGCTGCAAATAATCATCTAGAAGGAATTATGTATGCAAAATGTCTTTCAAACAATTTTTCATTAATATGGGCCACACTTTTTGAAAGTTTGATATGAAAGGTTCATCAGTTCCAAGTTAACTTCATGTTAGTGATGCAAATACTTGGCATACAAATATTCTCTCACCTGGGAGATGGACATGGAGATGTGAAAGAATTTGCCCCTGCCTCCTTGAGGAATGGCCCGTGTGAAGAACAGCTTCAGACCATCTTTGGAAAAGAGCGGCTTCTCATTCTGAATACACAGAGAGGGTTGATCTAAGTGTTTTCACTTAACAAGACATAAAATAAAGACTGCTACAGACAACTAAATACGCAGGCTGCTTAATGCAGTAATTATACTGGCATTCCCGCATTATAATTTAAAAAGACAGCATACACTGCTTGGAACAAAGCCATGTTAAATTTAAAGCTTGAATTTAATGACTGTGCATGTCGTCAGGCAAGAAATGCCAGGCAACAAAGCAAGTAAACAGTGGCTATAATTTAATGACTGCTACAAAGGAAAGGATAAGTACCTCAGTGCCTTAATACTCTAAATCTACCTTACACACACGTGTGTATTATCATTCTCACCTGCCTGTGGAGCCACCCTTCACTTTCATCTTCGTGTTTCTGTGGAAACAGATAAACAGACTTCAGTTGGGATAAAGAAACAGCCTTTCATACTTGCGGCACATGTGCCATGCACACTGTGCTCACCTTAGTGCAGACTCCCGTTGTAGCCTGACATAGTGTGAGGATTGAGATGTTCTGTGCTCTGTTCAGCCAATTAATGGCTAGTTTGGTGGTGGTGGCCCATTTCACCATGGTCACATAGTACTCACTGGCAAACAGAAAGCATATTTAGCATTTATTATCGTTGGTATCAGCTGCAATGCGGGTAAAAATAAGATGATGGAAAAAGTGGTTGCATCTGAACACAGAGAAATCAAGCAGTGTATAAAGAGGTGGAAAAATAGGCTGTAAATATGAAGAGACTAAATAGAGGCATTAAACTTAAACACAACACCCTATTAAGGAAAAATGCATCACTGGGGACAGAAAATCCCCCAGTCTGTGCAGCATATCATATAATAAAAATACCCACTATGACTCTGTAATATACTGTATTCAAAAATATTTTATTATCCAAAAATCCATATTGCTTTGCATCACCTATGATAACACATGTATATACAACTCATATTTAGGACTTTTCTGTTGATCTACAGATTTGTGATTCTGAACATAAAAAATTTTTTCATCCTCATTTTTCATCCATGTACAGGAAAGGTATAAATCTCCATATTTGGACACTGGATGGGTCGGCAGATTAGATGTATTTTTAACCTTTACTTGTTTTACTTTACATTTTAAGTTATTGTTGTTACTGATTTACATAATATACATAATTAATGATTCATTAAAAAATATTTATCTGAACTGGGGACTCTAAATACTCTAAATCCTACAAAAGTTATAAACCCTCTTTAACTGAAGCTTAAAGTCTGTCCTGCAATCACATCTTGACTGTTTGTACAGATATGCCAAAAAAAAAAAGCCAATGATTTTCCACCGGTTTTATGTGACTGCAAATCTGAGCCAAATCTACGATGTGTAAAATGTGCATCGGTTGACTGAGCACAGAGGTAGACTGTTTGATAGTTTTGGATGACTCACCCTATCCTGGGATCATCAGGCCTCCTCATTTCAATGGTGTGCAGAGGGCCGTTAAGGTTCACGACATAAAGAGTGATGACTGGATTTTCCTCTCCAGCCTGATCAGAATGAAAACAAAGTGAGTAACTGAGCATAATATCCCATAAAAAAACAAAGCAAAACATAAAAACACTTTGCTTAAACCATTCTATTTCTATAATTTAAACTATCTGCATCAGTACAGATGTTTAAAGAAGGAAAAAGTATACCTTAGGGTAATGGTACTCTTTCCCTATTGGGTAGGGTGAGCCTGTAAACATTGGCAGCTCCATCCTGGGCACCAAGGTGTCATTGATGGTGGCGTATGCTAACCTGGCACCATCTGGAGACCACCAATGGGCAATGTGGGACTGGAAAATCTCCTCTGGAAGAGCAAATAGAAAATGACCATCAATCATAATCATAGTGAATAACACAATCCAACAGCAAAGACAAAAGTTAATTACATAGCTGCAGGCCAACAGCATCACACGGTTGTTACTTGTTGGGATTATAATGGAGCAGGTGTTCTGGGGAAAAACTGCATTTTGAAATTTATAAATGCTCTTTATGATTACTAGCACTATTTGTATTGGTTTGCCTCCCTTTTCTTTCTCCCACTGGTCAGCATATGTGACTTATGCTTGACTTTCTTTTCCTTTTGACAAGTCAGGGCTAAACAGTATGATAACTCCCTCCTGAAAGTAGAAAATCCCTCAACTATTCAGGTGAAAGAGCAAGTTTTTCTTAAATCCTCCACATGCCAAAGTGCCCTTGGCCAGGACACTGAGCCACAATTGGTGGATGAGTGTTTGTATGAATAGGGGAAGGAGAAGCATTGAGGATTATTTTTAAAATACTACTGCTGACTATTTCCCTAATTTGGTCAAACTGATAAAAGATTCAAAGTTACCCTTTTTGTCCTCTCAGCAACATACTATACATACAACTATACTTTGTGCCTGAGCTGCTAAATTTGGAATCTCCCACTCACTATTTGTCAAACCTACATGTGAAACCACTTGCTACCCAAAAGTTTGAAGTCATAAATCACAACAGCATTTAATCTCAGTACACAGCATGCTGACCAAAATAGAACTCAGCTACATTTCCCTGAAATAAACCTAACAGCACTTTCTCACCAGGTACCACAGCGCAGATAACTTTCTGGGTCGTTACTACATTTCTGTGTGTACCATTTTCAGCAAGAGGCTCAGCTCATTTCAGGTCGGTGACCTAGACATTTCCCCCGAGCCCCTCTGTGTGCAAGCGTGTCCACATAAAATAACACAGCGATCACAGACACTCCTGTTTTACATATACAGAGAGAATAATGGGGAAATGAGAGCAGTCTAGGTCCTTCATCTCCTTTGCAACACAAAGACAGACAGACAGACAGACACACACAATTGCGTCTGTCAACACAGAGTGTCTCATTAGGAAATTATGCAAATAAAATCTCACTGAGGGAACTTTTTGGCAGCATAAAGCATAGCCTTGACAATCCTACTTCATTACTAAGTCTGTGGCGACAATGCAGACGATATCAAAAACACTCCGACTCATTGTTACAGCCTGCCACTAGCTACATTTATATCAACTTTTGCAATTAAAACTTCATTAATGCTGTTTATCTGTGGGACTGGGTGCTGGCTTTGGGGAATTAACAACATCAACTACCAATTTGCATTTTCATTAACCACGCATCGCTTGGTGGAATTACTTGATATGCAGCATCATTTGTCAAACACCTCCGGTACAAACGCCTATGTACATTGTTCTCTTACACAGTTCTGCAAAAGTAGTTGTGCTTGTAACCTTCTACTGATGGACACTGTTTCATGTGTTTCACTGTTTCAGACTATTGTTTGCCTTATTTTGTCATATAGTATCTATCTATATATATGTACATATATCTATTGCAAGCATATGGAGAAGTAAATTAGTCTTAAATTAGCTAAAATGAGCATTTGAAGTGCTTTAAACACTCTATTTCAGGCAGTTATTTCTATGCTTGGATCTGTATGAAGTTAAAGGGTGGGGATATCCCCAACATGGAAATCTCAGTTACTGTCAAAACACAAGGCCCACCCACCTGCTGTTCAAAACTATTGTTTGCCAAACGCAACCAATCAGGCGTATAAAGAGAAGGAAGGGAATACACTGTAGCTGCACCAAGGGTCAGTATAAGTTATATAAGAATTATTGTGAATTGTGAATCATGCAAAGCTACACTTGTAGAGAGTTGTTGTTGTTGTAAACAAAAATATGAGTTGAAAATGAGCTGAATAGATTCCTTTAAAGAACCTGAAACAATACACATCCCTGCGGAAGTAACATTATAAGGAAAAAGGCTAATGGAAGCCTTTAGTCCCATTAGTCTTTGCTCTTTTAGTCTCCCTTGTGTGCCCACTTGCACCCTGCTGGCAGTGCTCAGTGGGGAATGATTGGATCTCACTGTCTGATGCTGAACAGAGCAGCATAGGACAACAAAGCACTGATTGCATTTTCAAATGGTGAAAAATAAAATAAAATATAAAAATGATTTCCCGCATGGCCAATTCTACCGCTGCGTGCCAACTTCACCGGCGGCAGCTTAAAAGGCTTTCCGCGCGGAGTGGAACGGCCGAGCTGTCAGATCCACTCGGCTGGGGACGCCCAGTCACCTTGGCCAGTCAAGGAGAAAGCAGTTACGTCTCTGGAAGTGTCCTGATAGGTGTGTGATTACAAAAGAATGTGCAGGGACAAAAGAGAAACCAAGAGAAGAGGCTGTGAGCGAACCACTTTTAATGAGCCAGCTCTCATTTTCTCTCTTAAGTAATGAGATCACATCTCCTGTCTTTTTACAGCCCACCTCATTGTGACGAATACGAAGGTGAGCTGTCGGAGGCTCATCTCCTTTGTCCATGTTCTCCATCCTGGTGTGCAGACTACATTATACACTGAGTAGAGGACATTATTAATGCATGAGATGCCATAAGTCAAGCGGCCATTGGAAAATAATGAGTGCAAGGTGACAGACTCAGGAAAGCTGAGCTAACAAGAAAAAAAGAAAATCAGACATCCAAGGTTGCAAATATGTGATTTAAAAAAAAAAACATTAACAGGATACAAAAAAATATAAAAATGCTGCAAATATTCCGTAAACTGTGGCACAATAACACCACGAATCCTTCTCAGTGTTTAGAAAAAAATGACCACATGCATCCACCAGAGGGCAGCAGAGAAACATGCCAAACACAAGGTGAAGAAGCAATGCAGCACAGAGGGAAAGCCTACCTTTGTCTTTAGTGTCTGGTGCATACTTCTAGGTCACTGCTCCTCTGTTTTGGAGTCCAGCTATTTTTCTCTTTGAGATGAGTTGTGTTTTTGACATTTGTATCTATACGAGCTATAACATTTGCATTAACCCACCAGTCACCTCTGCCAAAACAAACAAACAAACAAAAAACTACACAAATCAATGTTTGATATGTCCAATTAAGTAAATTTTAACCACAGAGCACGGCATTGAATACAACTACATATACCTGGCATGGTCAAGCCCTGCTAGCCCTTTATTCTGGCTTGCCAACAACCAAACTGGTTAGATGGCATGAAAATCTTCCAGCCAAAGCGCCACAAAAATATGACAATAAAGTAGCTGATACTAAATACAGCACAACTATCAGTGTGTAGATTGAGGATGTGTTGCAAGTGATAATTAAGCATTAGCAGAGAAGCACATGACAGAAGAAGTGAGATTTTGCAAAGCATCTACAAAGCCTGCAAATAATCTGTTTGTAGATCTGGCTTAGGAAACCGAAGGATGAACACTGTATTACAGGGCATTGGTTTTGCAGGTTTATATTCAGAAAGGAGATTTTAAAAAGATACAAGAGGATTTAGCCACTTTACAGCTACACATTTTGCAACAGTTCACTTCCTGTCATTTCAGTTCAGTTATATTTATCTAGCATCAACTGGCAACACAAGTCAGAGCAGGACACTTTACACGATAAGGTAAAGAGTTTCCTCTAACCAAGAACTTGATAAGTAGCTTCAACATAAGCCCAGCATTTTGCACATTAACAAAAAGATGCGATGTGAACATGTTACAGTTTTTAAAAATAGAGGGATGACTGCAGAAAACAGCATTTGTGGGTTTACAAGGTTAAACTGATGCATGTTTTTATTCTTTCCTCAAACACGCTTTGTAAAGTCGGCATTTAGTTTTTCTAGTTATAAGGTGCAAGCCAATTTACTTTGAAATATAGACCTCAAACCTCATGAGGATAGTGACATTTTTCACAAAGTTGAACAGCGTCCAGTCCAGACATAACGTTATGGCTTCTGCTGCCTATAGCAGACACTTACTGAACTGCAGTCTGCAAAACATAAGGTCCAGCAATTTTGAGCTTAAACTTCTTCAATTTTGTAACTTCTTTGGTCTCTTATGAGTACCACTTTAATGCTACACTCCCCAAAAAATATAGGATAAGGTAAAGAAAAAGACAAAATACCACACTTCAAATGTCCTAGTCAGCGAGAACAAAATACTCACAATCTGTCTCACATCAAAAAAGAAATACGTGCTTTGGAACAGAGCCTTTGTCAGAGCACTAGAAGTAAATACAGTCAGTTCAGTGTTATACACAGGGGCAGCTTGAAGTTGGACCTAAACGTAAAAACGTTTCACTGAATCTAAATAATTGCAGGTACGTAATTACATTTAATTTTGGCCTCATTACACATACAACAGAAAACGCTAAACTTCTTACACTAGTACCTCTTGAGCACCAACAAGAAGATGCACTCATGAATGAAAACAAAGTGGCCAAAAATAATTATTAGATTTTATTAGCTTCACTGTCAGTATTTGTTATTTTTATGACTGTAAAATGTCAATATTACAATAGAAACAACAATTAGACTCCATTGTTCTGGACTTCAGGTCCATGTCTAACCAAAATGATAGCACATTTTCAGTCAGTGTTGGGTGGTTACCCTTTGTCACATCTCAAGGTGTAGACAGAGTGAGGAGGGTGTCTGCTATGAGAACCTCAGAACAGCATCCTTACTTTTTGCGGATGATGTGGTTCTGTTGGCTTCATCAGAGCGTGACCTTCACTATGCACTGAACTGGTTTCAAGCCAAGTGTGAAATGGCTGGGATAAAAGTCAGCACCTTCTAACCTGAGGGTATGGTTTTCTGCCAGAAAACAGAGGGAATGATTCCTCTGGATTGGGGGAGAGAGACTTCAAGCAAGGTAATTCAAGTGTCTAATTCAAGTGAGAGTTGGGCAAGCTGGGGCAGTACTGCTGATGCTGATGCGGCACTAGAAGTACTGCAGGTGTTGTACCAGACTGATGTAATGAAGAGAGAGCTAAGCTGAAAATTGAAGCTTTAAATTTACCAGTCCGTCTATTGTCTCCCAACCATCACCCTCTGCATGGTCATGAAATATGAGCGATGACCGAAAGAGTAAGGTCACGAATACAAGCAACCAAAGGGTGGCTCAGCCTTAGAAATAGGACGAGGATGTCAGACTTTTGGAGGGATTTTGGAGTAGACGTGCTGTTCCTGTATGTCGAAACGAGCCAGTTGAAGTGGTTTGGACATCTGGTTAAGAGGCCTACTGAGTGGCTCCTTTTGGAGGTCTTCTGGGCATGCACAACTGGGAGGAGGTGAGGTAGACCCAAATGTATATCTTATCTGGACTGGGAATACCTTGGAAATCCCCAGGAGGAACAGAAAAGTGTGGATGGGAAGAAGGACATCTGTGATATCCTTCTTAGCCTGCTGCCACCATGACCCAACTTGGGATAAGTGGAAGAAAATGGTAGGATGGATGGATGTTTGATTTTAGGTAACTCAACACAATTGAAATTCACATAGAAATGTGCTAAAAATGATCTCGATTAAAACAGTTCTCTACTACCACAATTGGTAACATTGAGAAGTAGAAGGTCCAAATACAAGTTGTCAGTCTAGTCCTAAACATTTCAGATGTTTCTTAAGTGACGGATCTTATTTTGTCTGATAATCTCCAAACAGCATGACTCACATCCACCGACAAACTATTTCTCCCGTCTGTTTCAGACAAGCCCATATTTTCACACCCTTTACTAATCTTTCTCTTTCCAGTGCACAAGTGTTGATTATGTGGTTACTCTATCTCCTGCAGAGTCTGACACAAACAGACTGATAAACAGAAACCACCCCCACAAACAAGCCTCTCGATGCAAACATTCATCTAGCCAAATATCTAAGGGGCAAACACAAGTAAAATCAAAGCAACAGCGGGTTTTTATCTGGGCACACCAGAGCCTAATAAACAGCCATTTCCTTGGGCTGCGTCACACTGCAGGATGTGTCAGTATCAGTACAGCCTCAATAATCAGACAGCCAACAGATGACAGAACACACGACTATTACACACAGCCCAATAGCACTCTTGGCTGCATTTCCTCTTTTTTAATTTTGCTTTTCTTCTTTTCTCCCTTCTCTCTCCATTTCTGCTGTCTGCACATTACTAGGACACACACACACACACACACACACACACACTTATGGATTAAGACAACATTGCAAGCAAGAGGATATTCAAGCCCTGGGAGATTATTTGCCAACCTTTTCACCCGTTAGCATCAAATCTGCTGCACAGCGACAGGCACAGCTTAAGACCTCATTCCTCCTCAGCAGTAGTGTGACCCACCCTCAGTTTGACCTTGGCTGGAGGATGGCCTGAGTCATTAGCATGGAAAGTCTGATGCCTTGCAGTCTTGCTGATGAATGTAAACATTAGACAAGCTGGCAAGGCTTCTAAGCTTGCCTGCAAATGCTTACATCATATCTGGGCTAATGCCAAATCTATTTACAGGCTTACAAATACAAGTTTTTCAAAAGAGATTTATTATTAATGGGAATGAAAAGGACTTTTAGTGCATTCTCAAATGAAGATAAATAAATAAATAAAACCTGGCATAATGAGGCCATCAAAATCAGCTGGTTCCAAGACATTTTGGCATAGATTTATACGCAATATGAACATTCCTCAAAGCCTCAGCCTCAAAATTTGCAACCCTGTTTGATGTCAGGGGTATCTCTATGTAATCATAGTCATAGTCATTACCAGCACAACCCCATCCACTGTCTATGGGGAAAAGAGTCAACTGGAAGAAAATTGACTACTAGCTTAGTTGCACTAGCCTAAAAATAAGAGGGAAATTCTTGCCACTATGAAAAAAAATGAGAAAAATCAGGAGTTGCTGAGGGACTGCATTACAGATTAAAAGTACATTTGCGCGTGCAACCCCTTCAACCTGTGGGCAAGCACAGTCAAGTTGACTGCACAGGCTGTCTGATGGCAAACAATCAAGTTTTCAAATAACTCCTTTCTAATTTATAAAGGCAGAAAGACAGCCAACATGTTGCAATCAATCTGCGCCAGTGAGCTCCCATGTGCGCTACTCATCTGCGATACATCTCTTTGCAATAGAGGACATCTGGCCGTATTCTGGTGTATATAACTGTAAACTGACGAGTGCCTGTGTCAGTTTACAGTTAAATCACTGTCCTTCAGCACCCACATCACTAATTGTGCAGGAATTTCTGTTTCAAATCAATGATGCTCTGGCGAGATTATGAATGTAACGTAAATTTCTGGTTAACATGAATATTTATGTATCTAGACTGCAAGAGTTTCATGATTGCCAATTTATGACAAACAGCAGCCAGCCTGACCCCATTCAACTGCAGAGAGGTGGTAGACTGACTCTGTCTTGTCTTTTTATTGCTGTTTTGATGCACAAAAGTCACTTTGAAGACAGAAACTGACATTGAGTGGTCACACACCTGATCCTTGTCTTTGAAGAAGGTAACAAAATCGTTCTTGGTCATAATAATGCTCTCTAGCCAATGTTTTCCAACCACAACAAGCCTGTTTCGTTGTCTTCGAAAAATCCCTCCATTATTGAATAAACATAATTCTGATGACAGGCTTTCAAATGTGTTGTGTTGAGATAATAAAATAGCCCCTGTTTTTCTCAAAATAAAACACTTTACCACATCACATTGTGCACTTAAAGCACACAAAACCAATTGTATAGTCCTATGATTCACTTTTATCTCAAGATTATGAAGCTGATTCTATCTTTTATCTCTGAGTGAAAGATTTATCTGGTCAATAAATGATGAGTGTAAATTACCAGGCCTTCAGCAATCCATAAATATGGGGTCAGACACTGCAATATCGCTCCGATTAATGTTTAAATGGCTCAGAATGGATATTGCTCTTGAAGAATGGACTTGCTTTCAAATATCAGCTTGGTTAGGCGGAGATAAGAGGGCTGTGGGTGGACAACATTAAATAAAAACAGATGAATTTTGCAGGAAAGGCAGCCAACGGGCTCTAATCCTGATGCACCGGTGACCTCAGATAACCTCTCTGCCACAGTGTCTAAACCCTGACATCTCCTTGGTGGCAGCCTCACACTTTCAAACAGATATGTGATGTTTAGCGTTACTCCAAGATTAACAGCTTGTGTATCATTGGCTGTCTCCATTTCTGCTATCTCTGTATCTGTGAGTCTGCTGCTCCCCATCTCCCTCCTGCTCCGTTATTAAAACACCGTTCCACTGGAGCAGCGTGTTCACCCAGCGCAGCAGATATAAATTCATTAGTTGAATGCTAACACAGTCCCTGTCACGGTTTATACTGTGAGGCATACAGGTGAGCTTTGATCGGTGGTGTTGACGCTCGGAGAGCACTTTGACATCTATATCTTAATGCACAACACACACACAGCCGCCGAGTTAATGCACATCAACTGATGTAGAACATTCATTCGTTTTCAGGGCTGTGTAAAGCAGAGGCAAATTGACAGGATATCCATTTTTTTAATTTACCTGCAGGAAATCAAGCGCTACATGCATAAAATACTAATGTGGCTACAGACACTTGGGAGTCATGCTGTCTCATGTCATTACTTCTAAATACCTGAGCTGCTGCAGAGTGTTCAAATTAGAAAAATGTAATACAAGGAGAATACACGGGACAAAAGAGGTTTACTACATGTTTTCCCTAATTGTTATCAGAACTAACACACTATTTTCTTTCATGGAAAGAGTTAGATTAGAAAATGAATGTCAATCTTATGTCTGTATGGTGAACGTAAATTGTAAAGACTACAGCCTGTAATGGGTAGAGTAGCTTACAAAAGTAGAGAGCAGAGAGAACCATTAAACATGCCTTGTTACATACGGTCGCATCAAAACTTTATCAGTGTTCTTCATAATATTGCTTCAGTTCTTTGAAGTTTGTGAATGCACAGCTGTCTTGTGGTCAGACCACCACATTTTAATCTGGCCAAAGTCTGGACTTTCATTTCCTTTTTAAGCTATTCTGCTGTATATTAGCTGTTGTGCTTGGGATCATTGTCTGGTTGCAAGACCCAAATTTGGTCAAGCTTTAGCTCTTGGATAGATTCCCTCACATTTGACTCTAATCACACTGATATACAGAGGAATTTGTGGTCAATTCAATGACTGCAAGATGCCCAGGTCCAAAACAAACTCAAATCATCATCCTTTGTTTTTTGGTTATACGACACAGGGCGATTGTGGCTCAAGTGTTGGGAGTTTGCCGTGCTGGTTCGAGCCCCAGCTTGGACAGTCTCGGTCGTTGTGTCCTTTGGCAAGACACTTCACCCGTTGCCTACTGGTGGTGGTCAGAGGGCCCAGTGGCGCCAGTGTCCGGCAGCCTCGCCTCTGTCAGTGCGCCCCAGGGTGGCTGTGGCTACAATGTAGCTTGCCATCACCAGTGTGGGAATGGGTGGATGTGTAAAGCGCTTTGGGATCCTTAGGGACTAGTAAAGCACTATACAAATACAGGCCATTTACATACATCGCAGTTTTGCTCATCTGTCCAAAGGACATTGTTCTAAATGTCTTGTGGTTTGTTCAGAAGACACCTGACCAATCTAAGCTGTGTTGTCATATTCTTTTTTCTTCAGAGAGAGACTTTCTTCTGGCAAACCTTCCAAACACTTAGCACTTGGGTTTCTTGCAGTTTCTCCGAGCATTGCATAGCATTTTGTAATTTGCTATGCTTGGAAAGATTGAGTTAACACATGCTCACACTTGCTGATGATCAAGTGCATATATGCTCATAATTCCTATAGAAGCAATACGAGTCTACGTCTCCTCAACTACTATGCTACCATTGTATTGTATTTGAGCAGCAAGAAAATCGTTTGCCTTACCCTCATATAACCAATCACTGAGCCCATTGAAGATGACACCTTCTTTACCGGTAGATACCAGACGAATAGAACGGCTCTCCACCTTAGACCGATAGTAGATGTTGTTTTCAAAAATGAAGATCTAGAAGAGTCAGAAATAAAAGAAACGCATTCAAAAATTTGAATGGAAAAATTGACAAAACATCTAGAGAAGTACATGTCCTCAAGATCCTTGAGCTCAGATACTGATGTTTCAATGAAACTGACTACCAGCTTTCCTATAAATTGAAATGTTGTAAAAGTGAATGAGGTCTTACCATAACAGCACAAAACAGAAAATCTGAGGACTGTGTTGTATTTAAACTGAAGAATAAGATCAACCGTATATCAACCGTAGGGTCAGAAACACACTCATTTTACACACAAGACACCACTGCACACATTTGCAAAAGCACTTTTTGATTAGAGAGAAACCGGCATTCCCAAAAAGACAAGAAAATAAGTCTTTTCAATTTCTGATAAGACAGCAAACCTTGGGACCAGATTTTGACTTTGACGCTCTCCTCCACAGGCCTGCGGGGCTTTCAAGATAACTGAAGGTCAACTCTTTCATTACAGAGAATAATAGATCATCAGCACCCACAGTGAACGTGGTAAGGCGGGGCTGCTCTTGGGGCTGGAATTTTAAAATGTTACAGCCTTAATGCCATGCTGAAATCAATCTCAGGGTATTACAGAAAAGGGCTCGCTCGGTATCTCAAGGATTTGGAATCTCTGGCCTCAAGCAGGTATCATGGTATCAGTTTGTGAATGATTCTCCAACAAATATTCCCTCTGAGCTGTATGAATGATGAAACCAGTCAGGGAGCTGGAAATTGTTGCTTGCTGATTAAATACTTCTTACAACAGTGCAAAAAGGGTCAAATACTACATAGAAAAATCTCCTGTGGAAATCTAAGTCAGCTGTGTATAAACAACATGACAGTAAAGAAAAAAAATGCTAGCTAAAAGTTTCTCAAGCAAACAGACCCTCTTTAAAAGTAATACAATGTGTGTCACAATTACTTTCTCCTGAGGAGACGTAAGCCGTGGGCCCGTGTGCTTTGGTGTCACACTGGTACAGATGGAGTCCCTGTTTAGAAGCTAATCTAGGCCACAGCACAGAGAGAAAACCTGGCCCCGTTCTCTGAAGGAAGGTAAAATTCTACCATTGATGGCAGTCAGTGAGAGTATTTGGAGCAGTCTCTAGATACGTTGGTCTGGTTGGACCAGTCACACCAGCAGAGTAGGGCAGGTTAGGTCTTAAACATATTTAGTCAAGTTAATCTAAGTGGTAATTAATGTTATCATACTAAAATTTCTAAACTAAAATGGGGCACGTTACTACATGTTATGCTTGTTTAACACGAGTGTGAACGTGGTATTGTGAGCTTTTAATCATTCTGAGGCCAAGTGTGTAATTGCATAGAGCTGGATGAGAAAAATGTAGCGTAGGTTCCAGGGTTTTTAACTTTTCACTCTTAGTAAGGATTTCCCTCGTAATTCTCCAAGGAGGCAGGAGGACTCTTAATACTTAATAAGTCTTGAATTATTTGTCACACACATTGTACTTCTGTATGTAGTGTGATTTGAATGAAAACTGTATTACAGTTTCCCTTTCTCGGTCTCACTGTCTTAAGCAAACACAAAGTCTTTCTAATGGCTCAGTTACACTGCAGTAAAACCTGCCAACCTTCTTGTGGTTGCTCAGCATTTTTATTGGTGTTTTTTGGTTTTGTTGCATTTACTTTAGCAACTGATTGCATACAGTTGCGGCAACAAGCTAGTCGCAGACAGATTGATCGTGCAACACACCTCAACCTGGTCACGCACTCAGGTCTCCTGGTAGTAAGCAACCTGACTTCAGTCATTCTCTGATAAGAGAAGGTTTATGGAGTAGGGAACTTGACTCAGCTGGCTAAATGAAGTTCTGGCTGGACTCAGGGCAGAAGTATTTAACATGAAGTTCCATTTAATTTGTGTAGATGGCAACAGATTTCCAGTTGTTGCCAATTTATCACGGTTAATCACCTGATTATCACAAACAGTTTACATGCAATTGCCGACTTGACACCATTCAATATCAAATTGATTCTGTCTTATTACCATTTTATTACCATCTTAATGCACCAATGTTGCTTTGGAGACAGCAGCTATGATTTCAGACCTGGTCCCTCATCTTTGATGCAGCCATTTCAAACGCAGCAACATTGGAACTTCACTGCACTATGATCACAATTATGTTCATGCCACCGTTGTCAATCAGTTTTCCGTAATGCGACTGTAGCGTATTGTCAAGGTCAAAGTCAAATGTGTTTATAAAGCACATTTAAAAACACAGAGTTGAGCATAGTGCTGTATAATAAAAATATACAGCTCACAGAAAATCAACACTAAAATGCAGAAATGCTGTGGACAGCGTACATCAAAATATGACAATATAAAATAAATACAAAACAAAATAAAATAAAACAAGAATGTCACACCGGGGCCAAATAGCAAGGAGAATGTATGAGTTTAAATGTGTGTGCAGATATGTAGATTATTCCATAGATCCGGTGCTGTTGCTGCAAAGCTTGATCGCGTCTCTTTTTTAATTATGTTTTAGGCTTGTGTAAGAGCAGCTGTTTACAGGTGTGAATGTGAAGGAGCTCAGACAGATAGAAACGAGCTAATGTAACACACCCAAATCTGCGTGAATATTTGTGGACCACATGTTAAAGAGTATAAAAGCAAACTCCTCAACCTGCTTTTGTTGCAGAGAAAACACAACGGCCCTTATTTATCCACTTACACTGACTTTTTAGCCTAACAAATTGCTAAACATGTGTCTGGACAGCTGTGTTTTTGCACGGGCATGTATGTGAGCAGTTTCTATGGGAACGTAAAGGAGATTTAATCATGTGCATAAGGGATTTGGGAAAAGGATAACAGGTGTGTTGATTTACGTATATTAGGAGTGCAGATATCACAACACATGCCTTGGCTCGAAGTCTGTGCCAGCTTGTTTCAGTTGATGGACGTCTCTCGCAACCGCAACCTCCTTGACAAGAGGGCACCTGAACCTTCAGGAATACCAGCTGCTCAGTTTCATGCTAACAAAACTCAGCAGCTGAAAGTAATACAGCTTCATGACTAATGGTGGGAAACTTGAGGCTATATCAATCTAGCAAGAGCGTTAATTAATCCAGTGACGAGATAACAGGTAATTAATAGCATTGTGCTGCAGGATGTAATCACACAGTCTGACTGCCCTGCAAACCAACACACTGAATTTCATTAATACCCTGACAAGTCTGATTGTGTGATGAAGGAAGGTGTATGTGTGTGGGGGGATGCTTCATCGCAGAACAGTTGCAAAGGACCATTGCTTCTTGTGATTCAAACAGCAGTGTTTAATTTCAAATGTGTTTACTGGGAAATATCAGCGACTCATCGGGATGATTCAAACCCTGAGGGACAAAACTGTTTGTTTTCAAGGATTATAACTTACACCATATCAACAACTGGAGGAAAATGGGGCATTTGAAAGATAAAGATTAGCTGTGCCCCAATTCTAGGACCATGCTCGTGGAGCAGTAATTGTCATACCTCACCAATGAGACCAAACCGATTCAGAATACAGGCCTTACTTGGACCAAATTTAAGGGTAATAAAGGTCATGACACCTTAATTATGGTGTAATAAGGTTTCATCAATTACTGCACTACTAATGCACTACTATTCATCCATAGTTCATCTCATGGTGTGATAGTGCAGCACAGATAGAGAGCATTTCTCTTCATCTGCAGGTCCTCTGTTGTATCCTTTGTAGCAGACTCAACCTTCCTAACTTTGACAAATACAGCTGGTGTAAAGAAATATAACGGCCTCCTGACTAATGGTAAAAAAAACAAGCTCAAAAATGAGAATTACCAACATAAAACAGCACCTAAAAGTTTTCATTTCTCCAGTGCAGCCCTCAAGCCTGTGCTGGCACCTAAACTGGCACTCAGTCATCAAACTTTGAGAACTCCCTGCGCTAGAGGCTAATACAAGCCACACCAAATACTATTTTCATTTCCGTGGCAGCTCTCTGCTATTGTGTTTGGTTTGTTGATTTGTCTTCTGGGCACAGAAATGCTGCGCTTATTTAACGCTGTTTCCACAGAGTTTAATTTTGACCACGCACACTACAATGCAAATCCAGCATTTTTAACATTCAAACATTGTTTGGGGTAGGGCTGTGCAATATGACCAAAATCTCATATCCCGATATAAAACATCTATCGTCCCGATAACGATATAAATCACAAAAATGTAACATTTTCTGTAAAGTCTGTGAATCTTGGGTAGGTGAAGTGTTTCCAGCTGGGCGTCGTGTACCTGGAGTCCAGTGTTTTAACCGATGCATGAAACGACACATTTTTAGACATAGGTTGTAACGGCCACCGTTTTCTTTGTGAGCATTTATTACACAGCGTGCCACTCTGCATTCGCTAATTTATCTAAGCTAATATTTGCCATATGCTTGTTATTTAAAAAATAATGATCTGCCAGTGTTGGGTTTGCAGCTCGCTGCACTCAGGTGGCCACAACAATTGATTAAAGCAGGTTTAAACCAAGGGCACAAAAAGAAGCCAGAATTCCACTCACTCACTGTAACTCCTCCCATTGGGTTGTGAAATATATAGGTCCCTCTGGCTGAAGCACCTTCAAATATAATTAATTCTATCACCTATTAAAATTAAAAACAGGCAGCGAAGGACACAGGTTGTGAAAACTTAACTTATATTTCCGTCTGTGTGCTGCAAAGTTGGGTTTTCTGCACTTTTTTTACACCAAGGGCAAGTTTCTAAACCTCTCAGATGGATCTTTCCAGATTTTTTTTATTTATGTTTAGTTTTTTTCCTTTTTTTTTTTTTTTTTTTACTGAAACTGAATGAAAAATTAATTAGTTTGAAAGCAGATATGAAAGAGGGGATTCATGCAGCTCGTACCAGTTGCTGATCCTGGGGTCCCCAGCCTGCATACTGAAGCTGAGCGTTTCGCACCTCTGGAGGGTTCAGGTTCCACGTTTCCCTGGGGCGCACAGACAGGTGAAAAAAACCCCACTATCAGACAAACGTGAAGGCACATAAACACAATGACTGTCTGCTCCCAGTGATCCGGCGGCAGAGGAACAAGTGTACAACATCTGAGAACAAAGCTTTAAGTGTATCCATAAATACCCCCACTCTATAACAGTGTCACCTCTCCTTATTGGGAAAAGTGCTGCGCAGTGCAGGCTGCAGAATTAGAGGTGCCACTGCCTCTGTGTCTTTGTCTGGAGCGCAGAATGAATGAGGACACCAGCGCAGGTGTTTTTTGACGCAGCACCACTGGGTGGCAGCATTTAAATAGGTTTAAGCAGGAGAGCTGCTGACAGTGCTGTCATACTGTGACCTGGTGTGGAAGTAATTCAAAAGGGAAATAAGTAAGGTGGATAGTCACAGCACAAAAACGCCTCTAATATGACTTGGCAGGGGAGGCTTTTTAGCTAGACTGGCAGTAGTTTTGCTCTTTTCTGTCACTGAATGGCAACAAGGTTCTAGGTTTGAACCTGCTCAGTGTACCTGCGTGGGTTTGCTCACAGTTACATTCATCAGCTGGTAAACTGATGCTTCCAAACTGGATTTCCTGTGTGTCTTGTTTTCACATCGCATTCTTCTAATGGTCTTCAATTAATTGCATTACAGGTGGATATGACAAAATAATCAAATACAGTGAACAGCCGCCTATTCGCGGTTCAGTATTCACGGATTTTACTGTGGAACGTAACTTCAAATTATTTGCGGAAAATTTGCCTATATGCTGATTTTTTTCATAGAGCACATCTAAAATATTTGCTTTTTTCATTAAAATTAAAATATGCAGTTATAGCGTTTTCAGTGAAGTGGTCCCTAACCCTCGCGAATACCAGGGAGCGAATGTACCTCAAATTTTTATACACATTTGTGCCACAATGAGCGTCAGTTCCTGTTGAGCGTACATGGTGATCTGGAAACACAGAGGGTATAGTGCTAACTATGCCCAGCCAAGAAACAACTATCCACTGGACCTGCAAAGATACAACACTGGTAGCAAGAAACAGGAACCCAAAAACTTAGGGCATGCCAACCGCATCCAAACTGCCGACGTTTCATTTTTAATGGGTAAAAAAAGCAGTGATGAGCAGGTTTGTAGCTCTGTAACCTTGAATTCTGCGTGCACCTGTTTCTCCAGCAGAATCACTGTGAAAATTGCTGTGAAGTGCACTTTGGGATGGTTTTCACCAACTTTGCTGTCGTCTTTGAATTAATACTTAAACAGCAGCAGAAAGATCTTGTGCGTGGTCTCATTAGGATAGAGATTTGTGTCAGTCTGTGAAACTGTAGCCTGAGGTTTATACTGTTAACTGGTAATTACGTGACAATGCATCAGAGGCCATGTTGCAGAATAATGCAAAAGAAATGTAAAGAGTGGTACAAGAAGATACTTTCTTTTGGCAGCGACTAAGTAACATGATGAAATATGTTTTAGAACAGCAAACAGTACGATTGTGATCCCTGTGTGTATCCCTACCAAGACTACCTAAGTAAATGTTAAGAAATAAGGTTTAATTGGTTTTCCTCTGTCACGTTTCTAGTTATAATAAAAAGCAGAGAACACACAGAAACATTTTTAACAGCTTAACGTTGAAGGACGAGAGATCTTCAAGATCTCTTGACATTGCAGAAAAAGGCTCATTTTCAAAACAAGGCAGTGCTATTAGTGTAACTTTCTTCTGTGAACTGTAGTTCATTTTGACAGGTGTGTGCTGAATCTAATCCTTGCTCTGGTAATTTACCTTCTGTTTTTGAGCGCTTCTTAAGTCGAGGTCTGTCGTCAAAGGGCTAACTCAGGACAGGGTGAATGAGGATAAACATCTGCCTATGTTGTGGCTGCGGCTGACTACAGCTGCGATTTGAGGCTGCGGATTATCTGATAGCACCGTTTCGCTTCGCAGACTGCACAAGTGCAGGTTTGGAAGTAAACAGTGTGGTTGATGTCAGAGGTGCTTTGTGGGAGGTAGTTGGCAAAACAGGTGTAAATGAGTTTCTTTCACATTTTCACAGGCAGAAAGGTCAGGTGAGATAATATGAGAAAAACAATTTTAATGGAGTGACTCAGCCCTGATGTGTACTTACGGTGTTTCCAGACTGCAGATGATGTAGAAGGCCGTGTAGGAATACTGGTACACCTGGAATGAGATGTAGGATATTTAACCTTGACATTTTAATTCTTGCCAATTCTTTGTTCTCATAGCAGAATCAATTAAGACATCATAATTGCCCTGTTTACTTATATTAGGTACAACAGTATCTTCTTTGAAAGTAAAGAAAACAAAAACTGCATTAGGACTGATGATAATTAATCCTTTGAACTTCAAAATGAAAAGAATCCTTGTTAAGCAGGTAATTTTGAGGAAATACTGTGAAGTGCTGCCATAAAATCTCAAGTTTCCTTCTAAATTAAAAAAGAAGAAGAAGAAAAAGAAGAATGGCCTCATCCCAAAGCCACAATGCTCCATATCAATATGACAGTATTTTATTCATATCAGTACCAAAGGCTGACAGTAACCCACCATCCCCTGGAAATTCAAGGGTTTAATGTCTTATCTTGCTGCAGTGATGTTGTGTACTCAACACTGGGTCAATACACTGTGACACCTCAGTAAGGCTGCAATTCAGTCACACATTTCTGGCCGCATCCGGCCAGAAATGATACTCTGATACTCTGATATGATACTCTGATACTCTGATACTCGGTGCAGTTTGAGGAGGGGGAAAAAAACAGACAAAGGATTCTTCAGACTGCTGTGAAGTCAGAATAGTCAATATGGAGCCCAATTTACCATTCTGTTGTTGCAATAGACTTATTTCTCTACGTGCGTGCTGTCAGAAAACAGTACATGTGTGACATTGTGCACCTCTGGGCCACTTCCAGCACTGTTGCTATTTTTAGATTGCTGGCTGGAAGTCCCATTCTGACCACTCGCGCTCAGAGTTTGGGATTTCACCATGGAGCTCAAATTTGCCCAGAGCGAGAACATTAACTTCTGTGTCGAATTGGCCTGACTTTCATGTCGAAGATCATTGCTGGTAATGAGAGCTGTGTACCAAGACACCAAGCAGGAGTTTCAAGTCAAGTCCTCACTGTCCAAAGCCTGAAGGCAGTGCATGAGATCAGGAGTGCAACCAGGAGCAAGGTTGTTACTTGAATTTGTCCCCCAAGGTCTGACTGTCAGTGTAAAGCGCTACTGTAAAGCCCCGAGGCACTGGAGGGTGGACATTTGGTCCAAACGACCTGACCTGTGACTTCCAGGGAGTGATCAAAAAATAGCAGCTGCACTAGAAATGGTGAAAAGGACCACAACGACATAACCCTGAAGGATAGATCGACTTAATTTAAACCAGCTGATTTTGGATTTAATCGGCAGATCAAACCACACTTATGTCGACCAGATTAACGACGGCTATGGCGTGTCTTTGAAATCCTAACCTTTTACTTTTTAAATGACAGTTTTTGTTACAGTAGGCACTCAACAGTCAGACATTATGTATCCAGGAACATCACCCAGTAGAGACACATCTTCAGGAAGAGCGTTTGTCCATGTTTTATAATACAAGTGGGGTATTTAATAAAAACATGAACCATACCGCATCTCATAGTGCATGAATGTGTGCCGACTGTGCTACGATGAGCATATAGCAGGAATGACTGTCATCTATCAAGGTGATGGCGGTCTAGTTGAATAATAAATGCAAACACGTACATTCCACCACACTCGAGTGTGCTGTAATATCTTCAATTCATCTCAGGCAATAACACAAGGTTATACAGTGTTTCTGCCAGCATCCTCCATAAACTAACAACAGGAACCAGTTCTCTCTACAGTGACTAAGTGGTGACGCAGTAGTAAACAGGCAACTATCATCTAACTAAATGGATCAATATATTTGATCCACCTGTATCAGGAGCTAAAATGCTTTGATGCATATGATGGTGCTGCTGTTGATCTCATCTCGCTGTCCGCGAGGCCGTGTAGCACCGAGGGGTTTGTTTGTGCCTCCCTCAGTACAGTTCTGCTTGGCTTAGCTAGCCCCCGCCACCCTCGCTGACAGGCAGCGACGTGCGACAGGCCTTCACACCCCGCCATGATTACTTTCTCCTCCCTCCACCCCCCCCACTGCCTATGCTTCATTGCAGGCCTACACCCCACCCCTCAGTAGCGGTGGCTGACATATTTGGCTGTCAGGTTGCTAATTCAAAAAACAAGCAAACAAATGAGATGCTCACCGGTGCAACATTGTAGGCCAGCAGCACATGCTTCAGGTCAGGAGAGACCTCATACTTGCTGGCTTTGTACATTTCCTAGGAATCAAAAGAAGGATGTTAGAAGAAGAAAAAAAATGCATACAATAAAAAGAAGAGACCTCCGATCACGCATGGCAGTTTTTCATTAAACTGGTCCTTAACTGACTGCGTTTGACAGATTGCTTGGTTCCTAAAGCAAATGGGAGCTGCATTAGTCTTTGCACTAGGGCTTGGTGATTTGATGGCAGACATAATGTTGCGTGTTGTCACCCAAGCTGCTGTGACACTGATGCTACATCTCCATTTTGACATTTCACCAAGTGTTAAATATGCAGCTCACATTTCACTCTGAAAATGGATCATTTGTGGGGAAAAAACACACAAAAAAGCTTTAGGTTCTTTGATTTGTTGACACTATTGGAAATGTTTGAATCGAACTCATAGGCAATCATGCTCAGCCCTTCAGTGCTTTGATTGTAAGACGAAAAGACTTACAAATTTCTTGTTATGCACTAAGATGGTTTGCTCGTTGGTGTCGACGTTGAACTTGACGACGTCGCCGTCCTGATTGCGGTACAGCAGCTCATTACCTGGATGATGAGACAGAAGACAAGAAGAAAAAAGTTAGACATTGGTAAGAAATTAAGAAAATTGCAGACATATTGATAAAGCCAGAAACTATATTCTGTCACCAGTTCTGCAAATTAAAAGTGTGGGTTCAAAAAAATATTTCCCTTCTAAAAATTAAGTAAAAGCAGACATGATAGTCAGCAGCCTTCATTTTTTTGTGTTAATGGAGTTGTTACCTGTCAGGGACACTGACAACATAATTAAACTTCAGAGGATGCTTCCACTTATTAGATTTTTAATATCAAAGGGATATTGAATTAGACTTGTTTGAGTTCCATCAGCAGCCAAAAATAAATTCGTTTTTTGTAATCAACCAGTATAACAATTATTAACAGGTCACTTAATGGCACGAATGCTTAGTGGTGCAATCAAAAATAAAAGCAAAGCAAAGCAGAGCAAAGATGTGCAGCAAAAGCAGAGAGAGCAGGGCTGCCCAATTGTCTGTGTCATGACTGTGATCGCAATTCTGATGCCAACAATTTGTCAGACTGTGCCTTGTTATGTTTTTCTGCTATATGTGGCCAAATGAAGAGCTCCGTCCTCAATAATAAACTGTCTGGCATCAGGCCTTTGTTTCGCAATGTGATTGTTACAGGATTAAAATCCAGTGTGAATGTATGCATTTTATTGAAGAATGCAAGCTGCCTTATTTTTAACTTTCACAAACCACCAACTACTTGCATTTTAACATTAGTTCATTTGAAACAAGACTTAAAATGTCTATTTGGTACAGTTTCAGTCATTACAGTGTGATAAAACATTCTTAGTGACAAGTACTAAAGAGCAGCTTTTATTTCTTTACCTCACCTTATTTACCGCTAAACTTTGGTCAGATTTAATTAACACAGCATCAGATTTTAATTCAAATATTGCTCAGTCCTGATTGGTGCTTTCCCCAGTGTAGACACGCCCACTGTATGTATTATAGTATGAATCAGAACTTTTTACTTTTTTAAAATATTTTTTAGACCTTTTTTATCTAGAATTTTCAAATGTATTATTGAAATAAGTTTACACTTAAAATTACATTTTTTTTCCATTTGAAGTTGATCTTAAATTGTTTAAACTGCTCCCACTGGCACAGATTATAAACAACAACAAAATAAACTATCACAGCTATGCAGATGACACACAAATATATATCACAATGTCACCAGGAGACCGAGGCCCTGTACAGGCTCTTGGTAAATGCATTGAGGAAATGAATGACTGATTGTGCCACAATTTTCTCCAGCTAAACAAAAACAAAACTGAAGTAATAGTCTTTGGCGCCAAAGAAAAACGATTACAGGTCACCAGAGAACTTCAATCTATACATCTAAAAACCACAAACCAGGCGAGAAATTTGGGTGTAGTGATGGATGCAGACCTAAACTTAGAAAAACACATTAAGACAATAACAAAGTCAGCTTACTATCACCTCAAGAATATATCAAGGATAAAAGATCTGATGTCTCAACAGGACCTGGAAAAACTAGTCCATGCATTCATCTTTAGTAGGCTTGATTACTGTAACAGCATCTTTACAGGTCTACCTAAAAAATCAGTCAGACAACTACAGCTCATTCAGAACTCTGCTGCTCGAGTCCTCACTAAGACCAAAAAAGTGGACCACATCAGTCCAGCTCTGAGGTCTTTACACTGGCTGCCTGTCCGTCAGAGGATAGACTTTAAAGTTCTAATGCTGGCCTATAAAGCTCTGAATGGTTTAGGACCAAAATACATCAATGACCTCCTGACCCAGTATGAACCATCCAGATCCCTCAGGTCATCTGGATCCGGTCTTTTATCAGTTCCCAGAGTCAGAACCAGACACGGAGAAGCTGCATTCAGCTTTTATGCTCCTTATATCTGGAACAAACTCCCAGAAAGCCTCAGATCAGCTGAAACACTCAGTTTATTTAAATCCAGGTTGAAGACTCACCTGTTCTCAGCTGCATTTGAATAAAGCACCAAATCCACACTTTAAGCTTAAATTTCAAAACTTACATTTAACTACTGATTTTATCTACTGTTCTGATTTTATCTGTTTTGATTTTATATACTGTTTTGTTTGTTTGTTTGTTTGTTAATTAGCTAGTTAGTTTATTTGCTTGTTTTAATCAATTTTAAATCATGCTTTTTATTTGTTCTTGTTTCTAATGTCTCTGTAAAGCACTTTGAATCACTTTGTTGTTGAATTGTGCTATACAAATAAACTTGCCTTGCCTTGCCTTACTATTTCTTCCATTCATGTAGCTACTAATCAATTTAACAGATATTCACCAATATTAAACTTTTTCTCCATTATGCATGCTTAACAATTCAACTTAATAATTCATGGTGTTAACAATTTCAGCTGCTAATTAATACTTCACCTTGATTTTTTTTTAATTCTTAATTTTAGGCGGCCAGGGAAGGATACGTTTAATACAGCTACTGCCCCCTTTCACCTTCAGTCTATCTCCGCTCCCCTGTCTTATTGGTTTAGTGATCCATAGGCACATGAGCAACCACGCCATTTGGTGAGGTAATTAGAACCCAGAGATTGTTATGCAGAGTGCTTTCTATCTGCTAGCATATCTAATTGTCCATTAGAGGTGACAAAATTACCATCACAATGGCTTTAATTCAGAACGTGCTTGGGAGAGCGGTTTCAGACATTTTTAGAAAGGCATAGCCGAACGCCCCCTCAACAGCTTTTGTCTCCTTGTTAAAAACCATTGGCATACTAACAAGGGTAGAAATGGACTCCTTCATGGAAATCATGGTGATAAATAAAAAGATGCTGATTTTCCCTCCCCATCATGAGTCATTATTTTAGTTTGACTTTGTTTGACATCTTTTTAAAGGTCTACTTTTGTATATGAAATGCTAATTGCCGAATATCGCGGCTTGAATGAGTAAAAAAGGCAAAATGGTTATTAAATCAGATGCCAAGGAGATTGACAGGACTTTATTTTGCTTTGTGACACACTTTGTTTTCACAGTTGGGCTTCGGCTTAAATTCAGAGACCCGCATCTCTTTAAGGCACCTTTTTCATCTTTATTTCTCACCAAACTACTGATCTCCGTTAACCACATGCCTCGAGACACTTCACAGATACCACAGATCTCTCAAATCCTTCCCATCACCACCCTTATATAAGCCCTCCTGCTGAGTTCATCATTTTAGACCTTATCATCACTCCTTCACCTCTCCTGCTATTTGTTTTGTGCTCTTTCAAAGACACAAAGCCATCTATTCTTTCACAGGACCCTAGGCATTATGTCTTCCCTTCAATCTACCTCTTTCTAGCTCTCTCTCTTCCCCTGACGTTCTCCCTCTTACTTTCCTCTCTGCCTTGACTTGCTGTGCATTAGCCCAGAGCGCTGTTTTCTCCTCTGATCTATACCTTTCCATGGCAGTATGTCTTATTAAAACAGCCTGCTGCCCTGGGCACAGCCCTAACCCAGCCTCACTCCAGGGAGTCAGAGGGAGCGGCAAGAAGGTGGGAGAGAGGGGGGCAGAGATGCAAGGCAACATAACTTAAGTGAGGCAGACAGAAAGAAGGCCACAGATTTACATAAAGTTTGCATATGAGCTTTATGGACAATTTTTTTCGGGGCGGGGGACTCTGTCCTCCAGTCCACATCCTAATGTTTGCACAGGTTTCTGCATATTCATTTGAAAAATAAAGTAACAGCTACTAATTGAGGCTCACTGAATTGAGCAGATTAGCATTGATACAAAAAGATGAACAAAGTGATGACAAATTAAACAAATTAAAACTGAACTCAATTTGTTCAGAGTGATCAGATTATCTTGATGGAAGTGGTCCCTTCCAGGACGATCATGCCTTCATTGATGAGGTTTGATGAGTATGAAGAATGGATCGGTTCTTACACACAGCTTTTCTCCTCAATGCGCTTCATGCCACACGTCTCATACACCCATTCACAGAAGGACTTTTTTCGTTATCTGCATGCTGTCTTGCTAACTTTTACACTCCGATGAACACAGTAGCAACTCAGGGTTTAGTATCTTGCCCAACAATATTGCGGCATGCATAGTGGAGCAGCCACCAAAACCACCAACCTTCCGATTAGTAGACAACCTACTCTAAGCTGGTCCTAAGCCTTAGCCAACAACCACTGTATATTATTCAGAACTGAATAATGGCCTTTGTGGTCACTAAATCCTAATCCCACTCTTCACATATAGGAGATTTTGTACAGACAGTACTTTCCAACATCATTAAAACACTAAATGAGGGAATATCTAGTGGAATAATACTGTTCCAACCCTCCAGTAGAGTATTAGAGGCTTACAGAATCAATACCAATCAATATCAATACAATGAATTATTCTGCTGGTCCAATACCTTACTAAGGCATTTTACTAAGTCTAAGCGAACATCACTAGACCGCTCTCTCTCCTGACACCTCTTCCAATACTTCAGAAAGGTCAGTCAAACATTCTGGAAGGTGGTTAGGAGAGATAATCTCTCCAGCCTTTTCAGGTCTTTTCTGGGGCCTCCTCACAGTTGGACAGTTCCAAAGCACCAGGAAGCACCTAGATCAGATGCCAACCCAGCAAACAAAGTCATATTATCTAATAATTTATGGAAATCTAGAAAAAGATAGCCTGAACTCTCAATCTATAGACATCCATCAAAGACATCCAACCCTAACGATGCTCTGCCATTACTTTTAACAGATGAGCTTGTTATGGTTAGCTCCCTTTTCTCTCCAATAATTTGCTCTTACTATCATTTTTTCCCCAAGGCTGATGTTTGTTTCATGAGCGCATAAAACTTTGTTCAAAAATTCTACAGGTTCCTTAAATATGCCTTTGCAACCTGGTCTTTCTGTTTTTGAAGTTTTTCAGGGGTTTGCATCTTGTAGCTAATCCTCAGATGTTACAGTCATGAAGTATTGATTGTTGGCAAGGAAACATGTCCATGTAAGTCCCGGAGAGCATTCTTGAGTGGCTGTGCAGTCATTAAGCTTGCAGTATGCATGGATTTCTGCTCCTTCACAAGACCTCTGCCTCTTCATCTACCAGCTCATTTGTCATTTTTGAATTTATTTTTGCATTACTGCTTTAATTTAGTAGTAAAATGCTGTTTCCTGCCAAGCCATATTCTTTAATATTCCTACAATAGATTTTTGCTTTTTGAGACACATTATGAAAACCTTAATTTCCATGGTAGCCTATTTACTTATCAAACTGAAGTGTAAATTTCCACTCTCGTGTTTGATAAAATGGTAAATAACAAACAGCTGCTCAACAAGCACGTAGCCATTAAATTTAGGGACGTGTGTTAAGAGGGGGCGCATCTCAGGCCATTTTTCTTTTTTCTCAACGCTTGTGTTAATCTACTGAAATTAAGGCTGAAAATTGGTTGCATAATTGCGTGAGTTCTGATTAGACAGAAACATTGCTGGAGGCTCAGACAGTGAGATACAAGGTAAACAAGCCAAAGCCCTTACGTCCTCTTAAGTTGTGAGCTGGAGCAGCCAGACTTTTTTCAAAGCATTCTCCAACATGGTGCTGCTGCCTCACCTTTTGTACCTCGTAAGTTCACTAGTGTCCATAATATACTCTACAGCAAAATGGCTAAAAGATGTATCTATCCATTTGAATTTTTAGCATTTGTTGTTGCAATCCTAGTTTTTAGCACCTCACTTGGTAAGAACAGGCTCACCATCATTATCAATATGACTGATGGCCTAACCTATGCAAACAAGACTCACATTGTACCAAATTATTCATCCACCTGTCCTGACACTTCAGTAGCTTCACTGTACTCTTGGCTTCATTAAAATTCCATTCAAACTTTATGGTTCATGTGCAGAATGGCAGGTTAATTAGAATGACAAATTAGAGAAGGCTAGTTAATACTACTTCAAGGAAAATTGACTCTAGTAGTCTCTCAAAGTTAAAAGGAATCCATAATGCAAAAATTCACCTCCATTTTTAAATGTTACAGTAGCTCTGTGAGTGGTCAGGCTGTCTGAAATAATGTGACATCATACATAGACATTGCAAAAAAAAGTAACAACACTGTAACAGTTCAGTGTTAAGATTTTTTTAATACAATGCTGCTGATTTTTCTGTCTGTCTGAGATCTTTATCCGACTTGAGGTTTTTCGAGAAGACATAACACTTCATTCACTGCATTCACTGCTCTCCGGAGAGTGTTCCTGGGTGAGCAGAGTCTTTAACAAGCATGTTATCAGAAACAAAACCACAAAAGCTTTATTAATCCCAGCAGGGGGATCGTGCTGTAACAGTTGCTCAAGACTGTCGAGGCTGTAAATCACACAAGAATACAAGAAACACAATATAGTACAACAAATCCATGAAAGCACTGGAAGGCCGTGTCTTGTATTTTATAATAGGAAGGTAGAAGGTAAGAAGTCACCAAAGTTGTATAAGTAAACCAACAAAAAAGGGGAAAAAAAGACATAATTCAGTTACTGTTGTAACTACTCCTTACCCTAACCATGAAGTGGGAGCACAGATCAACTGTCCTCTCATCCTGAGCATAAAAGTAATACATATAAGGAAATAATTTATACATCACAAAAGGGAATGGAAATATATAGTACTTTAATGGCCCTAACCTTAAACAGTTCCCTCCACATAATACATCACCATGTGATTAAAAACCGCAGTGAAACGGGTAGTTTCTTTGGGCTATATTATAAGTCCTGAGGTGAGCCAGGGTTTCAGTGTTAACTTCTGGATGAAATGGAATTTTTCTTGTCAGTTCCAGGTCATTTGTCCATGCCCAAGGCTATGCATGATGACTGGTTTGATGAAAGTGACACAAGCTGCTGGGGAAAATTATAGTGTCTGTCAGTGGCTAACTAAAACGAAGTCTCCAATACAGAAATACAGCCCTAAAGCTTAGATGTGCAGTAAAATATAGGTTAATAAAAAATTCAACAGGAGTTTTAATTAAAAATCGCTCTTTATATTTCTAGTAATTTGGCTTCTTTCATCTATGGCTCTTCAAAGGGTATTCCCCATAATAGATGTGTTTATTTATCTCCACTGCTGTAAAGCAGGACAAGCAGCACCACGGAATTCAAATTCTATTTTTGACTTACTTGATAAATGAGTGCGCTACCAAATGAATGGCAGGGCAAAAAAATGAGCAAAAACCTCAAATATGAACTTGCTGAGAACACATGAAACCACCCACGGCTACAGCCAACCTGCTTCTGGCCAGTTTTCACAGTGGAAGTCATTTATGTTTATCAGGAATGCCAATCAGTCTCGCCTGCTGGCCTCATTACTCACCGACACTTCAGCTTCTCAATCCACAACCAGCGCTGGAAAAAACCCCCCCAAAAAAACACATGCCAATTTATTTCTGCTTCACGCTGTTTAACATTAGGGATGAAGAGAACGTTTTTCTTTGTAATTATCTGATTTACTTGGACCTTGAGTATATCAAGGCAGTGGGGGGGACAGTAAAAAAAAAAAAGAAGGAATCTACAGATCAGAGAAATCAGTGCTATGTTTAAAGAACTAAACACTCAATAGACCGCTTGCATCAGGATCCCACAGACAGGACTTTTATCTTAGACAAGGCAAGTTAGTTTCAGTCAGACCCACTATAGGCAAACCAAGTTTCTTTCCCTTTTGCAGCGATTAGACCGCCCTGAGTCTTCCTTTTCAAGCTGTTCCTGCAAACCACTTTGAAACCCACCCTTTTGTGCTGTAAAGTGGCTTGCAGATGCAGTAAATTGCTCAACAGCAGTTTAAATAAAACAAACTATATGAGATTTGATATTGTTTAGACAGCCAACACACATTTAATAAAAAGAGAAGTGGAGTTGAGAATTTGCAAAACATGAAGTCCTCAAAAACTCTCCCCTCACCTAACTCCATATTCCCTTCAAGATGACTCTCACAGGCTTATAAAAGTGTTTTCAGGGTGCCTCCATCAACTTAGACCTTATTGCTTTTTGTTGCCTATCAACTCAATTTGAAATGAATCCTTGAGTACTATTATTGATTTACCTCACAGCCAATAAAGTGACAGTCATTTCATCAGTTCCAGCTGCTCATGTACACCTCATAAACCCACGGCCTCTGTTGCTGTTTGATTTGCACGGCTTCAATGTGCTTTAGCGTTTCCTTCAATGTGTGTGTTATAGTGCAGCACTACTGTGTTTCTTTGTGCTTGCAAACAAATTACTGAACTTGGATAGAAAATAAAAAAACAAGCATATGCTCATAACAATTAAAATCATTCGGGAGGGGGGGGGGGATTCTAAACAAAGTATTAATGACACACAACATAGCAATGATCAGCCGGTCTTGTTTAAAAAGATATTACAGTGAGTTACCTCACTGTTCAAATAAACACTTATTCATTATTCACAAAGTAAATCATAGAACCGTTTGAATCCGAATGTTGACAAGTACATAATAATTGCATGTGGATTCATTAGAAAAAAAATGCTCCAAGCATAAATAACTGTGTTTGAACACAATTATCCGACAGGCTTCTAGCTGCTGGGGGATGCTCAAAGTGTTTTATCAATGTAATACAAACACAGCTAAGCTAGAATCCTCAATGATATGGCAGATATGAAGCTGCTGATTTAAATAATTATAATTGTACACCGTGTGCAGTAAGTGTTATAAGGATTATTGTATTCTGTATAAGGTTGTCTATTCAAACTACATACACAATGATTAAGCATATGTAACTGTAAAATCATGAGAATACCATAAACAAAGTCTATATAAAGTAATTAGTCTTAGTTGTAGCTGCTGAAAAGAGTAGAAAAATATTCTGACGTGTTATTTAATGCTGACGTTCTTGTGTACTTCTGCTAATTAACATCAATTCTGTCTTCTGCAACAAGAAGAAGACAGCACAACTGGTGTTTTTCAAGCACATTTGCTCATTATTATTATGCAGCAATGTGGTGCTGAGGGATTAGACTGTTAAAAGTATTTTTAAAAATTAAGAACGGCTGTAAAAACAAAAAGAAACAGCATGTGAAAGCAGCTTAACCAAGTCAGACAGCTGGAA